>NC_056735.1:590014919-590149919 GCF_019279795.1 Protopterus annectens
ATGCAAAAAGCACTAGAAAAAATATATAAGAGAGAATAAAGTGAAAGGAAAATTAATTCAATTGATGGGCATATGTCTTGCAATGTCAGAAATGCACATTGTGAAACACATTATCAGACTTGTAGTTAATAATAAATAATGTGAAAGTGGACATGCAACAGCTCACATGCTGTTAGCAATAATGAGAATATTTGAGTTTTGCACAATACAGGGATACAAATAAAAGTGTGTAAATATGTATTCATACCGTCCTCTGTAAAATTAAAAATTAACTATATTTTAATCCTGCATCTCTTGATTTATTTCTCTCAATTCATTTCTACTGCACACATTGTGCCACAGGGATAATTATCTGAAAAGTGGAATTTATTCATTAACTCATTACAGCCAAGGCATTTCTGCAGTTACGACATCAAATATTGCCTGTTCATATTTTCATTAATAACTGCAAAACCATGTTACATACAAGGTATCAGAAATTTTTATCTTGAAGCATACATGATGGTAAACACAATTGTACTGATATATGACCTCTGTCAATGGGTATTTGTTAAAAATGTAAGGTGATAACTTTATTTTTAAATGCTGAAGAGCTCTACTAGTAGTGTACAAATGCAGATTACTAATTAAAAAAATGTATGTATTGAGAATAATTGAAATATGATCTGTAAACAGGATTTGAACACCACATCATCTGACCTCTGTCTCTCAATTGACTTCATTCGCACCTTGTATCATAAAAATGGACATCTGTCATGCATTCTCAGAAATCATTACTATCCAGCTGTGAAAGTTGATTGTGAGCAGCCAAGTGGTGTGCAAATGCAGAGGGCAATATCAAATAAAATATTTACAAAAATTGTTTTGGATAATAATTTGAGGAAATATGAAATGAATCGAAGTACATATTTAGCAACAAACAGAACAACTAGTGCATTACATTGGCACATTCAGACTTTTTTCACCTCCTTGCCACATCACTGCTATAATTCAAGTCTCACAATATCAGGGCTTTAGGTCATTTAAAATTATATAGCTGTCTGCCATTTTTACTCAATACTGATATTATTTGACTTTCCCCCTCACTAAAATGAGTGTCAATATTTATTATGACATGTAAACAGGTTTTGAACCCCAAATAACTTGTTTCTTCATACTATAGGAATAATTTCTACACTCATTAAGCACACCAAATGAACATCTTAGTTGTACTTTTGATGGCATTCCAAATTAAATTTGTCAGTTTTTACCTTGGGAAGTAAACTGTCATTCACTGATACTGACTACTGCCACTCAATGGAGCACAATGCCAAACAGTGACCAAAGGATAAATGAAAAAAAAGACACATTTTGAAATTAGTACTTAAAATGTGTATTTCTGATGTTTCACAAATCTTCTTATCTTGCAACAGGAATCTGTATGGATTTGAACTAACAAACCAGGGTATTAAGAACATTAATTTAAGATTATTTCCCATAATTGTCATAGACAAAGACATACATTTGAAAGGAGAAAAGTGTTTAGATGCAATCAAAATATGACATTTTATCAAGTTACACTGAAAGTACAAAAGAAACAAATTACGCAAGCTGTGCTTTCTCATTTGCCGGTAAATGTCTGGAAAAATTGGATATTGGCAACAGTTAGGATTACCATGTACTCACACAATATTAGAGTGCAAAAACTACAGCTGTATTTCTTTCTTTCTTTATTGTGCCTCATTCCCTTATCTATGCTTTCCTAAGAGCAATTTTATCCCATTTTATTGCATATATTTATATCAGTGATTAATGCACTGCCTTGAATGTGCACAAACTTTCCTAGTAAGAGGCAGTAACTGTGGTCATTAAAACAACATTTGAATGTTAGGAATGCTGCTCTCCTAACTCATTCAATGTATTTTCATACTTTTTCATAATTCCATTCTCTCTGATACACCTTCAGTAAGTGTACATCAAAGAGGGTAGACTTTAAAACACTGTTTGTCCTTGCAGTCAGACCAGTCATTGACTCTTGCAAGCCATTAACTGGTAACACCTCTAATTGCTCAACCTTGCAGTGCTAGGCCATATGCATGCAACTGTGCACCTCCTTACACCACATTTAGCTTCCCTGCACTTAGTTCAAATTGCGGTATTCAGGAATGCTAAATGATTTAACGCCTCATTTACATGCTCATAATGCTCAGAGGGCTGTCTCTGCATTATATTAAGGTAATCATGTAGCTAATGAACTTGTAGTTGAGAGACTGGATCCAGACAGCTAGATACTGCTAAATGCATTTTGTGCGATATTTATTTGCTTTTTAAACTGCCTTCTTGGCAAAGTACGTTGCTATTTTTTACACAATGTGTTTAGTTTAACATTAAGGATGGATTGCAGTGCCATTTACTACAGTTGTTTTATCTGTCTGTATTTTCTTTATCCTTCACTATTGGCGTGGCCCATGCATATCACTTATGTCTGCATTCCAAAGTTTGGTAAAGAATGCTACCTGACATAATTGTGTAGGTTTTATTTTTGGATAATTTGAACAGCAACTGCAGAAGACTGTATCATTACCTTGCAGCAAAGTCAGGTATTTTTTCATGTGTGACCCAAAGAATGTGTTAAGGTTGTGAAATCTACCCACTTCCCTCCACAACAGTAGAGATTGATGCCACTGTAATAGTTTTCTCCATTTCTACCTGCACATAAATTAGTATTGTTAATGCTGTAGAGTATTACACAAATGCACAACTGTTGTCCATATTACAGAACTGTTATATTTGTTGTTATTTTATGATATTTTTTTTATTGGGGGCTATCTTAACTTGTGTGTAGTCATAAGAAGCATTACCTTTTCAAATGTTGAGTGCATGGTGGATGTATACATTCAAATATAATTGAGGTGACAGTCCTTCTGTCTATGTATTATACATTTCATTTTGTGCCTGTTTTCGATTTCATCTTATACAGGGGATATGCTGCCCAAAGCATCTGTGACATTCACTGATGCACAAAATGAGGTCATTATCTAGGCCATCCATTGCCATGGAGCTTTTTTCTTAGGGAGAGGTAGAGATGACAAATTTGCCTCAGACAGGGTATGGCATTAAGTGGTTGATGACATCAGTGCTGTTGGAGGGCATGGGGGAACTTTCTTCCAGAAACAACACAGGGCAAATGATATAATAACCTCTGTGCACCATAGGGTGGCTGCAGTTCCTTGAAATGGGTGGCTCTGGGTGTTGGTCATGCTTCTGACCCTCAGGTGACTGAAATAGAGAAAGTCCTGTCCACTGTCAGAGGTCCAGATAGCTTGGCAGATGGTTTCACAGATGCTGATGCTGATGTGGCTGGTACACCCAGAATGTTTTGAGCAGAACTTCCCAGTATGCAAAATAAAAATCATGTGTCATTATATTTATCTTTATATGCCTATATTGCATATGTCTGATATATCTAGAGCCTGCAATAAGTATGAGTTAGACAACACAGTACTATATAGATAGTGGAGAAGGGGGGATAGAATGCAACTGACCAAGAGATTTTAGTACAAGATGATTCTTAATCTGCGTATGTAAAGACAATTGTTTTCCATTTCTTGTTTCATTTACATTGTGAAACTTATCAGCCTTCTTTTCTTTTCCTTTCTTGCATACAGAGAGATCCGGATTGCGGTCTGCAAGACTACCTGCACTGCTCTATACACAGGTTTTTATTGTTATTAAAGTATATAAGGTAGATCTAGGGCTAAATGAGATTAATATTTGTATTGCTTTGGCATCTATTATAGTTTAACATACCTTTCATATAACAAAGTTTTGATAATTTTCATTCCCTAGTTGTGTTTATTGCTTGTTTTAATTGGTGATCCTGACAGTGGCATTGCGGTGCTCCTACCACATAATGCTATTTTTTTTTGTACATAATGATTTTAGTTTGACATTAAAGATGGATTGCAATGCCCAATACAACCACCTCACTCTCATACAAGCTATCTAAACAGTACTGCTGAGTTCTGTACACCTGTTGTTACTGGTCTTTACCAATGTATACTTGAATGAATACACATGTTTCTTATTCACATTCACTTCTTTGGTGTCAGTCTTGCCCTCCTGCACCCAGTGTAAGTGATGATAACTGTGCCCTGCCCTTTGTACATGTCTTTTTGACTTAGGGTTGCATATATGTCTGATGTAGTCAATAGCTATTGATTGCTTACTCACAAGCCTGCATTTCTCAATATGTATTGCAAAAGAATGTTTTTGATTTCTTGTTCCTACTCATTTATGAATGATTGTCTATATAATTGTTGAACCAAATTGTATTTTGGTTAGCATTGTAAGTAAAGCAGTCAAAGCAGTAGTTTATTTAGTCTTGGTTTTTGTTATAGTTGTGCAAATGATGATATAATTGACCTGTTTCAGGGTTTGTAAACAGTGGTCAAGTAAAAGGCCTGATGCTCAGCAATGGACAAAATATAGGTTCATAGGAGGTTACTAGGCTAATGGCCCTAAGGCCTTGACAAACCTAGCCATGTAATACCCTTGTTCCCTGTTTGACCATGGTTAGATGGTCATTGTTAGTAGAGCAAATCAGTGATTAGCACCAACTGCCCTTGTCCAAGAGGGACATATGTGTCACCCCAGGGTGAATTTATGGTCCCCCATCCAATTGTCAAGGTTGTGCTTAAATAGGGGCATTGAGGAGTTCTGCTTCATGTGAAGTGGAAGTTTGTTTATGAGGAGTGTCAATTTCTGGGAGACGTATCTGCCTCTCCAGCATGGTTTATATCATAGGAGTGAGTGACTCTTGTCCAATTTCATTTGTGGACATGCAGAATTTCCATTAGGTCAGGGTCTAAGATCGCTCTGTAGGCCAGGCACAGGTCACCTCTCAACAGCCTGTGGGATACAATGTTCAGAAACAAGGCCTTCAGTCTTTCTGCGTAGGTCATGTTTTGGAGACCCTCTGTTTTCTTGGTTAGAAACCTCTGTGGTCTCTCCAGTTGTTGCAGGTATCTGGTGAGGTAAATGCAAAAGGGAGCTTTGTACTCAATTTATGATCTGTTGAAGGTTGACTATACAGGGGTTATAACAGCCTTAGTCTTGGATGTGATGCTTTTATTTATGTGATGTACAATGTAGAAAGCTTTCCTTACCATTGTGGAGACATGGTGACTGAAGTTGAAATTGCTGTCAAACTGTTTTCCCAAGTCTCTCACAGCTGTGTTTGAGCTTAGGGGGTGTTTTTTATAATATAATTTGCAGGGGCCACTTATCTGCCAAAGGGGATAATGATGCACTTTTTTGTGTTTAGTTGTAAATCGTGACTCTGGCACAAATCATTAGTCTGTATTATCCCCTTTTGTAATATGTTACCATCATCGGGGAAACTCAGATTGCACCTAGTTTGCAGTCATCTACAAACTTGGCAAGCAACAATCTATCTACTTTCACATGGACATCCAAGAAGTAGATATAGCTATATAGCTATATAGTGAAAACATAAGCCATAGGAGGTATTACTGATATAACTGTATGCAAATGCTCAGTTTTGGGGTGTATGCATATGCCTGTATGAGAGTACTCAGCTATGTGACTTTCTTTTTTTCCTTAGATGTTCAACAATGACCTGGTTATTACTGTAAGCCCAAATTGTATCCTTGTGGTTTGTCCCTTTCTGATGCTATCATAATATAGACATTACATGGTTAAATAAAGGTTGTGGAATTTGACATGCAACAGTTTTCATATGTGCATGGGATATTAGACTTTGACCGAGGTGCTCAGTGTGTGTACTGTTCTTTGCCTCTTAGCCAGACCCAAGGTATATTGTGCATATCTCCATCTGCCAACCCCAAATGCAGCTAATTGTCTTCCCTCGGACTCCTCATCTGTATCTACTGCTGCCCTGGCTGTGATCCTTGAAACTGTGGTCCTGCCCATTCTTGTCCTTATTGAAGCTGTTTCCTGAGAATTATATTGAGTAACTTGGCAGAAACTGTGAGTATCTGGGCAGAGGTACCTGGGTAAAACTGCACTTACCAGCATTTCATTTTTCATTAAGCATTGCTACCAAAAGATAACGATCTGAAGAAGGCTAAACAGCCGAAAGTGCTTATTGTTTATTACTATGGAATTTTAATGCTGTTTTTACTTTTTTCATTAAATTTACTTGCTGTTTGACACAGGACACTATCGTAGTGGATTTTTGCTGTGGTGGAATACCAGAGGTCTTTTTTATTTGTTTGCTTCACTTTTCTACTGGTAAACCTTCAACAAGTGTAAGATAGTTTTTTCCTAGCATTTCATTTTTAGGGGAATGTTTTAGTGAATAACCAATCAAGTGACCTCTAAGATATTCCCCCAGATTCACTAATCTTCCGTGCAGGACCAGCTTAGTCCTGCACAAAAACACGCATGTAGGAGCAGGATGGCAGCGCTCCATGCATATTAACAAGGCATGCTGCCTGAGCTCCTAGGCTTACATGGAGCATGTAAGTGCAGGGGGCATGTCTGAGAACAGAGCTCTCAGAATGAACACGCCCCTTCAATGTAGAACAGCAGAAGTTGTTAAGAAATGAGTGAGATTGCTCATAGGTGTCCTCATATTCCCACCAACAGTCCCCCATGTGTACAACAGCACCAGTGTATATAAATGAAAAAAAGAAACCCTTTTATTTATTTTTTTAAATCTGAGTACAGCTAATCATAGGAGCGTGGGTGAACCCATTGCTTAGCTAAAGTTATAGCAGCTTAAAAGGCTGTAGAGGATAACAAGGAAGATATATGCAAATGAAGCAGCACAGCAATAGTGTAGTGGGCAGAGCATTCATTTAAAGAGTAGGCATTCCTGGTTCTAGTCCCACTGCAGCACAGTCTATCTTACATGGCAAAGCATGTCATAACCAATATTTTTGTTGCAAATCCCACTAAAAACATATATTTATGAACTGGAGTACTGCAGGAAATGCACATGTGAAGTCTCAGTGTCATAATGAATAAAGCACTAGTAAGCAGGTTTAAGCACAAATATGCAGTAGTAAGCATATGTAAGCACTAGTAAGCATGTTTAAGTGCATTTGCACTGGGGTAAGCCTTACCTACACAGATTAAGCAAAGTAGAAGCTAACTGAGTGTAAGAAACTGTAACCGTAATTAAGTAATGCTTAGCTCTGTGCAAACCCATGCAAACCCACTTACAACTGCTTTAAAGTGCCTTAAACACTCTGTATCCAATGGCCCATGTTTTGCCCAGCAACAAAAGAAACAGCTCCTCCAAGGATCAAACCCAGGACCCTACACACCATAGACAAAGTGATTTACCACTGAGCCAAGCCCTATATAAACAAAACTGATGTTTTCAGAAACATATCATCCAGTCCAGTCATTCAACAGTACAGAGAATGTATACCAACATCTAGATGTATGTGTGTGTAAATATATTACTATCTAAACAGATACAACGTATCCATATATGTAGATTATATATATTTAAAAAATAAATACATATATAGTAATATATATGAACATATATACATGCAAATGCCTGCATCGACACATATATGTGTCTACACCTATATGCCTACATATACAAAGCAAGTTACATATGTGTAAGCAGTTATATATCTATGTAGGTATATACAGACATAGTTATATATATATATATATATATATATATATATATATATAGGTATATATGGCCATACATCTATAGATAGCAATGGCAGATTAACTAAAACACATGTCCACATGCACTTTTAATGGGGTTGAGAGGCCCCACACACTATATGTCTTGTATGAATATGCATCCCCCACCACAGCCAAATATGTCCACCCTGCAATACATTACAAAGTGCTGCAGATCCCATAACCAGGACCTGACACAACATGGGCACAAGATGTTAACAGTACTACATCCCACTTGTATGATGTCAGGCTGGTATTGGTAACATATCATGCAGTACAGTTTGCCTCCCATAGGAAATGTAAAATGTGGAAGCCATCAACATCCCCAGGACACAGATACAGATATATATATATATATATATATATATATATATATATATATATATATACATACACACACACACACACACACACACACACGTATATATATATATATATATATATATATATATATATATATATATATATATATATATGTGACTACACATACACATGCAGATATATGTACAGTAAGATACATATGTAGAAGGTGCACACAATATGGAACAGCCACTATGCCTACAGTTAACACCTGAACAACTGGACACTATATGGGCCACCCATACAAATGGCAATTGTTGCCTGCAACATATACCCACAGAGAGGTCATAGGAAAAAACACCACACACAGGTTTGCAGAAATGGAAAACCTTTAATTGTGTACTATTACAGTTCTATATGTCCTGTCATATAGCTGTTCAGACACTGACATCCATATAAACAGAGTAATAAAACTATGAAACATTTATACTAATACAGTAGTCTGGAAAGGTTCACAACTGTTGCTGACCAGGCCAAGCCCTTCATATTGGACAATAGTGAAGACAGACTGGGCCACGGAATACCAAACAATCAACAGTATGTAATGCAGGTGTATAGTTCAGCAGCCTCTATCTACACTCTGTACAAAATCACTAGGTGGTAAAGACATCATTTAACCAAATGGGTTGTAACTGTTACATAACAAGGCATAACTGACACCATCACAAGCACACTGACAAACAAAACAGTCTGTATGGCAGGAAGCAGTAGGCTTGCATTAACCCAATTTATGTAAGTAATGTAAATATAGGTGAAGTATATGGTACTGTGCATCCAGATACCTTAAGCCAGCTTACCCCGATACCCCCAAATTTTGTAATAGCCTAGGTCATTTATGGTGCTTCCCCCCAGACTCAATAATACAAGGCCATATACCACTGTTACATACACTGGCCTCTGGAGTGCATAAGGGCACACCTGTATTGTGTAGGTGATGCCCACACATATATGGTCCCAGCCCCACCATATGTGTAGGGGATACAACAGCAGTGGACTGATGGCAGCAATGGCAGTGTGATATACTCACAGCCCACTACAGAACAACCCCTAACAGCATGTCATATGTGCAAAGCTTAGAATGTAGGTGGAGGACAGAGGCTGGAACACAGGCGTTTATGTGGAAAACTGTTGCCATACACTAAGCAAGTTGCTGGTGTTACAGTATAGTCTGCAACATACCCTCAGTCAGGGAATTGAGGATAGAAACAGAAATGGATGTAGCCATGTACTGATAGCACTCAACACACACACTGCCAGTGAAATATCTGACACAGGACCTGTGTGGTGGACAGACAAAACATGATAGAGACACCTCTGGCTACCAAGAGGATAGGCCCACAGTTGATAGCTATGCAGATAGACTGCATTCCAAGGTAAACTAGTATATATACACACACCCTGTAGCACCAGTACTATAGAAAGCATAACACAACTCTACTCACACTCTGTCTGTAGTTCCTGAACCTCCTACAAATATGTAGCTGCCCTGAGTGTGCCGGTTCTCCTGTAAAAGCTATTGCTACCTGCTGTCTGTAACACTGATGCCCATACACAAGAAGGATTTCGATCGCACAGGAAATGTAAAGGGACCACGCCCACGATGTAGGGATTTACAGCAGTTGGTTGTCATGACAGTGGTAATTGGAAGTACTACACATGGATAAGCATATATATATGGCTATCTGGATAATTATATGTACATATATTTCCACCATATGTCCTGGACATGGAGTGCAGCTCTACCCCAGCCTGTATATTCCCAACATTGTAGTGCAATGGGATGTCAGGTATGTATATCAGATATATTAGTAGACAATTGCTACTGTCATTGGGATTGTCTTCACAGACATGGTGTGTGCAGGAGGTCACATCTGCTTAAAACATGTGTGCCATTGGCTACTGACAGACATCTTAAGGACATCATAGTAAAGTACAGTTGCTAGCATGTAATGCCCCTGTGGACTGCAGCAGAGATATTGGCCAATATATGTGGAAATTCTGACACACTCTGTACAGTCCAGAGGTATACACTTCACCCCTTAGTGCACAGCATGTGTACCATGCTTGACAATATGGATGAAGACAGCCATGTAGATGGGTATAACACATAACTACTGGTATACATTTACCACAATAGGTTATGCATTCATACACCCCTGCCTGGCCTGACACATAATAACTGCTGGTACAGGGGTGCCATGGCCACATACTACCCACTAAATATTGGCATACATCTGTACAGTATCCCACTGCTCTGTCTGGCAAACATGACTGTTAAGGGAGGCCCAGCAGCAGTACATCTGGCAAGTATCTGCATATGACATCTCACTGGGTAAGTACACTAAGCTGCTAGGCATGTAACAATGCACTGTGCAGGCTACAGCCAGACTGGCTCAACACTGGTCTACATCCTGGGGAAATACACATGTATATGCATATATAGCAGGCTCTACAGGCATGTCACAGCACAGGTTAAGATACAACTGTGTGAAAGTGCATAACCACAACCAATGTGAACACAGCCACATATGTTAAGCTAGCTTAATATTACAGTATATGGACTATCTGTTCAACACCATCCTCATATGTGCCACTCAAAGACTGACCCTACATATACTGGGCTGCTACACAGTTTGGTCTGATGGTTGTCTGTGGTATGGGATATGTGTGTGTATGGCCCTACAAACATGTATGCCAATATGGTACCATACAGTGGAGCAGCATGTAACATCAGATAGGATGAGACCTAGAACAATGACATCTACCACAGTCTGTGCACAGGCTAAAGTATATATTAATAATACATACACTGTCGACATTCACCATAAGTACACAGACATCGGTACTGTACAAACATACACAGAATCTCCAGGTTATGTCATCAAATATAACCCCTACTGTACATAACGTGTAGCAGTCTGATATCTCACTGGCTTGTTATCAGATATAATGACGCTAATTATTGTGTACAGCACATATGCACCACTTCATGCATGACATATGTACAGTACAAAGGTTGACAGAGTTGTGGCTGGAAGCAGATACACAGGGCCAATATTGACATGTTGCTGTGATAACCTCATACATTTACTGTTGTTACAGGGTTTGTTGCAACATATGTCCTATGAGGGATATGAAATCAGTAACTGTCACATCATTCACCATCTACAGACTGCAAGCCTCACACTACCTTCTGCAGTCCACAGATAGATGCTCAGTGGGTAACACATGAAACCAAAGGAACAACACACTGCCCAGTCTGCAGATAACCCTGCAGATGGTGATTCCTCATAAACATGGTACTGACATGGCAGGTATTGAGACATGTAGGACAGCCATATCCACACACACACACACACACACACACACACACACACACACACACACACACACACACACACACACACACTGTTAAACCAACATCACTCCAAATGCAGTATAGCAGCACTTACAGTCTGTAGTCAGGTCAGGCACATCCTCCTCCTGTGTTTTGCCCTATTTCCACAGTGTATGTTGTTAGAGGGAAATCCCCAATCCACCTGAGATGCTGTTTGCCAAACAACTGATCTAGTTCCTGCTCACAGTGAATGAAAAGGCCCAGCACCAACATGATGGTCCTAGATATTGGAGTGTGTTTCCATGCAGTTGGCTATGGGAATGTTACCACAGCTGTTCCACATGCAATCATCTAGGGGCAATTCATGCAGAGGCCATCAGCTGATCATAAGCATCACTTAAAATACACATGCTGCTGCCTAAGCAAAGCAGGTATAGGTCTCCACATCCACCAGAGAGGGAGTGGGAGAGGCAGACAGAGGCAAAGACAAGTCAGGGACAGGTGGGAGAGTAACACTTAAGCATGTTTGCGTCAAACAACTACGAGCACAGGGTATCAAACTCCTAATGACTATGTAGTGCTATCACAGTTCTATGCAGTTATTTGATGTGCCACATGGGTTACCTGTTGTGGAGCCCTCAGAACATATATGTGATGGTGAGTGACATTTGAAACAGGGATATGGTAGCTATACGTTAGGTGAAGTACACATGCCTGTCTGCATGAACAGGTGCAAGCATCAACACAGCCACACTCTGACAGGGATGCACACACATTCACACACTTGGCAGGGCCAGGATTAAAACTCATCAGTAGTGGGATTGCCACAACACATTACTGTGCAGGTATCTCATGCATCAAATGGGTCATATGGGGGTTGTATGGGCAAGGGTATGGGGAGGTGTCTGACATTAGACAGCATGCTTCAAGTATGCCCATGGGGTTGTAGGCAGTGTGGATGTGAACATGCGCACCATACAACACAAACACACAGGGTGCCAGTACTGACATGCATGAGTGCGTGTCTGCACGGATGTGAGATGGTCGACTGTGCCAGATGGCTGTACAGGACTAGGTGATGGGTATACCTTGGCATCAGGCCACATGACAGTGGTCTACGTTGTGGCTTAGGGCTGTGTGTCTGCAGTTGCACACACAGGTGGGTATTGTATCCTCCATCCAGTCACCTGGGTGACTATTGTGTGTGGCCAGTGCTGTGCATCACTTGCCATGTATGTGTTCCTTATTCCATGACATGGATGGTATCTGGGATGTGCACACCTTCCACATGCATGTACAGTGACATGTGGAACTGTATCTGGGGCATCTGGCCCATGTTGTGAACACAGATTATCATCAGATGTGCCAGTCTTGCCCACCTGTGCCGGGAACTGGTAATGGGCAACTGGTTTACCCTGCACCTACATTGATAGCATGCTAATGGTTTTCCCTGGTGTCAGTGGCATCTGTCAATACATGGCGTGTTGTCAGGCATGGTATCTCTTTTGTGGGTCACATGTGATGGCACCACAGGTGTTGCAGTTGCCCATTAGGGAACAATGGGAAGGTGCACTGTCTGCATGTATGTGGATATTGGACAGATGGACAGGGTGTTATGCCCTCTGTAACCCACTGCTATCAGCTGATAGTTACTATCAGTGGCCAATAAGCAGTGTTCTACCCACATATTGGCTGTTGCCTAGGCATGTGTGTGTGTGTGTGTGTGTGTGTGTGTGTGTGTGTGTGTGTGTGTGTGTGTGTGTGTGTGTGTGTGTGTGCATGTGTGTGTGTGTATGAGACATGGGTTGAGAGTGTGCTCTGGGCAATACTGTGATTGCCTGGTCTTGATGTCACATGTATGGGTATGGCTTTGCACTCCAGCCTCTCAGCTATTACACATCTGTTATCCCTGTATGGTGGACATTGTGATATATAGTAGAGCCACCATATAAGTAATATGCAAAACCCATTCCACATTGGCCACAGTTGTCACACACTCTCAACCACCTCCATAGAGGATATGAGTTACAAACACAAACTCACACACACCTGTCATGTCTGGGAGTAAAACACCTACCTAACTACTTTATTACAGTTATATTATGCACCACAGAAATTACTGGAGCACTCCCTCCCCAAAGGTGTATATCACATTGGATGACATCAGCAGGATTGCCAGAGTGGGACATTTGATTTGTAGTGAGTGTGAAAAGCCTAAAATGCATTTCTCCCTACACAGACAGTGACACACACACAAAACATCCACAACTGACATGTGTGGGTATAGAACCCTTAACAGAGATCTATATCACACTACAGCATGGAGCTGTTATAGGACGCACCAGGGGGATTACTGGAGAACTCCTTCCCCAAAGGTATATTTCACAATGAATGACATTATCAGGATTGCCAACGTAGGCCATTTGATATGCACTGCGTTTGACTAGCCTAAAATGCATTGCTCCCTACACAGACAGTGACACACACACAAAGCATCCACATCCGACACATGTGGGTATAGAACCCCTAACAGAGGTCTATATCACACTACAGCATGGAGCTGTTATAGGACACACCATGGGGATTACTGGAAATTTTTTTCCCCAAAGGTGTATTTCACAATGAATGACATAAGCAGGATTGCCAAAGTAGGAAATTTGAAATGTACTGAGTGTGACTTGCCTAAAATGCATTGCTCGCTACACAGATATTAAAACGCACAAAAAACATCCTGAACTGCCATGGGGTGGGGATGGAACCCTACCACAGTTCTAAATCACACTACAGCAGTACACAGTTATGGCACACGCTACAGAGATTACTGGGCTACAACCTTCACAGAGGTGTATTTCTAGGTGGGTGACATCAGCAGCCTTGCCAAAGTTGAGCATATGAATTGTAAGGAGTGTGTGTACCCTAAAAAGCATTGCTGTCTACACAGACACACACACACACACACACACACACACACACACACACACACACACACACACACACACTTACCATGTCTGGGATTAGAACACCTACCTAACTACTTTATCACAATACAGCAATAGGCAGTTGTAGGACACGCTATGGAAATTACTGAACTGCCACCTTCCCAGAGGTGTAATTCTATGTGGGTGACATCAGCAGCCATGTCATAGTTATGTATATAAATTGTAGAGAGTGTGAGTACCCTAAAAAGCATTGCTCTATACACAGAGACAGACAGACATGCATACAAACACACACACAGTTGCCAAGTCTGGGGTTAGAACAACTACCTGACTACTTTATCACACAACAGTAGTACACAGTTTATATGGTGCGCTATAGAGATTACTGGGCTACACCCTTCCCAGAGGTGTATTTCTAGATGGGTGACATCAGCAGCCTTGCCAAAGTTGAACATATGATTTGTAAGGAGTATGTGTACCCTAAAAAGTATTGCTCTTTACATGGCAGATGCACACACACACTTGCCATGTCTGGGGTTAGAAAACCTACCTAACTACTTTATTACACTACAGCAGTACGCAGTTACCAGACGCGCTATGGAAATTACTGGTCTACAATCTTCCCAGAGGTGTATTTCTAGGCAGGTGACATCAGCAGCCTTGGCACAGTTAAGTATATGAATTGTATGGAGTGTGAGTACCCTAAAAAGCATTGCTCTCTACACATTCAGAAACACACATACACACGCACACACACACACACACACACAGAAGACAAGTCTGGGGTTAGAACTCCTACCTAACTAGTTTATCACACTACAGCAGTACATAGCTATAGGACACGTCACAGAGATTACTGGGCTACAATTCTCCCAAAGGTGTATTTCACATTGGATGACTTCAGCAGGATTGTCATAGTAGGGCTCTGGGGAGGGCAGTGTATGTGCATGGGTCATAACCCATTCATCTAGGGGTTGACACGCCAGATACGGGCACAAACATGGTCATATTTCACAGGTACATGTATACAGCTGCTAGATGACTATTTCCTTGTACAGTCATGTTGCACAGCTGGCACGTGCACCAAATAATGCTGACAGATACTGATGGCTAGTATCTGCAATGAGTGACATCTGCACCACATGTGTTTGGGGCTCTTTGGCTGTGTGCTGGGTGGGACAGGCCTGGATGGCTCCTTATCACAGTCACCCTCTTCCACACATCTATGTACGTCTACCTTTGGCTTATTGTAGTGTGTTGTCTTGACATATATGTCTGTATTCATTTCCACTGTGTGTGCAAGGCATGAGTGATGCATACTGAAGAATGTCTGCACTAACAAGTGCAACTGCCAGATATGTCTGGTCCACTGGTATTTGCAGACATGGCCTTCATGTGTTTGTGTGTGAGCATGCCCAGTATGACTTTTCAGTATGTTGTTGACTGACATTGCCTTCATTTCCCTAAGTGTGTGAGCTAGGGTTGCCACCTTCCTTCACGGCTGAAACCGGAGTAAAGCCATGCCCCTCGCATCACCAGTAACCCCGCCCACCCCAACCCCCCTCTTCTGCTCACATACCGCCCATTTTGTGACATCATGATGGCATCACCCGGCAGGAACGCCCTCTTTTTTCATTTCGGCTGCCTGCTTTTGGCTGATTTACTATGCTTTTCTGTAAAAAAGCATAGAAAATCAGCCGATTTACAAACTCCGATAGTCTGTTTCCTTTTTGAAACAGAATACTGGAGTTTGTACAGTGTTTTCTGGACTACCAGAGAATCAGTTTGATTTACGGATAGTATGGAAAAAAAATGGAGGGGCGGCAAGCCTAGTGTGAGCATGCCCAGTATGGCCATCTACATTTAATGTGTGGATCGTGTGTAGGTAATTTGTGCTGCATTGCTGACCTTTGTGTTGTACACCGACAGGTAGCATGCTGTCTCTGCAGGGTATC
The DNA here is from genome assembly GCF_019279795.1 of Protopterus annectens. Classification (NCBI taxonomy): domain Eukaryota; kingdom Metazoa; phylum Chordata; order Ceratodontiformes; family Protopteridae; genus Protopterus; species Protopterus annectens. Next base: position 590,031,188 of record NC_056735.1, read on the forward strand.
CATCGATCATTTGGCTTTGACTGTTACTACATTTCTGCATAGCGGGAGGGCACACCTGACTGTTCCTACATTTCTATACAGGAGTGGGGGGCACACCTGACTGTTATTACATTACTATGTAGGATGGGGGGAGCGCACCTAACTATTACTACATTTCTACACAGGTTTGGGGGGGCACACCGGACTGTTATTACATTACTATGTAGGATGGGGGGCACACCTGACTATTTCTACATTTCTACACAGGATTGGGGAGCACACCTGACTGTTATTACATTACGATGTAGGATGGGGGGCACACGTGACACTTGTACACATTTGCCCATGATTTTACTGGTATGTCAGGTACTCCATTTCATTCTGTATTGCTAACTATCATACTGACTATAGGCATATCAGTGTACTACAGATCGTGGCTTTGGTTGCCCTACATATTATTGTCTGACTTCCTACCCTTCAGAACTAGCATCCCACTGCCTGCCCTGCTGTGGTCTGTCTGTGTAGGCCTGGGGGGAGGTCAACCATAGCCATCATTCAGGGGCCATGGCACAGGCTCTGTTTGGGTTTGTCTGCACCTGTCCTGCTGGCTGAGACTATTGTTGGGTATTTGAACCATCCTGACTGGCATGTGTGGGTCATGTGGACACACATGTCGCTCAGCACATTTCTTGCAGTGGGTTTTGTCACCCTGTGTAGTACTGGCTACTATGGTTACTCCAGTATGTGTTACAGATTTCATGGTGCCACTATGGGTGTCTACTGTCTGCTGACATAACATTCAGCCACCCAATTCCCTTGCATGCTCACATCCATACCATAGCTACTGGTAAAGACACATTCTCTCCATTTGGCAATTGCTAGGTTGATAGACTTACCTTGAGGCTGTGTCAGACTTGCAGATGGTGCTGGAGGGCTGCCTCTGTCGAATGCACATAGTATACTCCCTACACATGGTTGAGCACAGGTAGTGTCATGTTTGCCATCCCTTTTACTGTATGTGCGAGTCAGAGAGAGGTGTCATTCCCTGGGTCCCTACTGTGTCAGTGCATGTGCTATGCATTGCCTCTTTGCCAAGGCCAGGGCATATTGTGCACGCATCCTTCTGCCTACTAGGGCAGACTTAGGTTGTTCCTCCTCTGGGTCACTCTGTGCCTGTGCAAGCCTTGGCATTGGTGGAGGGCTGTGTGTCCCTGCCCCATGCTGTTCCTGCTGCAGCTGTTTCCACAGGATCATATTGTGTAGCATAGCACATACCATGACAATTTGGGTACATGTAGCTGATGAATCTTGCAAGGCTCCACTGGATGTGTCCAGACACTGGAACTGTGACCTGAGCATCACAAACACATTCTGTGTTTTATGTCTGGTCTGTGCATGTGCCACATTATGGCATTGTTGTTCAGATGTGTGTGCATTTCTGATGGGTGTCATCAGCCACGGCTCTTGTGTGTACCCAGCAACCCCCACTAGGCGACCGTAGGGGATGTCCCCATTGGCAAATCTCTGGTACAGCTGAGTCTGGTGCCATATGTGGGAATCATCATAGCTTTCAGGGCAGCCACCACACACATTCATTATAATGCCCTGGGCATCACATACAACCTGGCAGCTGATGGAGGGGATGCCCCTGTGTTTGTTATATGCTCTACCCTGATCACCGTTTGGTGCTTTGATGTTTATATGCATGCAGTCTATTGCACCCACTACCCCAGGGTATTCTGCTATTTGGTGGAAGAGATACATATTGCTGGTCAACACCTCATGGGTGTTGAGAAAATATACGTGCCCACTTGCATGTGCTGACATGGTATCCAGGAACTGGTGGAATACTCTGGATGCTGATGCCTGTGAGATCCCCATGATATCCCCAGTTGTGCTTTGGGAGGTGCCTGTGGCTAGTATACCTAGGCCTACACATACCTTGGTAACCACTGGGATGGGTTCTCCTTGATCTGTTTGGTGTGTCAGGTGTGGCCGGAACAGCTCAACAATTTGCTGTAGGAGGTCTCTGTCTACCAGGTAGTGCTCCACTATCTCCAACTCATGTAGCCCCTGGTAGGTTACCCTGGGTCAGTATACTCTTCTCTGTCTCCTCACTGGGTTGTTCAGCAGCATTTCCATCCTCACCACCCTTAGCCTCTTGTACATGTTCTATGTTGCCTGCTGCAACCCTTCTCATTTTGTAGGTTTGTTTGTTAAAATTTCCCCGCTTGTATACACCGGTGGTGTAGAGTGTGGGAAAAAGCAGAGGGGAAGGTGTTTGCTTAGTTTATAGTAGTGTTCTGGGCTGGGCTGGTCTGCTGCCTGTGTAATTGGCTGATTCTGATACATTTCACCTGCCAGCTACGCTAGTTCTCCTTGATTACCTTCTTACTGCTGTTTTCCCTTCCTATTTCCTCCCTGTTTAAGCCCATGTGCACACCACGCAGAGTGCTCAAATGTGCATACTTCTGCTATTTCCTGGTTTAACTTATTTTTTCTTCCTGTAAAACCCGGTGCGTGGCATGCACACCTGCTTAGGCTTTGTAAAGAGTGCTAAGCAGATTTAGACACACCCCCTAGCTTAGGTGTGCTAAGCTAGGAGCAAACCCAAGCCACAGACCTCCAATCTGCTTACAGTATGCTTGACACACACCCTGATGATGTCACCTACCTCCTAGGCTTGCACCAAGCTATTCCTACTCTTACACTGTTGGGACCTGACTCACATGCTGGGGAAAACTGTGATTCACTATCCTTACCTTCATTTGCATAAGATTACCTGCTAATGCATAGTTACATGTCTCACACTGAGCCTCCCCCCTTAGCAACCACTATTCACTGGCCAGGTTGTCTTCTGCCTGCCATTGACTTGCATGGCAGAATACTGATTTTAGTTATAATGCTTATTTCAGGGGGGTTTTTTAGTATTTTCCACCCGATCCTGTTTGCACTCCGCTGCCCTACGCTTAAACAGCCGAGATCGGCTAAAAAAAATAAAAGTTGTTTTTTTTATTTTTTTTTGTTTGCAATGCCAAAGGCCTTATACTTGGCCATTGGCATGTTTACTACATGATACGCAGCCTTTATTCAGAGCTGTCATAGCTCCGTTTTGGATTTTGCAGAAATGCATTCAGTTACTAATCGAGTACATTTCTGCAGATAAGCACTAGTCTTGCACAGACTGTTGCAAGCTCACTGGATTGCAAAATCACCTCATTTGCATGGATTTCATCTGCAAATGGGGTGATTTGCATACCAGGGCTTAGTTCGTGCAAGATTAGTGCAGGAGCACTCATGTACACCCCTGCAGGCTGTTCCTGGATCGCACGGCAAACATGTTGCCTGCTTGAGCTCCTGTACTGATCTTGCACTCTGTGCAAGCTTTTAAGAATCCGGGGGATTATGTTATAGCGAAATAATTTTCACCAAAATTCCTTAATTTTAGCTTGTTGCTGTCATCTACCACATGTGATAAATGTACCTAAATACTAGATTTATAGCATCAAATGTATTTGTACCTAAGAATCAGTTGGTAACAAATGCTCTGGTAATTTAGTCAGCCAAGGCTATAGCAGGTATGATATACTTAAAGTTTTACGATCTGAAAATCTTGTAACTAGAAATGATTTGATGTCTTACATTACATGAAAATCAGATAAATTATATGATCTTATATTTATTATAGCATTTAGCAATCATGTTCATAAAGTTAAATAACTGGTTTATCATTATTGAAATGTTTCACAAACTAATCAAGCTATTCATGATATTCTACACAAAAGTGTTGGTTTTCCTATCTTAGTTTTTTGGGCATTTTATTTTTTTGAAGTGTCAACTGTCAGGATGTCAGAGTTTCATAGTAGAACCCTGGATTTGATTAGGAAGTGTAGGTGTTCTACAATTCTTTATTTGTATTAAAGGAAATCCATAATGTAGAACTGATTGATACATCTTCCACCAAGGTCTATTGCTAAATGATCTTTGCCATTGAGTTGGCTTCAGTTGAAATTTCTGATCTTGGAATACTGAACTCATCTGAAATAACAATAACACATGGTATTGAGTGTGGTTTAATAATAAGCATCCATGCATCCATGAGAGTTTATGCGTATTCTTCTTATTTTTAAGCATTAGTTGATGTCTTGCAACATTCATTTTTATTTTACTACTACTACAGTTAAGCCCCTAGACAATTATTGAAAGTTAACCATATGAGCTCATATCAGCTATCTTTAATATTAGAGGTCATATTTAATCATAGTCTGGAAATTATGCCTAATTTTATGGCAGTCAGGATAAATTGAAATATGTTTGCTACAGGAAATATAATTTCTGCTAAAAGTAAAGAATAAATTATGGGAAAAAGCTTCCTGCTTAAAACATTTTTCTGATCAGAACAGCCTGGATGATTCTTCAGTTCTAAATCAGATCTGAGACTATAATACATTTTCTTATTTTATTATAAACATTTATGGCAGTGAGCTGGTCATCTGTAGAAAAAAAACTAAAAAATAAAATATATGATAGCAGAAGCTAAATGCAGTTTTCTATTAAAGGACTCGGTCACAAAAAGCCAATTATTATTTCTGTCTTGAGTATATGGAAAAAAGTTACTGTAAACAGTCCAGAAGCACTCAGACAGTGGTTATCAAGGTTGTATTATACTAAGCAACATGGAGCATGCATTATTAAATCTTATTTGTCCCATATATTAAGTTACTTGGAGTCCCAATTGACAATATGAGATTTGATAAACACTGCTCTCTCACTATTAAAAAAGTTCACATAAGACTATGTTCGCTTTACAGAATTAAACCTTATCTTACCAACTCCTCAAGGAAGACTATTGCCAGGTGTCACCTACTTTTGTATTCGTCTTTATGCCTCTCCTATTTTCACTAACCTCAAGAAAGCTGAATTAACAAAGTTTGAAGCCTGTTAAAATAAAATTGCCAGATTTGCTGACATTTCTTTGCGTAAAACTCACCACTGCACTGCACTACGCCAACTAAATTGGTTAGAACTACCTAATTACCTAACTCTTACCCAACTATCTATGGCACATAGCATAATTTGCCAATCTGATAAATGCCCTGCAGTCTGTAATCTACTTCAGGCCCAAGTTAACAGCAGACATCTAAGATCCTTTGATAAATTTCTATTACAAGCATCAAAAACTAACAATAACCATGGAGATGCACTTTACTCTAATTGAATATTTAGAACCTGGAATCCCATAGCACATTCTAACCACTGCTAATCCTTCACAGTTCAAAATACTTCTAAAGTCTGACCTACTTAACTCTTGGTTTTGCTCTTGCCTTACCCCTGGCTGATTCTGCATTCACTCTTCTGTAATGTCCTTTCTAAATGTTGCATCTAAGTCTATTTTATTTTAACTAAATTTCATTATTCATATTTTCTGTCTCTCCTGTATGTTATTTCCATCACTCTTTTTGTTCTTGTCTACACCTTATTTAGTAACTGTGCAACCAAAAGTCTGCAAATATAAAACATATGCTGTATTAGTACAATATTGTTCTACTAACATTGTTTTTCTTTATGTTCACATTGCTATTAATTTTGTTTATTTTTAGTCTGCCTTCTTTTTGTTCTAATTTCCTTCTCTACAAATTTTTGCTACTTCTGTATAAAATTTAATTTACTTCTCTATTAATTAATTTTGTACATATTGAGTTTTTTACACCTGGGCCTCCACTGAAAATGGGCCTTTGCCCAGTCAACAAAAAACATAAATAAATGAATAAATAAATAAATAAATACATAATAAATTACTTCAGCATTATTCCCAGTAGTTTAAGGCAATGTACAAATGGACACAGAACTAAAATTAAATTTGAACATTTAGAATCACTTAAAATATAACGTTATATTGCAGAAAAATGTTTTGTATTCCCTTCTTTTCCCTCTATATTTTTGTTACCCATCTGATCAATCATCATGGACCTTCCCAATATAGGGTTGCCAAGCATCCAGGATTCACCTGGACAATCCAGGAATTGATGATTGCCTTCCAGGTTAGGATAAGATTTGTCTAGGAATTTGGTCCTATAATGCCATAATTAATGTCCTTGTACATTAATTCCTAACATACCAATCAACAGAATCATATTCTATAATCCTGTATTCCTGATCAGTACAGTCTTGCAAGTTAATGCAAGTCAGGCGACCCGGATGGCAGTAAATACTAATCAAAATTTAAACAGCATAAAATTTTCACATGAAATTTAGTTCAATAGTTTTAGTGTTTTTTGAAATCGGTAGGTAGAAACCACAATTAACTTGTTTTACATTCTTTGGGACTTTGTCACCACAACTGGTGATGGCTGGTAAGTAACGTCTACTTATAATCTTTGGTGGTAAAAACATTTGTGTGTTTACTCGTCACTAGACACTAGTACCAATTAATTATGGTGTGGTGTTCAAAATTTAGTGAACACTTTAGTAAAAGTAACAAATCCGAATCATCGGATTTGGATAATGCTGATTCACATAAAATGAACACTCCTAATAGAAAGAAGAGAAGGTTGTGTGTTTTGAAGGAAGAGTGGATCACCAAGGATTTTTCATGGTTATCGAAAACTAATGATCACACAGCAAACTGTACACTCTGTTGATGTTACTTTGATGTCATATACAAGGGGAAGAAGGCCATTACAACACATGCTGAGTCATCCAAGCACAAGAATGCGGTAATTCCACAAAAGCAGTCTCATGTGATTTCTGTATTTTTTGTTTGAACAAATGCACTGGAAGAAGACAGTGTTATTGCAGCAGAACTAGCCACTATATATCCTGGTGTTATGCATCACCACTGCTACTATAGTCAGGACTGTGGCAACAAGTTTCTGGCAACACTATTCCCTGATTCAACCATAGCTTCTAAAATTTCATGTGGCTGTACAAAAGCAACAAGTTACACTGGAAACATACTGGGTCCGAAAGCACAGGGATTTTGCATTAATGGTGTTAAATATGCTCGTTATTTTGGAATTGGATCATCCGCTGTGGTGGTGCTGCGGTAGCATTGTCACCTCACAGTAAGACACTGTCCAGTTCGATTCTCAGCTAGAGCATCAGCAGCGTGGAGACATGCGTGAATGGGCATACCTTCGTTGAAGGTTGTGCATCAGGGCTGGTAACTCGGCACGTAAAAATCAACTACCAATCATTAACGGACCGGAGTGCTGCTGTGGCGACCCCTAACCGGGAAAAGCCGAAAGGCACAAACAATTTTGGAATTGGATCAGATGCTTCAAACAAAGGCGATAAGAAGTTGTTTCCATACTGAAGGTGTGAAGAATGAAATCATGGATTTTTATCAAGATAATGATGAAACCAGTACAGCAATTGCCAATAGAATTAAAGATATCATTCCAGCTAATTGCCTGTGTTTAGATTTGATCACCTCATACAGATGGACATTGCATCCGTAAACTTTGGAAAACACATGTGTTGCAGATAATGTACTTAATCTTATTTTTTATTATGGTTTGTTATAAGTAGGAATTATACATGTTTAATATTCTTTATGATATTAATATTGGTATTCAACATGTTTGAACATTGTCTTAAATTCTTTGAGAAATTTGTCATAAATTTTTCTAAAAAATAAGGATGAAATAAGAATATTTTAACTAGCAGAGGGATAAAGGATACATATTTGACTAGATTTAGGGCTTTGCTTGCGCAGTAAGTGAAAGAAAGGCACTGAGAGTTCATGGCTGTCTGTCATTAAGTTAAAAAAAGGGATTAGGAGCCCTGGCAGTGGACCCTTCAATGAAGGCCAGACAATCAGGTCCAGCTTTTTGCTATTTCCTCTTGTTGGGTTGTGTGTTGGCATAATGGTAAATGTGCTACCTCACATATACATGTTACAGGGTTTGATTCTCACAATTGAAGGGAAATTGGCTAGGCTTATAGTACTGCTAATGATCACAGGTTGAAAACAATATTATACAATGCCTCCCCAAAACGTGCACGCTGATTGGCCAGCCCAACCAGCATGCCCATTGTAAATGCCTCAATATACTAATGGAAAAAGGTCCGGTCGCCCGGACTTTTTCCATTAGTATAAAACACTGTCTCGCTATGTTAAAAGAGTTTAACATAGCGACACAGGTTTAAAAAAAGCAACGGAGATCTCCTTTGCTTTTTTAAAGCTGTCTCGCTATGTTAAACTCCTTTAACATAGCGACACAGTGTGTAAAAAGCAACGGAGATCTTGCAATCTCCGTTGCTTTTTTTTAAAGCTGTCTCGCTATATTAAATGGGTTTAACATAGCGAGACAGCTTTAAAATAAGCAACAGAGATATCCGTTGCTTATTTTAAAGCTGTCTCGCTATGTTAAACCCATTTAACATAGCGAAACAGTAAACAAAAGCAACGGAGATCTTGCGTTCTCCATTGCTTTTGCCCACAGCTCTGATGTACTGCGCAGGCGCGCAGTAAATCAGAACTGCCGCAGAATACCAGACAGCTGCGGAAGGGCAGTAAACAGGCATTATACAATGCCATTATTTAAGAAAAGTAATTATTTCTTTTCTTAAATAATGTCATTAATATAGCAATAACCCACTTCTGGGTGTGGGTAATGCTGGATTTACCCACGGTTGGCTTTGTTTGGTCCCGAGGGCGAACCACGCCAACCGTGGGTAAATCCAGCATTACCCACACCCAGGCGTGGGCTATTGCTATAATATTGCATATTACCCTTTATTTGATATCCTTTCTTTAAGTTGTGCAGTCTTGCAGTTGTTACAATTAAGTATAAGGAGTATAATCATGTAACCATCTGCATGGAGAAAATGTTTACTTGGATATATTTTTTGCTTTTGTGAGGTTTTGTACATAACGTGTGGTCATTTAAGGAGCAGCATTGTTTGCTTCTGTTGTAGTTTTGTGATGCATGTATCTATAGTGTTTTAGTAGTCATACTGCAAAATATTGGCTCCTGGCTACTTGTCCTCTAAGGAGGTGAACTGTTTTTACAAAAAACAGACTAAAAGGGAACCAGACCTCACTCTTCACTGCTTGCTAGAGCATGGAAACAATGTATACTTCTCAGAAGTATAGCCAATCAGAATTGATTAAAATCAAAAATGTGTAATTTCAGCAGAGTCTAGTACAAAAAATACTGAGCATATCAAACCAGCAAATAACTTCATACATAATCATGATAATGGTAAAGATGTGTATACAACTAATATAAAATGCACAAACCATACCAGAAATTACAGCTCATATTAAACAATGTAGATTTATTAATGTCTCAGTACTGTATGATTCGTGTGCAGTGATATTGTTAATGAAAACATTTTCTTCATTCTAATTCCAAACAGCATTTCTGAAGCACTTGAACACTTATTTCTCTAATGCATCTTGGGAATGTTTGAAACAATTATTTTGTTAAATGATAATCAAAATTAAAATCTGTATAGTGAAGTTCACATAGCGAGATCATTATTACATTTTATAATTACTGAAAAACTTTGACTAAACTGTTAAATTTATTACCTAGTACATTGAGACACAAATATGGTACGGAAACTTTGAAATAAAAGATTGTTAAAAGTATTTGATGCTTGTATCAACTTGTAAATGTTCATTTTAAGTTACAAAAAATCAATAAAGCTTATAGAACTTAAAAGTAGCAGCTGTCATAGACTCAGTGGACTAAAAAAAAACAAAACAAAAACAAATAAATAAAATAATAATATCTGACAGTCACATCAAGAAAGTGCTAAAGTATTGAAAAGTCAAAATATGTGTTTTAATATCAATCTGGCAAACAATGTTTTTTAGGCAAATACATTTAATATCTACTGCTGAGAAGCAAAATCCTTGATATAAATGGAAGTAAAGTGCGAACATACTATTGACTGTAAATGCTTAATATGAGTGGCACATATGTTTTTGGAAAATTATATTTAAAGTAAATAAATGACAAATTAGAATTTCACCCAAATAGTAGAAAGGTCTCAGTATTCATACTTACATGGAGATGAGAAAATACAAATGTGTCTAAAATATCCAGTTTTAAGAGGGACAGTATTAAACTCCAAGCCAAAATCTGTGATGTCTCAAAATCAGGGATGGTTAGTTAGTGTGTTATGACTTTCTAAGTTGTAAAACACTACACTTTGGCATTTTTTTTCTAACGTTAGTAGTACTTGGGAGCAGGCAAAGCTATTTAACACACAAATAATTATGAGTGGGCCTTCCCTATCACAGCCACGGATAATACGGGTTTTTGACACTGATGACAAAACTCATCTCTTTTACTTTGCTCCTGTGGTGAATTTCTTGGCATCCATATCCTGAACATATAACATTCTACTTATGATTTTAGACTTGACCCAAAGGGAAAAAGGTAGGTAGCACAACAAATCATTCAGTAAAAATTGCAAGAAAGACAACAGCAAGCTAGAATTTTCACTTTTTAATACTCTAAACCTCTTGTAGCAGAGACCCATGGGATATATATGACCCATTAAGGACGCACAGATGTTTCAGTTGAAATGACTTTTGAATGCCTGTGACTTTTTGCTATGCAAACCTTTACGCAAATGGCTAGCCTAACAATCCACTCATGATGTACTAATTAGCTCAAGAAAAAGACTGAAGCATGGCATAGCTATAGCTAATGGGTTTTGTCTTTATTGGCCTAAATGTATCCATAATGGCTTAAAAAGTAAAACGTTATGGACATTCTTGGCTGAGTTTTTTGCAGTTTTTAACTGTGTTATGTGCTCAAAACATGGATGTCTAGAAATTCAACTTGAAAGCATCCATGCTGTAAACAAATAAAGCTGGTTATGATCAGACACAAGATCAAATACCTTTGAAATGTCTGAAGCTTTAGCTGCTCTGTGTACGGTTACAGAAAAAAGTGAATGAGCATGATGTCTTTTCGTGGTTTTACAACAGACAGTAGGCAGGTAAGAAGTATAACTCTGTAGAACTAATTATGTCAAATGTTGCTAGATACTTTGTGCCACCACATTTTCTAAGTATGGCAGCACAAAACATCTAACAGATTTTAAAATCTGTTTTTCCTTCTGCTGCTGCTTTTGCCTGCATGCACAGTCCACTGTGGGAGCATGTCATCAATGCACTGAAGGCAATTTCAGTGAACACAAAGAAACTGAAGCCAGTTTGCCAAAACTGCCTTCGATGAAAGTGGACATTGCTTTTTTTCTCTACTGTTTTGTGACCTTGGTATTGGTATTTATAATTCTGGGGGTAGGGGGGCTTGCTCTCCTGCAAAAAAAATGTTTCAAAATTGCTAAATGCAGTTTCTGCAAACTGTTTTTGGTTTATTTTCCTTAACTGAAGCCATCTTCGATGGATCAACATGAATCTGTCCACTATTAATTTATAGTGTGAGAGCCAATATTAACAACACTTTGGTGTACTTAACAAACTTTTGTTAAGCACCCTTAAGTGCTGTTAAGATCAGGTCTTGCACAATGGATGTCCTTAACGTGATAACCTTTTTCCCATTTTTAGAGTGTAATTGTGGCACTCCATAAATGTAACAAATGCTTTGGAAGTCTGTAGATTCATATATTTTCATAAGAAACTTCATAAGTGTTAAAGAAGGCTGAGATAATTAAAAATATCACCCAAAGACGCTACAGGCTTTATAAGCTATTCTAACATGTCTATCTGTACTGCAGTGTTTATTTAAATCAATTCTATCATCATCTAGCCCTCAGGAACTTGGAAAAAATGAAAAGATGGTTTAGTACCAAACCAAGTTGTGACATACTTTCATATTATGAAGGAAATTCCATGCATGTTTTCATGCTAGCATAACTAGACTAGAAAATGTATTAACACAAAAGCATAGAGGTAATTACAAGCCCATTGCATATGGTAATATATCCCTTACTAAAGTAGAGAAACAATGTTTCAGTAACTGAAGATATTGTCAGTAAAACTGTAAAGCCCTAATTGAGCCCCTGATGACCTATGTTGAACTAGAGGCAAAGATACTAGAAGGACATTCAGGGGAGGATGGGAGGGATGGGGTTATTATCAGTTTACTCATCCTGGGTGGGGGGAGGCAGAGTATGAATGCAGGTTTATCAATGGCCACAAGTAGAGCATTGTGTACCCATGCTGCATGTTGTGTTCCTCTTGGTCAGTAGGTCGAGCATGCATGGAAGCACATATACTCCCACTAAGAGAGGTGATTGCAGAGCCCACCGACTGCTGAGGGTAAAGGGATAGGATAGCCATATGATCAGTAGACTGCCCTCTTCCATAGAATCCAACTCTTGATCCCAGTAAGGAATGAATGGGCTGGAGTAGGATCCCTCTAGTGGAAAAAACAAAGATGTCAACTCTGTGCAGAAATTAGATCCATTCAGCTAAATATGTGGATAGCAGAAAAAAATAAAGGGAATAGGCTTGAAGCACTGAATTCATTAAAAGTTAGAATCCTATACCTCGCACAAGAAACACTCGGGCAGATTTTACAGACACAGAAAGTATGAGATTTCTCGATTTCTAGAGATTTACAGAACCATTGAGAATATGCTTCACAGTTACCTAGTATGTCAAGTCTTGGTACTTGTCAAAATGACAGATATAAACCACAACAAACACAGATAGAAATTTGTATAGATTTCTGTGGTCCTCAGGCCACAATCTAGCATTTGCTAATTAAAACACATGGCTAGAGTAGCTTTGCAGACAATGAAGGAGTTGTTTTCACATCTATAAACACAGTCATTTCTGACAATTAAGCTATATTCATTATTTCACATTGGCAATGTTTTAAAATCTCCTACATTCAACTGGTAGCTATTTAAACATTTTGATACATATATCTGATTCATGCACAAAAAAAAAAAAAACTTTGTGAACTCAGGCTAGTGGATTTGTTTTGAGGTGTTTTTCCTACATTAGGGATATCACTAAGACCATTGCAAACATAACATTCCATGGAAATGATGAGCAGATTTTTTTGAGAGATTATAAGTATTCTCACATATTACTATAAGACCGCCAATGGAATTCATTAACAGCATGTACATGCCATGCTGAAGCTAACACAATCATCTGGTAGTAATAGACAGCAGTGCTAATCTAAAAGAACTTAAAGCATCATTCATGTTACAAGGAGCAGAATATTATAGAAAGGGATTAAAACCATATGAAGTTTTGTACCTTTCAGCATAGGCCATGTATATTGTGTAAATATATTAACAGTGAGCTAAAAGCTCTGAATTTAGATGTTATGCAACTTGGGATATGAATTTAGTATACGTAGCTACATATGTGAAGTGTAAATCATTTTATATAGGCAAGACAAATTGTAAATTGAAAGAGAGAATATGACCACACGTCAGAAATTAGAAGGCAAGTTGAACAAAATGCCTTACTCAAACAAATATCAAAGAAAGGCATGGAGCATACATTCAAATTCCTACTTTTAGATACTATAACTTTAAATCCATATAGAGAAGGGGATATACAGAATAACAGAGGTAGCAGAATATAAATGCATACATTTGCTAATGGCAGACCATGAGCCAGGTTTAAATATTGCTGTAAATGTTAAGTGTATTTTGAAGGCACAATCTTAATATAAGGGAATATATATTTAACATTTTAATTATGCACTCTTTGTTTAAATGTTAGTGATGTCATGTGTTTTTGTTTTTTGCATTTTTATCCTTGATTATTTAAATGTTACTCTGATTTTAAACACTTTTTAAGACTTGATAAAGCATTTTCAAAAGCTGTTTGTGATCCTGAAAGCTCATGCCTTTAAATTATGGAATATGCTAGGTTCCAAGCTACTGTACACATTGAATATATTCTGCTTGAGACTAGAACACATGCTTTCAGTTTTGTTGAAGTGCAGCAGTGCTTGTGTAGACTATGTAAACAAAGGATTGTAAACAAGATGAAAGTCAGTAAATAGATACATGCAAATGGCACATCAACACATACAGCAAGTTGGAATACATAGAAGGCAGGAGAAACCTAACAATAACCATCACAGCTGTCATCTTTATCAGGGACAATCTTAATCAGAATGAGACATAAATTCAGAAATAACTATGGACATTAAGGTAAACTTTTTAAAATGTCCATCAGGGGTAGAGTTGTCCACACCTACATGGGGCTGACCAAATGGTTATGGTTGTGGTCGTGATGGCTGTAGTTTTGAGGAGAGCTCATCCAGCAGACAACATTCATTATCAAGTAGTACCCCGACTTCTAGCCAGGTCCATGGAACTAGCAGTCCATCTCCTGGCAGAGGTGGTTTAGGTGGTCAGGTTGGCAATGATGAACTGGATCCCCTACAATGCATGGCTTACACCTTCCCAGAATCCCAGGTCATAATGCTAGCATAACTGCAATGACTGTGTTCCTGCATACTCACACACAGTGAACCTCATATCACCCATGGCACCTCACTCGCTCACAAAATTTTTCAAAAGTAACTTCTTTACATCTGGAGTTATAGGCCCTGAGAGTGCATACTTGCTCCGATCCTCATCACTCACACACACACACACACACACACACACACACACACACACACACACACACACACACACACACACACACACACGCACACACACACACACTTCTTTTTGTCAGGTTTGCACTTTTGCAACCCTCAACATTCGCAAATGATGGTGATGATGATGATGATGATGATGATGATGATGATGACTGCACCCTGCTCTCTGTACACTTCTATGAATTTGGGTTGCCTATGTCTGATGCACAGACTGGACAGCTAACACTTGCATAGGCAAATATCTGTTTTCATCAAAGTACATACTGGATTTCAGCTTGTTTCAGTCTGCTTAAGTTCAACAGCATTAATTGTAGTGCCCATACTTGTAGTGGTAGTAGCAGAGCATTATTACTTATGCATTACTGCTTGCTCAACCCCTTAAACAGATGATGATGAGATTGCTCAGCTGCCTGCTATGGTAACTGACATGCACTACTATATCTGATAAATACTAGTGAGCAGACTGAGCATGTTTTGGGGCAATACTTTTTTTTCTTTCTAATGTCGGATTGTAACTTCTCATTTGTGTCTTAACTGTGTATCTTAACATTTGTAGTTTTGAGATTCTCTAAATTTGCTTGATTACCTACCTATGCAGATGGTGGTGACATTGTCCTATTCCCTTTGAGTTCTTTTGACATGGGGCTGCTTAGGCTTGACATGGAGGTTATAAACATATGCAGGGAAAATTCTTTTGATACATTTAATAGCTTCATACTTGGTTTGTCTTGTATGTAATGCATATATCACTCATGTATGTTACTGCTGACATTCCAATATGGTGGATTAATAGTTTGCTTTCACTGAAGTACAGTGCATAAACATAAGAGTAAGCATTTATCCCTTCATTACAGGTACATCATTCACCTTTGTTACTGGTGCAGATAACATTGTACTCTTGAGTTGCCTATGTCTGATGCTCTCTCTACCCAGCCAGTTCATGGGTATGTAAAGATAGCTAAACTAATTAATGAATTAGAAATGTTAAATGAAGAAATAACAGGTGATAAGGAATTTGATCAATGGCAGGAACTGTTTTATAAACAGTTTCAAACAGCTAACTATAGAATAAAGAATATATTTAACAGGAAAGTTAATAAAATGGAGCGAGATGTTGAACAATACAGAATTGGAAGGGCTTACATTTGGCCCCAGGCAGACAGGAAAACGAAGTACATACACCACAATGAACACAGTGAAGGCAAACATATACATGATAGACAGGAGACCAATTCAAATTTTCATGGAGGAAGATTTTTTCCAGCCCCAAAAAGATATCAAAAGAGACAATATTAGATAACAAACCTAAAGTGAATGTGACAAGGGTGACACAAAATGAGAAAATAATAGAACGTGAAGTGAGCAATGTGAAAGAAATTGATGTTAGGGGTACTATTGATGCAAATGAAAGAGAGATGTATCCAAAGATTCATAACTTAAAAGGATTTATAGTGTACAACTATACAGGAAATAACAGATGAATTTTTCTCTTTATTTAGTAAAGGTATGAAATTTATACCAACAGGACAGTTTAATTTATTCGATACCATAAAAGAAGTTAAACTTTACTGTCGTCGATTGAATTTGGCATTTCAGTTTAAAGATCAAGAGGGAACCACAGACTATAAGGTTAACAAATTGGAGAAAAAAAGCACATATATACTAACAATAGACATGTAGCACTTTATGAACAGGCTGTATGTAGAGAATTGTATGATATACACAACTTTGTAAGGAAGAGACATGGTAAGAAAAGTGAGTTTTGTGATAACCTTACACAAAAAGAAAGGAAAATGCTTAAAGACATTGTCACCAATAAAGAACTTAGAGTCATGAAAGGGGATCATACTGACTCATACAAGTGAATATCAGAATAAACTGCAGGACATCTTGACCAATTCAGGGAATTATGAATTAATTTCAATCAAATCAATACTGGATATAGGAAGATAGACTTGGTTATAGAAGAATTTAGGTTGGACAGTAGAATTACGGAGGATGTGTACCATTTTCTCAGGAATGAACATCCCATTTTAGGACACATAATAGGCATTCCGAAGATTCATAAGAACTTGCAAAACCCTCCATATAGACCAATCATATCAGCATCCAAGTCTAAAACTTTCAATTTGGGCGTATTGGTGGATGAATGGATGAAGAACATCTATCAAAAGGTTCCCCATTTGATCAAAGATTCCTGGCACTTTCTGAGTAAATTAAATCAAGATGTATGGGACCCTGGAATTATATACATTACGGTGGATGTCAAGGATTTATTTTCCTCTATACCCAAGGAGATAGGTTTAGAGTACTTCTGTAACAGCCTAAGGAAATATTCTGAACATTCATGGGACAAAATTCAACTCATTATGAGCACCATGGATCTGATCTTGGACCACAACTATATTGAATTCAATGGTGAGACATTTAGACAAACTAATGGAGTTGCTATGGGGGCATCGTGTGCACCCTCATATGCATTTAGTAATGCTAGAGTGGGAAAATCAGTACATTTTTACTAGTGAATACTATAAGCAAATGTCACTGTACTTTTGGATGATATATTCATTGCATGGAAAGGAAATATGGAAACTATTCCATTATTCATTGAATATATCAATTCCACAACCGAATTTTTGAGATTTACACACACTGTAGAAAGAGAGGGAATATCATACTTGGACACCTTCATCAGTTCAAATGAAAATGGTTATGTGTCTCAACTATACAGGAAACCATCCTTCTCAAATGACTATATACAGTATGGAAGTGACCATCCACCATGCACTTTCAAGAATATAGTCAAGGGACAGTGTGTGCAGCTCGCATGTCTTCTACTAGAGAGATCATGAACCAAGAAATTGAAGTTATCTATCAATTATTTAAAGAAAGGGGGTACCCCAGAAGTATGCTAAAGGATGTGACAAACTATGTAAAATTACAATGGGGTAACAAATATCAACCATTACTAGGGAAAGTATCTGTAGCAAACACAAAAAACAATGAGTTCAATAGGAGAGTGTGTGTGATTATGTACAATCCATACACAAATGTGGTAAAGGAAATATTACGTAGACATTGGTATATTTTCAACTTGGATGAAGAAGCACGGAACATAGTTGGCTCCATACCTAATATAATATTAAAAACAGGAATGAATCTAAAAAGACTCACAGAAACAAGTGGTAATAGAAGGCAGGGTAAATTATATAGGAAAAATGGCACCAAGAAATGTGGAGCTTGTAGACAGTGTCAGTTTATTAACCAAGAAAAAAGTGTGGTTTTGGAAAATAGTACCCACAGTGTATGTAATTTCAAAGAGGGAAATTGTAATAGCCAAGGTGTTGTATATCTCGCTAAGTGCAAAAAATGTAATGTATACTATGTAGGGAAAACTGAAAGAAAGTTTAAGACCAGAATATATGAGCATTATTATAAAATTAAAAAAGGTGATGAAAACAATGCTTTGAGTAAACATACTAAGGCTACAAATATAGACCACACCTTTACTTTTGCCATATTGGATCAGGTTGACAACTCAGTGAATAGTGGGAATTGGAAAGCTAAATTGGGATGCCTGGAAAGTAAGTGGCAAATAATGTTAGATGCCACTACGTATCCGGGATTAAATGAATATATCAGTTTAAAACCCTTTTTACTATTAGGGAACTAGTTTCAAAATATAGCCCTCATGGTTACTATAGTTACCTACAGCACTAAGGAGCACAGCAAGGAGTGAGAGATATTTATACTTGTTTATCATTTTTAAATTGTTGAATCACTTGTCTGCTTAAGTGTATACTGCATAAGCAACTACTGATTAGTTTTTATTGTTACACACAGTTTACATCTTTTTATAACCTTTTACAGCAATTGTACAGGTTATTAGTTGTATATAGTAATGTAATTATTAGTAGTATTTATGTATAATGTGGCATATTAGCAAATATAATCATGTTTAATGTCCTTTTAGTATATGTTTTTTAAGTATAATTATTTATATAATGTTTTTAAAAAAGGCGCCAAAGTTTGCTATAAACGTCAGAGTATGTGATCTACTTGTTGGTTCTGATGAAATCTGTCTGCGACAGATGAAAGCGCTAAACCACTGGATGTAATTTGTCTTTTAATACATTAAAACAGAGTTTAAAAGATAACTGTCAATTGGCATTCTTATAATCGTGAGTTAACTTTGGATAAATACAGTACGTTCTGCCCGAGTACAGGAGTTCGGATTGGGGTAAATCGAACTGGTTGGTGAGACTTGTGTTTGTGTTCATGGGTATGTAAAGGTTGGTAAGTTTGCAGGTACCATGGTTAGTGTTTGTATGTGCTTAGCTTCTTTTCTTGTTTTATTAGGTGGTGAATGTATGTGCTATTTTATGACTATTAGCCAGTGCAGTTGCATAATGTGCATTTCTCCATCTGCCATGATTGTCCCTAGCTTCAGGTTCCTCATTTGAGCCCTCATCTGTGTCTGCTAGCTCTGCTTGTGGTATTGGGAGCTGAAGTGCCTGTCATGGGGTCTGTGATGTACTTTTTGTCTGAGTAATACTGTATGTAAGATGGCATAGACAGTGAGTATTTTGGCAGCGGTAGCAGGGTCATATTGCAGCACACCACCAGATGCATCTAGACATTAGAATTATGACTTGTGCCAACCATATACATGCTCTATGATATTTCTAGCCTGTGTGTGTGCATTGTTGTAATCTTGTTCAGCATGGTTGTATGAGCTTCTCATGGTAGTCATAAGCCAAGATTCCAGTACATATCCTGCATACCCAGGTACAGGTCACATGTGTGCCATATGTGAGAGTCATGAAAAATACCAGGGTGACCCACACATATTATAGATGATATTTTGTGCATTACAGATTCCCTGGTAGTTGATTGATTGATAACCTTTTCTGTTTATGTACCTCCTTCCCAGTTCATCATGTAGGGATTTTATTTTAATGTGTATGCAGTCTATGGTCCCTAGTACCTCAGACAAAATGTGCTACGTCATAGAAATTTTGCATGGTGGTGGCTCTTGCCTCTCGGTAACGTGGAAACCAAATATTTTCCCTCCACATGTTGCAGCATTATATGAAGATAATGACTGAATATTCTCAAGTCAGAGGCATGTGACATCTCCACTGTGTCCACTGAAGGTCACTGAAAAGTCCCTGCAACTAGTATACCTAATGCTACACATACCTTAATTTCCACTGTGATGGATTCTCCATGATTTCCAATGGGCTTCTTCTGAGGTCAGCAGATCCCTGTCCAATCTGTAAAACCCTAGTATTTCTATTTCATGAAGTCCATGGTAAGTCAAATGTTGCCTGAACATCCTGTGCTTCTAGGCTGTGGTCTGACAGCAGCAACAGCAATAGCATGTTGCATTAGACTCTGTGTTACATACAGATTTACAATGGCTGCAACAACCCCTAATGTTTTTCAAAGTTCCTATGTAGCTCTATCCAGTCTGTCTTGAAATTCAGAGCTAAAGCATGTGCAACATGTTCCCACTCACTTTTTACATTTCTGAATCTGTCTACCATATTTTTGCTTCATTAACATGTACTTCAGGGATTTATTTGCTCATTAGCATAATTGACTGCTAACCCTCATTTTACATCCAGTTGTGACATGTACTTCCGTTTGCTGAATTGCAAATAGTTTGCACATCGCTGCTCATTGTGCTAATAAGATCAGCATGACTTGTAGGTATTCATGAATCCCAGCTCATGTCTGGTACAGACTTTAATGAAGACAAACTGTAACATTTATAGGATCATAGGAGGTTACTAGGCTATCGACCCGGAGGTCATTTCAAGCCTAGCCATTTTATTCCAATATAATACCACACATACTGTAGTTAATACCTGGACTGTATTTAGTAACTACTGCCCATGTCCAGAAGGGTTGTGGGTGCTATCCCTGGTAAGAATTTACTGTGCCCCATCTACTCATCCAGGTTCCTCTTGAACAGTGTCACAGAGGTGCTCTGCTTTACATGAATTGGCAGCCAATTCCAAAGGTGTGGCAATTGCAGGGAGACAAATCTGTCACTCCAGCAAATCCTATTTAAGTCTCAGGTCATATTTAGGTCCCGGGAATGGGTAGCTGTAGTCCTGTTTAATTTATGGGTGTGCAGAATATTCATTAGGTTTGGGTCAGAAAATTGCTCTGTAAGGCAAGCATAAGTCTCCCCTAAGAAGTCTATATGATACTAACTATAGTGACAGGGATTTTAGTCGGTTTGTGTAAGGCTTGTGCTAGCGTCCCTTGATCTTCTTAGTTAGAAACCTGTGAGGTCTATCCAATTGCTGCAGATGCTTTGTACAGTACATAACAAAAGGGGCATTATACTCAATTATGGGCCTGATTATGGACGAGTATAGAGGGGTTATAACCTCCTTTGCTCTAGAAGTGATGCCTTTGATAATCAAGTGTGCTATTTAGAAAGCCTTCCTTACTACAGTAGACACTTGGTGGTCAAAGTTAAGGTCACAGTCTACTTGTGATCCCAAATCTCTTATCACGTCATAGGTACATAGGGTATTGTTGTTGATTGTATGAAGGGACATTGTTTTTACCAAAGGGAATGATGATGCACTTCTTTGCATTCAGTTTGAGACCATGACTCAGACACCAGTCGTTGCTCTGCATAAAACCCCCCTGAAATATACTGACATCATTTTTGGGATTCAGTAATTGTACCCAGTTTGCAGTCATCCACAAATTTGGTCAGTCACAGCCCCTTAGTTTTGGCCTAAACTTCTGAAAAGTATATACCAAGCAGTAAGGGGGCCAGCACTAACTCTTGTAGCACCCTACTGGTGAAAGGTCTGCTGGGTGATATGGAGTTATCCACTTTGATAGTTTGTGACTGATTTGTGAGACAATTGGGAACTCATCTTACAACAAAGAGGTTTACATTCAGTTTGCTAACTTTATCGGTAATGCCTGAGTGTGGGATTTTGTCAAAGGCCTCTGTCAAGTTGAAGTATGCTGTGTGCACAGATTTGCCATTGCCAATGGCCCTGGTCACATTTCTGAAGAACTCCATCAGGTTTAACAGGTAATATCTGCTCTTGACTAAGCTGAATTGGGATCCAGGGTTTGGAGATCACCTAAGTCTTTATTTATGAGGTCCATGATGATATGTTCTATAACTTTACAGATGAGGCTGGTCAGACTTACGGGTCTATAATTCCCTGGGTCGGTTGCTAAGCCACATTTGTGGAGGGGAGTAACTGTTGCTGTTGTCCATTCTGCAGGAACAAAGCCAGTGGTTAAGCTATGATTGAATAGGGTACTTAATTGTGATGCTAGTTCATGTTTTAGTTTGTTTAGAAGACAGCCTGAGATGCCGTCTGGTCCCACAGAGCCTAAGATGAGGCTTTAATAATCTGCTTTTTGGATATATGGGGTAGGGGGTGGAGTTGGGGGCAAGGTTTGTGATAAGTTTGGAGGGGATAAGGGAGTGAAATCTTCGCCAAATCTGTCTGCTGGCAGGTTTGCTATCTCTGCGGGATCAATGTGTGTGATACCACTAGTCTATAGTTTGGCACATATTTGGATCTTACCTTTTAGGCTGTGCACATAGTTGTAAAAAGCCTTATGATTATCCTTGGCTGTGATTGTTAAGTTTTTCTCAAAGTTACCCTTAGGAGATTTGAGATGTTATCTTATTTGCCTGTTGAGGTGGAGGAGGGTGCTTTTCCATTGTTGGGGGCCTCACCTTAGTTTTCTTAGATAGCAACTTTTTGCATTTATTGTAAAGTTTATTGATGCTGGATGCCCACCAGGATGGCTTTATTTTTTAATTGGGTTCTGGCTTTGATTCTCTCTCGAACATCCAAGTCTATACACTTATATAAGTGATTGTACAGGGTTTTAGTGTACGTTTTGGTGTTGTTACCACTTCCAGCTGGGGTGGGGCTTGGAATGTTTAATACCTTCCTCTAGGAGGGTATAAGTTGTTTTGGTGAAGTTTTTCAGTCTGCATTTACCCTTAGAGAGTTCTGGTGCTAGTGCCAGTTCAAAGGCTACTGATTTGTGATTAGATTACCTAATGAGGATTCGACAGTTGCAGTGGTGCATCTGTTTGTCATGCTAGCAAGGACCTGATGTAGTATGTTTTTTTTTCTTTTGTTGGGATCTAAACAAATTGTTCCAGGGCATTTGGGTTAACAAAGTCCTTCCAATGATAGATGTGCTTCCAGGGTGTGCAGTTTTTGGTTTAAGCTCCTAGAGTTTAGCAGCATAACCTTTATTTTGTTATGACTGACAATTTTCACATCATCAATTTTGTTTTTTGTGATCTTGCCTAAAAAAAGGTAATATGGGGAAGCAAGAGCCTTTGCCATCAGCTGAAAGCCTAGTAGTGCCAGGTGCAATCCATCTCTGGAAAAGCAGAGAGGTGTGTCGACCATGTCATCCCAGGCTGACAGAAACTGGATCCTCTTTGAATGACATCAAAAACTAAGCCAATTATTAAAATCAGACATTTTTGTTTATACTGTGGTATCATTCTTGGTGAGGGTAATGTGCTGCTCAAGGCTAGGGACATACCTGCCTGGGCCACATACTTGGAAAGATCAATCAAATCTCTCTTCATATAGTGAGGTACATCTGAAGTTGTTCACTCTAACATGAGGTATTACAGAGTCATAATTGTACTCATTGCCAAGAGACCTGAGTGCATCCATGATCTGATGATTCCTGGCACCAGAGAGGCAGGTGACAGTGACTTTTTCCTTATTGTGTGTCTCACTATGGAGTCTCTAATTACACGAAAATGTGTTTTTTGAGTGTTATGATGATGACCATCTGCTGCAGGGAGGTTTTCCAAGCTCAGAGTGTAAGGCAGAAGCCTGGGACTCACTGGCAAGGGAGCTCACCAGTGTTATTGGTATCCCCTGTACAGGTGAGCAGTGTTGTCACCACCATGGTGACCTGAAGAGATGAAAGGGAGATCTCTTGGACACCTGGGTCCAAGAAGCTTGGGCAGGGAATGCCCCACAAGTATGTAAGTAATTTTACGTCTGCTTCACCTATATCTAATCTGAATGTTTGCTAAACTGGTATGCATAATGGTGTGCTTCTCTCACAACAAATCCAGCTAAGGGGGCTCACAACATCAAGGCATATACTGAGGTCTTTCCCAGGTTGCACTGTGAGTGTGGTGAGTACAGATGTATTATGCTAACTGTAGTGAAATAAGCAAGAAAGATTAAAGCATTATCTGCAGTTAAGTATATACAGTAAACTTTGCATAGCAATAAATGTGGACTTACAGCTGTAGTGCTATAAATGAATAATGCCAACTGTAGTGCAATAAAAAACATGAAACAATGCCATTAACTGCATTAAAGTATACGCAATAAAGTCTGTAGTGGAATAACTATGGAAGTAGAGCTGTATTGCTAGGCCTGAATAATGAAAACTGTTGTGCAATAAAAACTCAAAGCAATACCAGGAACTGCATTAAAGTATATACAATAAAATCTGTAGTGCAATAAGTGTGGGATTAGAGCTGTTTTTCAAGAAAAGAATAATGCCAACTGTTCTGCAATAGCACCTGAACCAATACCAATAACGCAAAGGTAAATTTTGTACATCAGGATTGTCTTGATTTAACCATTGCAGTATAGCTGTATGCATTCAGGCTGTAAGGCAAGGTGCTACAGTCAAGTATAATATTGTAATAGTTGTAGAATGCAAATATAATGGCTACCAAATGTATTGTTTATCACATATAGTACTGTTCAAGGATGTATCTAGGCCAGTATTGTTCACATAGTGCTCTGTCATCCACAAACAGCAGGTAAGCAAGGTATATGGGTGAGGTAGCACACTCCATGATCTAATATTGTTTGTTGACTTCACAGATATTTCAAACCACTAGCAATATATTGTTCACACCTGCTTTCTATATACTAATGTATAGATTACCTACTATCTCTGTCATGCTTGTATTTCATGCATGCGTGTTCTACTGTCACTGTAGTGTAGTATAAAACTGTAGTACTATGAACAGGTAATTTTTTGGTTCCAGGTGAGCTCTAGGCAAATATCAGTCAGTCACTAATCAGCAGTAGCTCAGTTTGTTAAATGCTCTGTATGTAGCACATTTTGCCACACACACAGACCAAAGTTCGAATCTAGTGCTAAGTAGAACTAAATATTACAGTATCAGTCACGTAATGTTTATACAGATTTTCTTTCCACAGGAACTATAGGTAAATGAGGTAGCCCATTTTTTGAGTAAATAATTGTGTGTTTAGATGTCACAGACTGTTAAAATCATTAAGAAGAATGTGCAAATACAGCATAAAATAAAGGAAATAAATACAATAATAATGCATTATCTCTTACAAGAAAAACTTCTCACTCCAACATATCATGGGTTCCGTTCCCAAGCATAGTACAACCACAGCTCTACTATCATTTCACAACACCTTAACCCTTGCTAAAGATGATCACAAACTCATATCCTGTCTATTCCTTGACCTTTCTAAGACTTTTTACAGTCTCACACACTATGCTACTTAGTAAACTTGTAGACCAAAACTTCTTCCTGATACAGTTGCATGGTTCTCTGGCTATCTCTCTGATAGCCTGCAGTCAGTAAGATGGGACTATCTACCCCTTATCAGTAAGAGCTGGTGTTCCCCAAGGTGCCACTCTTGGACCTCTACTCTTTAATATCTTCACCGACTCACTCCACTCCTCCTGTCCTCAATCTAACATTGCCCAATACGCAGATGACTCTACAGTCATAACTATTGCTAATTCCCCCTTAGAACCCCTAACAAATACCCAGACATCTTTCAACTCAGTAGAGACATGGTTCACTAATAATCAGCTCATCCTCAACCTTAAGAAAACAAAATTATTACTCTTTCTACCTAACTCTGCAAACCACATTAAACTTTCCTTCTCCATAAGGTCCCTAAACAATATTCCTATAGAAGTTAAAACTAGCACAAAATTCCTTGGCATTACCATTGACGACCAACTAAAATTCAGTCTTCACATTAATAATTGTATCAAAAAAAAAATACACGAGAATCTAGGACTACTGCACAGGAACAACAAATTCCTAACTACTGAAGCTAGGATTTCTCTTACCTATGCCTACCTTCTACCATGCTTAACCTATTGTTTCCAAATACTCAAAAATCTGAACTCCTCCTTACTTACCAAATTAGAATCAACCTACCACAAAATAGCTAGACTTGCAGCTCAACATACATATAAATCTCACCACTGTCTCTCCCTAAAATACCTGAACTGGCCAAAACTACCTTACCTGTTCCTACAATCTGAACTCCAAATCATAAACTCCATCCTATATCAGCCTGATTTCTGCTCAAGTCTTCTCTCATCTCTCACTATTCCCCTACCAGATTTCTCCAAAGCTCAACCCAAGACCTACTAAAAATCCATAAACCCAAATCCAACACAGGGTGCAACTTATATAGCTACCATCCCTCTACTGTATGGAACAAACTCCCACTAGAAATAAGGACCCTGATTCATGCAAAGCAATTTAAGCTAGCAACCAAATACCACTTTAATAAACTCTGGTCCTGCCAGTGTACTCACCTTCCTGATTATTACCTACCTTTATAGTACACTCAAACTAACTTAGTATAACTTACCATTAACTACTTCATCCTATGCTTCCTATGCAACCTCCAAGCTTTTTCTATACTCTGCTCCCTGACATTCTTATGTAGCCTTTTAAGTTTCTGCTACTCTGCAAACAAAACCTTATATTTACTCAACTCTCTTTTTAAACCAAAACATACAACTTATTCTACTTTTTTAACATTCTCCTTTTTGTTTTTAGTACTGTTTTATCTGTCAACAATTTGCATGTATGTAGCTTATGTATTTTATCTACCAAAATCCTCTACTGCTATTTTTATTGAAATGTATATGTATTGCTATTTTTATTGCATTGTATATCTTTGGAGCTTTTCTCCCCGGGCATCTGCTGAAAAAGGGCAATAGCTCAGCCAGACACTCCCAGTCAACAAATGTAAAATAAATAAATAAATAAATAAATACATAAATACATAAATAAATAAATAATAAAATAAAATGAAATAAATAAAATGTGTAATCTTGGTTTGGCTGTATGCCTGGATTATGTGTTAAAATTTGCTTCAGCCATTTCATGCATTCCATGCAGATGTCTTCTGCAGTTACTGTTATTGTGTTCTATCCCCAGGCCTGCCAAGCAAGGCATGATAGTTGTTTAGTTTCTGTACTGTACACATACATGTCTCTCAAGTGTCACGCTGTCAAGTAATGTAATTAGTAGTTCATAATCCATCTGGCACAGGATTACCATTGACATGATTACCTAAATTGCAAAGTATCATTACATCAGCCCACAGTACACCTTGGCAGTTATATAGGTCCACCTGATGTGCAAGTGTTCTGTGTAGTTGTGTACCTGCAGTTGTTACTCCTTGGCCCATACTGTCGCATGCAAATAGCTTGAGAGGTATGTATGTACTACAACAGCTACAGAAAACTTGTACAGATAAAGAAAGGACAGACCCATAGAGTATATAGTAGTAATATTGTCAAGTAAATAGCCTATAATGGTACTAATGGATTGCTTTTCTCTCTCTCCCCTCTCCTTAGATTAATTTATTTATTATTGTTTTCCATTGGTTATCATTTACTCTTAACATATGTTGTTAAATTAACTGCATTTTGGGGCATGTGTTTTATTATTGTTATGAATTACAATGGTGACATATAACATATCTTGTTAAATTAACTGTTTTGTTGGCCTTATGCTGTAACTGTTACTGGCATGCTGTTAACATACTGACTGTTCTGTCATTTATTGTTATGTTTCACATAATAAGCATTGATATGTAATTGGGCAATTTACACTGTTCTGGCATGCTGTTATTACTAACAATAGTTTGTTCATAAATAACCTGTACTTATTGCTATACCTTCATCACCACAGCACATCAGGCTAGGTCAGTTCTGGGTGATCCACCTACCTTGCCTCAACTGGCCATGGCACCAGATCCTAGCAAGTCTGGGATCCAGGCCAGTGGTGCCTCCTCTGCTGTTCCTGCACCACCTGCAGTGTCAGGTGGAAACACCTCAGAGGATGTGGCCTGGACTCCTCCTGGCAGCTGTGGTGGAGGGGCTGCAGTCACCCGAAGTCAGCTCCTGCAAAGTGTTCACACTCCATCCTGTGTGTTCTAGTCTGCAGCTGCAGCTGCAGCCTGTAACATACACAGCTGTACATAAACATAAATGCTACAGACTTACCATACCCCCCAACCCCATAGAACAAGGAATCCAAACACAGTCATACTTAATGTGGGGACAAAGGCCCAGAGTTAGGGACATGTTTTACAGTGTGCTCTTGCAAAGATAGTCAGGTGATAGAATAACAGCTATTGCATTGGCATGCATATTCTGATGGGTATAATTTCTGACAGTCAAATGTATGTCTTTCATTACTGATGTCATCTCACAATGATTTGCCACTGATTTAACAGATGACCACAATGACATGGCACACTGACCACATGCATATTAGGCAAAACTGTGTACATACTGCATAAATCTCTACAGTTGACAGTTATGATACCTACCCTCTGTGATGATGTAGTGTCCATGCCTCAGCACTGTCCATCTGGACAGCTAAGAAAGGGGCCAGGTCTACATGAAAGCCTTATATATTGCACTGTGGTGGTATGTCATTGGCTAATGATAGTTCATTGCAGTGTTTTGGCTGCAATTACCATATCAGAGCCAGGCAGACATTTGCTTAGGGTTATGGATGCAGCACAGTCTAAAATCCGTAACTGCTTCCACCTCATTGGGAACACCCTGGATTGGTTCACTGATGCAGTGGACAAATGGTGGGCTGAGAATGTGTCTGTCTTGGACCGCACATTGTCTGTGCTGGAATATCTGGCTGGGTTGGGTGTCAGACACGTGGACGTAGGTCAGCAACACCATCTGCTGAGAGTCCACATGGCCATGCACAGATATATTTGCATAGTGGCAGTACCTCCAGCACTACAGAAGGAAGTGTGCTGTCCGCAACACAATGTGGCAGACCAAGGCCATGGGCACGTGGTCCTGGGTGGTCCCATGGGGAACACAGCCACAACAGACAACAGTCATTGTCAGATACTAGCACTACGCCTGACCTTGGGCATGGTGGTACCAGTGTTACTCCTGGCAGAGCCAATTCCCATGTTTGTGGCTAGAGATGGTGATCTGTCCACTCTATCATGTATGGTCCACAGCTATCCATCATATAAAAGTGTAGGTATAGCACTGACTTTTAGTACATATACTCAATGGTATCAAGTCAGATGGGTTTTGTACACATTTTTCATAGACATATTTTATATATTTTTATATGTTTTTTGTATGTATTTTTTCTATGCATGTTTTAACAGTATCATTAGCTTGAACAAAGAATGTGTGATGTAAGATATTCTTATTGCATTATTTAGTTTTATATTTTTATTCTGCATTGGCAACTGTGTTTCTTTTCAATTAACAGTGATTAGGGTAATTGCTTGTATCATCATGTGACTGACTCAAGTATTTAAGGGAGTGTGGAATTTCAACAGTTGTCTGGTAAAGGGGTAGATCCCTGAAAGCGCTAAACTGTGTACGGTTTGCACTGTTTAACTTAAATAAATCTCCTAGCTGTGGTACTGTCAGTGCTGCTTTACATTTATAGCACTGACTTGACTGTGCACATGCCACACGCAAACACCACTCTCACAAACAGGTCACCTGCAGACACACAGTACCTCTCCATGGCCCATCTAACTCGAATCCCTTCCTGAGTCACACACATGCTGTCAACTGTTTTGCACAGCCTAGGCCTCCAATACCCACATACCACACTCTGTATATGTGCTGATACCTGTGCCACATCGCTGTCATCAGTGCCATTGATGCAGGTAAATGCAACTATGTGTCTGATGTACTGGGTGACTTTATTATTCGAAATGTACTTGTGTAGTGCTGTATTGTTTTGCCATGCCACTTACTGTGGTCCACAACAGTTACTCTGTGCTGGCATGTGGCATGACTATACATTAAACTTTGTGTATCTTATGTTGCATGATGTACAAGTGGAAGTGTTACAGAATGACAGATTTGTCATGGACCTGTATATGTTTCTGTTGCAGGGTTCTGAGGACATAAATTGTGGACACATGGTGACAATAAAGTAGCACAGAATGGCATGGTAGAACAGCAGATATATGAAAACAGCAAGGTACGGCAGTGTACGTGCATGGCTCCATAGGTGCATATATGTAGAACAGTCTATCGGGGACAGTGGTGGCAGTCAGCGTACTCATGCATTCATACTTTGTGTTAAGGACTGCTACCCTTGCTATGTGTCACCTGGGTTTACTGAACCTACAAATCAACAAGGTGTGGTGATGGAGTTGACACATATACAAATATGCTGTGTCCAGGTCAGACAGGTAGCAGACATCAAGTATGCATTTCTAGACGGGGGGGCAATTTAGGGTCAGTTGCTAGTCACAGCACCATAAAATGCATAAACATTGCACAGACATAAGCCATATGGATATGTCTGTAGTGCTGAAAGGAGATATATTTATGTGCAAATGAGTTGGCTGATGTGAGATTAGAACCCCTACCTATCTAGTATCATACACTATAGCTTGCAGTAATTATTGCTTGCACCATGGAGTTTATCTGGCATTAGACTATCAGCCAGCACTCTTGAGGTGGATGACATCAGCAGGCCTTGTAAAGGATGGAAATAGAGAGGCAAATAGGTAGGCACAGGGCCTTAAACTGCATAACCACTGCACAGGGATAGTCCATATGGCCATGTCTGTAGTGCTGCAAGGGGATATATTTCTCTACCTATCTAGTAGTACACACTGTAGCTTGGAGTATTTACTGCACATCCCACAGGTTATATCTGTTGTATATGTAAATGCAGGCAGAGTACTTGTGGAGTACACAAAATAGCCTTGTGTTAGACATCATGTGTGGCCTGCAGAGTGATACTGTTAATGTACCTAGTGTCCTAGCAGTGATATACCTGTTAAATGTCCTGCTGTATGTGCACAGTTACCAGTATGGCCATATGCAGCTGGTTGCAGTTATATAGGCAGATATGTGGCCAGGGACAATATGGTTGTGCAAGGCATGGATTGCAACCTTTGTACATTACAACACCTGTTCAACTGTGTCTGTCTACAGGGAGAAATTCCATAGGCACAAGGGTCTGTGGGTGAGGAGTGGATTATGTACCGTCGCGGCTTTGGTCTGGTTCCATCAGACAACTGTTGTGATGTGTAAGTGCAGATAACCTTGGCATTCAGGGGTTTGTGGGGACATTTGTACATCCCCACACACACACACACACACACACACACACACACACACACATATATATATATATATATATATATATATATATATATATATATATGTATATATGGGTCTACTTCGACCCATTGAAATTACACATAATTGAATCTCATTTACCCGTTCCCACTTGATCGTAACTACACTAATCCAAATGCACAGACCTCCGAAATCCTTTTCCTTGGAGAGAAACCACTTTGCCACCATGGTAAACTTTGTCCTTACTTCAATGTAGTGCAATCTCAAAGTTGTAATACTTAAGTAGGGTGGGGTGGAGCGAAGCCCCCTATATGGGGGTGGGGTGCAAAGCCCCCCCCCCCACTTTCATGGGTTAGTTTTGGTTTGTTTACATTTTTATTCGTGATGGCCAAGAAAGGATTTTGGTAATCTTTGCTTTCGGATTTGTGTAGTTTCGAACAAGTGGGAACGGGTAAGTAAGATTAGATTATGTGTAATTTCGATGGTTCAAAGTAGACCCATATATATATATATATATATATATATATATATATATATATATATATATATATATATATATATATATATATATATATATATATATATATATATGTATATATATATATATATATATATATATATATATATATATATATATATATATATATATATATATATATAAATGTCTATAACAGGAATGTCTCCTTACCTGTTGCTGTGTGTGTATTATGTAAATGTGTTATGTAGATATATGTGGAGAGTCTGTGTATCATTGTGCTTTATATAGCTATATATATATATATATATATATATATATATATATATATATATATATATATATATAGAGAGTGTTTTTTATATATATATATATATATATATATATATATATATATATATATTATATATATATATATATATATATATATATATATATATATTTATATATATATATATATATATATATATATATATATATATATATATATATATATATATATATATATATATATATATATATATATATATATATATATATATATGATTTTGTGTGCTATAGAAATTGGCTGGTGCACCTGTTTGTCAAAGGAATTCTCAAATGTACATACCTATCAGAAAATTCATGGTAATGCAAGACCTGTTATTGTATCAACTTTCTAAGTTTGTAAGAGCAATATTTATACATTGTTCCTATTTTTGGGCCTTTGCTCTACTTTTATTCATGGCGTTGTCCACATTTCCTGCTCTAAGAGGTTGGGAGGAATGATGTGACTGGGGTACATGATGTAACACCACACCCAGGGTGACAGTATGTTTACCTCTCCCTGTACATGTTTTTCAGAATGTCCAGCATTTCACCCCATATATCTGGTCTGTTCCTCATACATTTGTAGTTTTCCGGTAAAATACTGTAAATTGCAGTCACTGAATTGTTGTAACTACTGACACATTTAAGTGACAGCCTTTACTCTGCATCTTCTAGGTTCATCAGAGCATGTGTAATGTCTGTCTGTAGTTGTGGCCATTTGTCCCACCATTCTCTCTGGCTTTGTCCAGCTTTCTTGCAGTAACAGATTGAGGGGTATGACAGTCTGTGGGAATACCACCATACAAGTACCTCACATGCAAAAGATGAATATGCTGCAAGATTAAACCCATCAGCACCATCATCCACACTAATTTCCCTTGCCCTGTGAGCCACACCAGCACCAGATGGAGAGGTTTCAATGTGTGGTCAAGTTCTCTGTCACAGCCTTGGAATTGTCAGGTCTACTGATATATCATTGCAGACTTACTGTTACAGCATTTGTATTGGAACATTGATGTGTTGGGGGTTGGGGATGACCAGCCCATGCTCTGCTGGCAACGACAGCCATGCAACTGTCCTTTGACCCCACTGTTTGCCATCTCCCTTGTATACTTTAGTGGATTTTCCAGCTGTGTGGTCTAGTGAATATTATGGGGCACATACTACTGGACAGAGTACCTGCTGTCCCAAGTGGCTATTAGATGTCTGCAAGTAGCCCAGTAGCCCACTATATTCTCTTGCATACATGCGGCAGGTCCATACTTATGCTACCATATTCTAGTATCCCTTACATTTGGTGTATAGGATAATGACTTACCCTGCAAATGCAGTAGTTGACAGACGTGTAGTTCAAGGCTGACTCTGT
Source organism: Protopterus annectens (assembly GCF_019279795.1). Classification (NCBI taxonomy): domain Eukaryota; kingdom Metazoa; phylum Chordata; order Ceratodontiformes; family Protopteridae; genus Protopterus; species Protopterus annectens. The sequence goes on from NC_056735.1 coordinate 590,064,300, forward strand.
CTGATGCACACAGTAAACAGTCAATACATGTTTAAGTGCACATTGTGTGGGCTGGATGGCATTATTTTTACTACATGTAGTGAGTGAATATAAGGTCAGTGTCAGTCCCATGACCTAGGTTGTTGTGTCATGTGCTCTTGCTCAAAGCCAGGCAAAGGGGCATACTGGCACGCCTTATATCTGCCTGCCTACACAAAGTGGGAGGTTCCTCTTCCTCCTCTGCACGCCTGTGGCTGTCTGTGGTGGAGTGGAGTACCTGTTGTCCCAACTGGCTATTAGTGTACTGCAGTACTACTAGCCTTGCAGTAAACAGTCAATACATGTTTAAGTGCACATTGTGTGGGCTGGATGGCATTATTTTTACTACATGTATGTGAGTCGGAATAAGGTGTCAGTCCCTACAGACCTAGGTTGTCAGTGCATGTGCTATGCGTTGTCTCTTGGCCAAAGCCAGGGCATACTGGGCACGCCTATATCTGCCTACAGGGACAACCTCAGGAGGTTCCTCCTCTAAATCGCCCATGGGTGTGGCTGTGGTGATCTAGGCACTGGTGGGGGCCTATGTATCTCTTCCCTTTGCTGATCCTGCTGCAGCTGTTTCCACGGGATCATATTGTGTAGTATGGCACATACTATGAACATGTGTGCACATGTGGCTGGAGAGACACTGGAACCATGACCTCAGCAGCCCAAACACATGCTCTATGATGTTCCTAGTTTGTCCATGTTCCTCATTATGACATTCTTCCGTGGGTGTGTGTCGCATTTCTGATGGGTGTCGTCATCCACGTTTCCAGTGCATAGCCAGCATCCTCCAGTAAATGGCCATGTGAGATGTGTCCCCTAGCAAACATTTGTAACAGCTATGATGCAAGCCAGATATGGGAGTTGTGATAACTGCCAGGGCTGCCAGCACACACATGCATGATAATGCCCTGGGCATTGCACATGACCTGGCAGTTTATGGAGTGATACCCCTGGTGGTTCACATAGGTTCTACCCTCATCACCGGGTGGTGCCTTGATGTGTATATGAATGCAATCTATGGCACCTAGTACCTCAGGGTAGTGTGCTACATGGTAAATGTGTTGTATATTGTTGATCCTCTCCTCGGGGGGTGGGGTAGATAAATGCGCTCTCTGACATGTGCATCCAGAAACTGGTGGATTACCCTGGATGCTGATGCCTGTGAGACCCCTATCATGTCCCCAGGTGGTCCTTGGAAACAACCTGTAGCTAGTATTCTAAGAGCTACACATACCTTTGTTTCCACTGGGATGGGCTCCCTTCTGTTGGCTCCGTGTCTGAGTTGAGGGTGGCAGAGCTCATTGAATTCTTGTAGTATGTCCCTGTCTACCCCGTAGCACTCTACAATCTCCATCTCATGCAGCTCCTGGTAGGTTACCCCGGGTCTGAACCCTCTTCTCCTTCTCATTCTAGGCCTATTGTCAGCAGCAGCACTGACCTCCGCATCTAGCACATACATATGTAGCAGACATGCAGCAGACCCTAGCATTCCTTCAGTTAAAAGTCCCAAGTTTGTACTCCACTGGTGCAGAATATGGGAGTGAAATCATATTTTAGGTTATATGTAACCTTTATAGTGCTCTGCTGTAGGTGCAGCCTGTGTGATTGGCTACCTCTGATGCATTCCATCTGCCAAGTACATCAGTGAGGGGTTTTAATGGACGTAGTTTAACTGAAACAGGAGTGATCAGTAATTAAGATATCACTGGCTTTCTCAGCCAATTTTTTTTACAGCCTTCCTCGATCAGCACTGCAGCATGTCATGCAAACCCATGCCAAAAAGCTAAACAATGCTCAGCAGTCAGTAGACAAGAAACACCTCCCCATGATTGGGCATGCTAACCACAGCAGCATGCCATGCAAGCATGTTCAATAATGCTGAAACACACACTCTGAAGGAAAACAAAGCTTAGCAGTCACTGGACAAACACCTCTGCTCAGCAGAGTGCCACGCAAACAGGCACTGCTGTGCTCCAATGAGCTTACAAGTCTGTGGACACTTCCCCTTTTGGTGTCAGGTACCTCTTCCAGGAACACAAACCAGGTTCTGTGCCTACACGGATGGGATCTGCAGACATGGATACCCATTTGTGCTATTCATAACCCCACCTAATTTGCATATACTGCATGGTTCCCGGCCATGCCTCCTTCACAATGACATCATTTCAGCATTGTAGATACTCCACATAGGGTCCCATCGTGCATTACTGTCACATGCTATGACATTTCATTTTCACACCTTCTTCTTCTTCTTTCAGCTTTTACCAGTTAGGGGTCGCCACAGTGGAACAACGGTCCACAGAACGATTGGCAGTGGAGATTTTTTATGGTGTTGAGTTGCCAGCACGGTGCCCAACCTTCCACAGAAGACACACATGCACACACATTCACACCTAGGGCCAATTTGGAGTGTCCAATCCACCTACAGCATGTCTTTGGAATATGGGAGGAAACCGGAGCACCTGCAGGAAACCCACGCGGCCACAGGGAGGAAATGCAGACTCTGCATAGAAGGCACCCCAGCCGAGAATTGAACCAGAAAACCTCTTGCTCTGAGGCAGCAATGCTAACTGCTGCACCACCATGGCTGCCCCATTTCATTTTCACACCCTTTTTGTTTAGTTTTTTTTTTTATCATAATGGCATGTTTGCACACTGTGGCTCGCTTCACAAAAATACCCTGATTATTAAAAAAAATATATTTTCTGTATGGTTTTGGATGCGTGCTGGATAGTTTTATACATATCTGTGTGTGCTACACTATTTCTGTCTTTCTAACTGCACCTTTACAGCCCCTGTTGTCTGTTTAACATCCTGTACAAGGACATTTTCTGTGTATATTACGGACACCAACATGGGATCTACAGGACTGCCTGTCTGCTTGCTGGATCACTTTACCTCCCTCATTTGCATGCAATTCACCTGCTTATGAGGTGATTTGCATGACAATACTTGTGCATGCCACTCAGCTCTGCTTACTGGATCACAAACCTGCTTACATTCATGTAAACAGTGTGCCACGATGCCTACACAGAAAATACATCTGTGTAGGCTTTATTAAATCCCCCTATGTTTTAAAACATTTAATAAAGTATTTGCAGCAGAGCTATTGCTACCTTATTCAGGGATGTGGAAAATTGGCAGCTTGGTAGTAACAGTTAATGCATACAGTAGCTATACTTCTTAATAACCCTGGTCTGCCTCAATTTAGATGGATTGCATTTAATAGTCTATGACAATAATTTAGAATTCTAGACTTCTTTTATTTCAGGAAATGCATGTTGTTTCATAGTGTCTTATTCTATTGACACCTCAGGCTAATGGCAGTGATATGTCCATGATTCCAGAAGTAAGCAGTTGGGATCCTTGGCAGCAGTGAAGATAATTGTCCTCAGTTGTGGCTCTTTGTGATGATGGCCAGAGGTTGTGGATGTTTTGGGTAAAATTATAAAATAAAAAATAAATAAATAAATAAAAATGAGTGAAATAAAGAGCAAGAGGATCTTTGATGATAAAGGGAGGATAGGTTAAGGATGAGGGTGGGTGAGGCTGTTTACCATTTACTAATGCTATGTTTCATTTGATACATGGTAGATATTCAAGAATTGAAGAGAAAATGGAGTGACATTATGGCACAGGTGCTTGAGTTCTTCCTGCAAGTATCAAGTCCCACCCAAGATGACAGGGGGAGAGAAGACCAGCTAGGCTTGTAAACAATGAAGCGTAACAGTCAAGTGTACCTACAATAAAGGCCCCCAGCCAGTCAAGTGAGATCAAGTAATAGAAAAGATGTCATTCAAGAGTCTGAGATTCTGCAGCCAAATGCTGGCCATGCAATTGATAGTAATGTTGTTATTGTATGGGGCAATTCAAAGTTGGTAGGCTTCTTGTTAAAAAAATAAAGATGTTGAGGGTAGGCTATGGTTGCAGGAATTGCAAGAAAGGAGGCAATTTGGAATTAAATCAGGTAAGGTCAGTAAGGCAGTTGGAGGAGCAGCAGGTTTGTACTGGTGAAGGAGCAGATAATGAAGGAAAGGCAGTTTTTTTTTTCCCTTTGGTCAGGTTAGTAGTGATGCTGACAAGGGCCAAGTTATGAGAAAGCACACTGGAGGTCTTCAAATTATGTCACTACTGGCAAGAGTCAAAGCAAGCGTATCATGCACCACATCCCCACGGCAGCAAAGGAGATCTGGTGTGGAGAGTATGATGCCTTACCTTGGTTATTGGATGCAGCTTTTGGTCATAGGATAACGAAACCTGAAGTTCCAGCTTCACAGAACTTCAGGAAAGCATTGGCTGCCTTATGTAAAATACACGAAGGTAGGCTTAATATAAGGACATAGTTAACTGAGTGCTGGTATATGTACATCTTATGGCAGCAATTGTGAAGAAGGAGCAAGATCAAGCCTTTCCATTGCTATTGTATATTTTGAATATAAGGAAGCTCAGTGAGAAAGATTAGGGGAGGGTGGAAGCTTCGTTTTAGCATGATTAATTTTTCAGGAAGCTAAAAGCAGTGAAATAAGTCAAAGACATGGGAATCTAGGCATTCATCCACATGGTTAGAGAAAATTATTGATGATGTTGGTTCAGAGCCATAGGATGGAGTATTGGATAGGACAAATGTATACCAGGGGGTTAATGAAGGCTGATGTGCCTGCCCTGTGTGTGGGTTTCTCCATAGTTCAATTTGTGGAGGTGCACATTGTGTGACAACATGCTAGCATAACGAAAGTAGGCAGAGGGGGCATGGCCTGGTCACTTCACAAGTGTGGTAAAACGGGATTGTCAAGTGAATCAGTGATGAGAGGATGAGGTATTTTATGGTCTTTATGGGGTTGTTGCCCTTATTGGAAGAGGCCTGGAGATGGGCAAACTTACTCTCCTATTAATATACTGATGTTATGGCTTTGATTGGAAGGTTATCCAGACAAGGCCCCAGCCTGGAAGTTGATATTAAGTTTTACCACAGGATTCTCTGTTCAGTCAGGGTTAGGAGGTTTGGTTGAAGCATGCAGTATTTGCAATCCATGAAAGGTAGAGAAGGTATAGTACAGACATTGCTAGATAAGGAAGTTTAGGCAGGTAGGCTGGTGGGACCTTTGTAGCACCACTATTTGCCTCATACAGGATATCTCCTTTTGGCCACATGTCCAAAAAGAAACTAGGCAACTTTCTCTTGATTTTTTTACCTTTTGTTCCAGAAAGTGGGCTCAGTCAATGACAAGTTTCCACATTGGGTGACAAAGTATTGCCATCTGGGCTTTTGCTGATCCTTGTCAGGTGAAGCTGGACATTGAGTCAGCTTTCTGCTTCTGGTAAAGGTACAGGATTGGTCCACGCTGGGGATTTTGTTGGAGGGGCAATTTTATTTTGACAGAGTAATGCCCATGGGCTGCACTTTTGCCTTTGCCACTTTTGAGAAGTTGAACTCAGTACTACAATAGATGCCGGATTTCAGCAATCCTACATGAATCCTGGTTCACTACTTAGGAAATGTTCTTTTAGTGCTGGATGATGAAGAGCAAATGTCTGTTAGTTTGCAAACTATCTTGGACCTAGCTAAGGACCTGGGGGTGCCTTTGGCTGAGGACAAGCAGGAAAGACCAGCTAAGGCAATTCATTTTTTGGGCTTAGCGATTGATACAAAGATGGCCTTATTTTGTTTACCACAGGATACGCTGGAGAAGTTGAAAGAGAGGATCAAGGAATGTGAACAAGATTAGGGTCAAGGGACCAATGGACCTCTTAGGGTATTGAATGAAACATGTAGAGTCAAAGGGCCATGCAAGGTTTTTACTAGGGCTGTAGCAAACGTATTGAGAGGCAACAGGAGAAAGCACCATAGAGTGCGAGTTAAGTTTCTGAAGGAAGATTTTAGGATTTATGGGGACTTTTTATTTCACTTCAATGGGCTAATAATGTGCAGGACAGCCAGGTTTTGTCAGATGATTTGCAACTGTACACTGATGCTGCTGGGGGAAGGAAAGGGGATGGGGTCATACTTTAAAGTAGAACAGCTTACGGCTAATTTTGCCCAAGCAATGGTAAGGGGAATGGAGAAAGCATATTACTTTTATAGAGTTGAGGCCAGTCTTTTTGGCAAGGATACTTTGGAAGGAAGATTTGACCAACAAGAAAATAGTTTTGCATTTGAATAAATAGGTGCTTGTGCAGGTTTTGGCAAAAAAAGACAGTAAGATCAGTTGGTGCACAAAGCTTGGTAGGGGAAATTGATTTTGCAGTACCTTAAGATGAAATTTTCACTGACTGCTGAGTACATACCGGGTGAGTTGAGTATACTGACTGATAGTTCTTCCCAACTTCAGTTTCACAGCTTTTGGGCTGATATTCCAGAGACAAATGTAAAGTCAGCATGAATTTTGGAAGAGATGAGGCAAAATGGCAGTCTGCAGTGGAATGGCTAGTTCAGCAGTGCTGGACTCCATCTACAAGGAAAGTTAATAGTTCTGGAAATATGCTATGGTTGGATGTTTGGATAACTAATGATATGATACTAATTTGGCTAAAGCAGTCAAGACAGATCAGTTTAGTAAAGGACTCTAGATGGTCTTGGTGTGTAATACTGAGAGGTTGATGTGCTCTGTGCTGTTGGAGATAAGGTGGATGAGTGGGTTGTGAAGTTGTTAACATATTAACATTTGTTTGGTATTCCAGTACATGCTAGGCAGTTTGATATCATCTCAAGGAAAGCAGAAAGCTTTGAGGTGTCCTGGGATTAGTGATGATTGGTATCTGATGCATTTTTTTATATTGGTAATGTGTCTGACTTAGTGTACAAAGGTAGGTTGCTTGGTGTCAGTAAAAGATAGGATAGATGGGTGTTTGATGCTTCTAGAGTTTACCTAAGATAATTGCTATATTACATGCTAGTGGAGTTATTAGGGTATTTGTCTGTTTTGCAGAATGAAGACAATTGTTCATCTTAATGCATTCTTATATACTCTGGTGGCAAAGCGGGATGATGCTGTTAGACTTTCTGGACATTTCTTGAGCCTTCATCCTAGTCTTGGATGTTTGGTGGTGAAAGTATGAAGGGATGCTCTGTTGTCAGCTATTCTCTGAGGTGAATGATGTGCAGTAACAGATTTCATGTCAGGACATAATTATTATACATTTTGTGGTGAGTGATAACAATCCAGGTGTTATCCTAAAGAGGAGGCTATTGTTTTGAATAGTACAGGATTTGATGTTGTTGCAGCAAAGACTTCTCATGGGGTTAGTTTGGTGTTTCATGGTTACCATGTGGTACTTTGGCGTGTCTCAGGATAGTAATTGTGCGATCTGCTATTATTCCAAGGTTCACATAGATAGGTGCAATTAAGGTGCTTGCTACTGAAACTGCCAGATATTTTATTAATCATAATGCTGCTAGGGCTGCCATGTTATTAAGAATTATGGTGTCAGATTATTGGAATTTTAATTCTAAGAATCATGTCTGGTAGCAAGCTAATGGGGTACATCTAAGTGACATGGTACTCAATATTTTTAATGTACATATGTCCTTGTCTGTCAAAGAAGTGGTAGCCAGTGATAGGTGGTCTAGCTTTTAGTTGAAGGAAATAGCTTGCAAAGAAAAATGGGGAAACAGGCTGCCATAGAGATGGCATGAAGGGCTTTCTGGGGCTTTAGGCCTTTGCTGTGAGACTCCCATTTCACTTATTTCCTTTCCAAGGACAAATGAGAAGGTGTGACTGAACGCTATTGGAAAACATAGACTATAAGTATTACACTTTCAAGAGTGAATGGTATGTGGTTATGCTACTACATTTGATGTTTCAGGTATTTGAAGGTGAGAGGTTTTTAAATGTGTCTATTAGTTGTATAAATGTTTGCAGGTGAGCAGTGAGAATGCATCTACCAGCTTCAATTTTATCTTGTGTGATTCTATTCATGTTTCATAAAATTGAATGTCCAATATTCACATAATTATTACAACTGCTTTATAGTAAAGTTGCTCACCTTGCAAAGTTGGTGTGCTTCTATGTCCAGGTAAGGGGATGTATGGATAAAATATATTTCAACCAGATTTTTTTTCTGCCTTTTCCTGCTATCAGAAGTGACTGACTATTGAATTTGTTATGCTTTGAAAAGGGAGTGTATATGATTCTTCTTTTCAATTACAATTTATTTCTTATGAACATCAAGTTAAATATTCAGACAGGATATTCTTATATATAGCCCATTTTAAAATGCACAGAGTTTCTTTCTTATTAGAAGCAGATGAGGTTTTACTGTTTAAAAACTGCTAACTGAATATTTTAAAACAATTATAATTCAGCACTGTTACATTTTCTGAATCTTAGTCATATGTTCAAGATGTCACCTTCATGGGGAAAAGCTATGGCACCTGGTTACTTCAAAAAATACCCTGTTTTCATTGATCAGTATATTATACAAACTTAGAAACCAATCTTTAGGTATAATGAGATAAAGTAATAGGTACATGCATTAGAGTTAGCAGCTATGCAAATGATGCATTGTGAGCTATGTTCTCCCAACTTGACATTAATGCAATTTTTTCAAAGTGTTTTCTTCCTTCACCTACCATGTTAGTTGTATGTGTTATGATGTAGCACGATTCTTCTGTTTTTAAACATCTCAGTCATCACACACAGTCTGCAACACTAACTGCATATTTAAGAATAAATTCCACACAACAGTGCACATTTAACTGCAATTAAATTTCCTCAGATTTTTAAAATGAATGTTTTTTATCTCTTGAACTGTCTCACATTAAAATTGCTAATTTGTCTTGTTTTATATTTCCTGAAGCTGCTTACTTTAATACAGACATAAATTATTTATCTCTTATGAGCATTTCCTGCAGAAAATGAACACTAAATATCATAAGCATTATTAAGATAGTGCCGCATTTGATATTCATAATGATAGCTAATTTTTAATCCATTTCACATGACATAAATGCCATGAAATGGATGAAAGTGAATTTTTGCATTTTATATTGCTTTAAATGGTTTGCGTTTATTTCCATCATTTCCAGAAAGTATGGTCTTTTATGGATCTTAAACACTCTGTATATTTACTATTAAGCTAAATTGTCACATCTTTAGTCCTATTTGAAAAGCACTTAAATGTCATCTGCTTTCATCTCATTTAAATATATTTTAGCAAACACATTCTAATTTATTTCATGGTCAGTTGCATTTACTATCCATGATACTTCTCCTTTATTGCATGTGTATTGGTATGTTATTATATAGAATCAAACACTGTAAGGAACTTCCTACCAGGTGTTCTCAGTGGACATACAAAAATAATTCTCAAATCTTTTAAATGTAGTAAAGTAAGAAAAAATTCCAATCCAGGATATGATGAATTTGCAGTTTCTTTATTAGTAAGCACAAACGAGCGATCCATAAACTTTCTTAGTTAATACATTTAAGAATAATTATTTAAATAGTTGAAGTGGAAGTGGTAAAGTTTCCATTGTAAATACAAATCAGTCCAGCTGTAGTAAAAAACAACACCCACTCCTTCCCTTAAAATAAAGTAATAACAAGATTCAAGCAAACATAAAATACCCTGCTACTTAACATTCCTAAAAATCTCTGTCTCTCTATTGCATCCTTATCAAACAAAAATCATCATAATAATAATAATAAAAATTATGTTTTCACCATATTAATTTACTCAAACCTTTTAACTAAAATCTCTTTCAGTTCTTCTTCAAGACTGTGCAACACTAAAAATCCCAAGTTTTACTACCTGTCCAAATGTAACTGTCAGTCAGAAGTAAGAAACAGTTCAAACTATTAAAACAATCTGTCTTACTCTTTGGTATTAACACTACCTAGATTTAATTCTAAGAGCAACAAACTTGTAAATTACAAAAATATGGAAACGGGATGATAAACTTATACAAAACTCTGTGTTTAAATTGTACTTAAGTCTTAAGTGTTATATGCTTTAGGCAGTTAGACAATGCAAGCTTCATACTTAAACAACACAGTGATAGTCTGTGCAACGGAACCAGAAAAATGTGTAACATATGTTCCCATTTAAAACCCATGAGTTTAAAATATAAAAACACATGATGTGCACAAACTAGGGATATAGATGTATAGTTTTCAGTGTGTGTCAATATATAAAAGTTTATATGTGCAGCAAAAGTCTTAAATTCATTATATGTCTGATGTCACATAATATTTTTGCCTCACAAAGGGGTTATACATTACAGTTTCTGAAAATAGAACAAAAAACTTGTCAAATAATTCATGTCTAAATTCTAGCTATAAGCAGAGCCAATGGAAAATGTATCTATATGTCCAAGCTACCCTATCACCCCGCAAAACAATTGGTAAGGGTATTGTAATTACATATGTGGGAGTAACTGTAAGGCATCCTCAAGAGACAATCAAGTAAAGAAATACATATGGGTGCAACCATGGCACCAAGCATAGCTAGCATCGCACTTCAGAAGTGGAAGGAGGAATTCATCTTAAACAATCGAAACTCATGACTCACATTTACTTCAGATTTATTGATGACATCTTTATCGTGTGGGAAGGTGACAACATGGAGCTTCAATAGTTTATCAGTTACATTAATCAGATGACTTATTTCCTCTGCTTCATCTCCTCCCACAGCCCTGACTTCACAGGTTTCTTAGATATGGAAATCTCAAAAGACAAAGACACAGGGAGAATGAGGGCTACTTATACAAAAAAAAAAAAAAAATAAACACCAGAGTAAACATGCTTTTAAATTACAGAAGCCTTCACCCTTAAAAAAAAAAAAAACACAATGTGGTAAAATCCCAATTATACAGAAAACCACACATCACCTCAAAACTCCAACCTTTTCTCAATAATCTTAAGCATTTAGAAGATGATTGTTTAGGCAAAGGGTATGAGGGTAGCATTCTTTACTCCTTACTTGAACCCATCAAAGAAGTACAAAATATCAATGCCTGTTCATTAATGACCATCTGAGAATTCTAAACAAATCATTTGAGAAAGAAAAAGGAAAACACTGTTGTATTTTGACATATTCTTAGGACTATCAGTACATCAAAGATATAGTCAATGAAAACTGGGCTAAAATATCTGAAACTACACACATAAGAATCATTTTAGGTGACAGGTCTACATTGTTTTATAGAAATGGCTGGAACATCCATAGCTGGGTAGAGAGCATAGCAAAATCTTCACAGAAGAACTAAGAAATGTGGCCAGAATTGCACTTTTTGTGACTACATAAAGGAGGGTGATTCATGTATATGCCTATACTTGTAGAATAAAACAAAAAATAATTCTGGTGGGATTGTAATTATACATTTGTTGGCTGCTTGGCTCAGTGTGACAGTTCTGAGGCATTTTGTACTGGAAAAAACATGAAAAAATTAGAGAAAATTTTCAGGACACTTGGCTGAAATTTGAGCTAACCATTGTTATTACAATAGTCTCTCTAAGCTTTTGATCATTCATAAGAGACACACTGGACTTCAGGTACCAGATACTAGAGAAACTCAGTGTGCCACTCAACCACAGCCCATAAGGCATAGCAACATACCCAACACTCTAGTCATAGGTTACTCTATAGTCAGGCACACTGATGTTCCAATCACCAGCCTAAACAAGGAGAAAGTTACTGTCAGCTGACTGTCAGGTGTCAGGATCCACCACATAATGCATGCACTCAGGTCACTCCACAACAAGTACAAATATGACTCTGTCATTGTCCATGTTGGTGTGAATGACCTGAGATGTACCTTCCTGGACTACATGAAAAGAGGCATGGAGGAGCTCTCTGATCTTGCAGCCCAGGCAGGTATGACCCTAGCCATGAGTAGCACATGCCATCAGCCAGAATGATACCACAGTACAAGGACAAAATGATTTACTTCAACAATTTGCTAAGCTTCTGGTGTCATTCTAAGAGGATCCAGTATCTGTTTGCCTGGGATGACATAATCGACAGACCACCATGCTTTGCCAGAGATGGCCTGCACCTGTCATCCTTGGGATTCAGGATACTGGCTAAGGATCATGCCACCCCTATAGTGCCTTTTTTAGGCAAGGTTCAAATGACAAATTTACCACCGTAACAGGTGCAAGCAAGCAAAATCTGAGGGTAATGTTACTCAGTGCTAGAAGTCTTAACCTCAAAATGCATTCACTCGAGGCACTCCTTAAAATGGAGAACATTGACATCTGTGCAGTGACAGAGACCTGATTCAAGGCTCCAGAGAGCACCCCTGCATTACCAGGCTGTAATTCATACCACGCCTTTTGGCCACATAACCTCAACCGAAACACTAAAGGTGGAGGCATGTCCATATTCATTAAGGATATCCACACCTCCAGGCTAGTTGCTCAGCAAAATGCATCTGAGATTACCCAAGTGCAACTAACTCTGGGCAAGACCTCAATCCAAATTGTAACTTGCTATGGATCCCCCACCATGCCCGAGGATTCCCACCCCTCATTTCTTGATACACTGGGAAATATTAGGATACAACCCAACACCCTAATAATGGGCGATTTCAAGTACCCCGCCATTAACTGGGAAAACTATTCATGTACCAACTCTTTTGCTCAACGTTTTCTGGAATTCATAAATTCCAACACCTTGGATCAACTTATCCACATCCCCACCAGGGGCAGCAATATCCTATACCTGGTCATTACCAACATGGGCGACCAGTGTTCCATACCAGAGGTCAATTCCTCATTGGTCAGATCCGACATGAAGCTAATCACCCTAGACATCCACATCCCACCCCCAACCCCATTACGGAAATCATGGTAAAACATTTCTCAAAAGCCAACTTCAAGCTTCTTAAGACAGAAGTGGCAAACTTCATGACACCCATGAAGATGGACAATAGAGGTACAACTGCTGAATCCTACACAAATGCACTTCATAAGCACTTACACGAGTGCATGGATTGTGCTATCCTTAACAAAACCAAGATGCTATCCTCCAAAAAAAGGAAGTCAATCTGGTGGCCCTCTGCCATAAACATAAACATAAAAGCATAAGCACGGATTTAAAATATTCAAATTCGCTCTTATGCACTTTTGGCATTCTGGTTTTCAGCTTCATGGTCTCGGGTTACTGAATTTCTAGCTCTCAGTAATTCGAGATTATGAAGTGAAACTATATATATATATATATATATATATATATATATATATATATATATATATATATATATATATATATATATAAGTGTGTGTGTGTGTGTGTGTGTGTTTGTGTGTGTATGGATGCATACATATATACCAACTCCATGTCCCACAAATACAAAAAATGGAGAAACATTACAGAAATAAGGAATCACTTAGAAAAAAATGGAAGTCAGAAATCAAAGATAGAATGCACTTTATTAAAAAAAATAGACATAAACACAAGCATTCATTATCAAGGTGATTAAAGCAAAGTTAGAGTGGGACAGAGGGAAAAGGAAATAGTTTAGTGAAAGGAAGGTTAAGAGTATTTTGGATATTTATTTGATGATATCACATCATTTTAAAAATAAGGAAGTGCAGAAAGCTAGAAATATGACTTAGAGGAATTAGAGCAGCTGAAATTGAAAACATTCCCCTGGATACTGCAAGCACTGCACGGTGTGCAGGACTAGTGCAGGAGCTCCAGCAGGCAATATGTCTGCCTTGCAATCCAGGAATAACCTGTTGGGGAATGCATGAGCGCTCCTGCACTAGTACAGCATGGACTCAGCCCCTGTATGCAAATGACCCCATTTTCAGGAGAAATACATGCAAATGAGGTGAATTTGTGATCCAGGAACCTGGAAACCAGCTGTGCAGGACTAGTGTAATCTGCAGAAATGTACTCCACCAGTAACGGAGTACATTTCTGCAAATTACAAAACGAAGCCATGACAGCTCCAAATAAAGGGTGGATATCATATAGAAAGCATGCCAATGGCCAACTATAAGGCCATTGGTATGGAAAACACTTGCAAAAATAAAAAAAATAAATCAGCTTTTACGTTTTTAGCTGATCTCGGCTGTTTAAGCATAGGGCAGCGGCAATCAAACGGGATCGGGGGTGTGGTAAGAAAAAATACATAAAATAAGCATTCTAACCAAAATCACTATTTTGCTATTATACTCAATGGCAGGCAGAAGACAACATAACCAGTGAATAGTGGTTGCTAAGAGGAAGGCTCAGTGTGGGACATGTAACTATGCATTAGCAGGCAATCCTATGCAAATGAGGGGAATGATACTGAATCCCAGATATCCCCTGAATGCTAGTCAGCACCCAACAGTGTAAGAGCAGGAATAGATTGGTGCAAGCCTAGGAGCTAGCTGACATCATAGGGGTGTGTGTCAGGCATACTGTAAGTGGATTGGAACCCTGTGGCTCGGGCTTGCCCCTAGCTTAGCAGAGCTAAGCAAGGTGGGTGGGTATCTGAGGCTGCCTAGCACTCTTTCCATTGCCTAAGCGGGTGTGCGTGCCACGCACTGGGATTTAAAGGGAAAAAAAAAGCAAACCAGGAAATTGCAGCTCTGTGCACATTTCAGCACTCAGTTTGCATGTCGCACTCCCCGGGCTCAAACAGGAAGGCAATGGGAAGAGAAAGTAGCAGTAGGAAGGTAATCTAGGTGAACTAGCATAGCTGGCAGATGAAATGTATCAGAATCAGCCAATTACACAGGCAGCAGACCAGCCCAGCCCAGAACAGTACTATAAACTATGCAAACACTTTTCCCTCTGTTTTTTCCCTTACTCTACACCACCGGTGTATACAAGCAGGGAACTTTTAACAAACAAAACAAGCAAATGATAGGGGCTGCAGCAGCTATCATACAGCAACATGTGGAAGAGGCTGAGGGTGGTGAGGATGAGAATGCTGTCGACCAATCCACAGTGAGGAAACGGAGAAGAGTGTACAGACTCAGGGTAACCTACCAAGAGCTACATGAGCTGGAGATAGTGGAGCACTATAGGGTGGATAGGGACCTCCTACAGCAAATTGTTGAGCTGTGCCGACCACGTCTGACACACAAAACTAACAGAGGGGAACCCATCCCAGTGGATACCAAGATATGTGTAAGCCTAGGGATACTAGCCACAGGTACCTCCCAATGCCCAACTGGGGATATCGTGTGGCTCTCACAGGCATCAGCATCCAGAGTATTCCACCAGTTCCTGGATGCCATGTCAGCACATGCTGGTAAGCACATATATTTCCTCAACGCACGTGAGGTGTTGGCAAGCAATATGCATCTCTTTCACCAAATAGCAGAATACCCTGTGGTGGTGGTTGTTACAGACTGCACACACATATGCATCAAAGCACCACCTGGTGAATGGGGTAGGGTCTACATCAACCACAAGGGCTTCCCCTCCATCAACTGCTAGGTCATGTGCGATGCCCAGGGCATTACAATGAATGTGTGTGCTGGCTGCCCTGGAAGCTATCACGATTCCCACATCGGGCATCTGATGCAGTTGTACCAGAGATTTGCCAATGGGGACATCCCTTACGGTCACCAAGTGAGGGATGCTGGTTATGCACTGGAGCCGTGGCTGATGACACCCATCAGAAATGCATACACACCCGAACAAGAATGCCATAATGAGGCACACGCACAGACCAGAATCATAATAGAGCATGTGTTTGGGATGCTCAAGTCACAGTTCCAGTGCCTGGACCCATCCGGTGGAGCCTTGCAGTACTCACCAGCTACATGTACCCAAATTGTCATTGTATGTGCCATGCTACACAATATGATCCTGCAGAAACAGCTGCAGCAGGAACAGCAAGGGGCAGGGCCACACAGCCCCCCACCAATGCCAAGGCCTGCACAGGCACAGCGTGACTCAGAGGAGGAACAACCTGAGCCTGCCTCAATAGGCAGATGGAGCCATGCCCAGTATGCCACCGGCTTTGCAAAGAGTCACTGCATAGCACATACACTGACACAGTAGGGACCCAGGGAATGACACCTCTCTCTGACTCGCACATACAGTACATGGGATGCCAAACATGACACTTCCTGTGCTCAACCATGTATAGGGAGTGTACTATGTGCATCCGACATTGGCAGCCCTCAGCACCATCTTCAATACTGGCACACCCACTAGGTAAGTCACTCCCCTTACCGATTGCTGATTGGAGTAGTATGTGTAGTCACTTGTATCTATGGTATGGATGTGAGCATGCAAGGGAATCAGGTGGCTGAATAGGATGCCAGCAGATAGTAGACACCTATAGTGGCACCATGAGATCTGTAACACATACGGGTGTCACCATAGTAGCCAGTACTACACAGGGCAACAAAACCCACTGCAGGAAATGTGTTGGGTCACATGTTTGTCCATATGATTGACACATGCCAGTCAGGGAGGTTCACATACCCAACAACAGTCTCAGCCAGCAGGACAGGTGTAGGCAAACACAAACAAAGGCTGTGCTATGGCCTCTGAATGATGCCTATGGGTAACCACCCCCCAGCCTACACAGACAGACTACATCAGGTCAGGCAGTGGGATGTTAGTTCTGAAGGGTAGGAAGTCAGAAACTAATATGTAGGTCAATCAAACCTAAGACCTGTAGTACACTGATATGCCTCTGCTCAGCATGATAGGTTAGAATACAGAATGAAATGGAGTACCCGACATACCAGTACAGTCATAGCAAATGTGTACAAGTGTCAGGTGTACCCCCCATCATATGTAGAAAGGTAGAAACAGTCAGGTATGCCCCCCCAATACTGTGTAGAAATG
Source organism: Protopterus annectens (assembly GCF_019279795.1). NCBI lineage: Eukaryota > Metazoa > Chordata > Ceratodontiformes > Protopteridae > Protopterus > Protopterus annectens. Next base: position 590,081,076 of record NC_056735.1, read on the forward strand.
TAGAAACAGTCAGGTGCTCTTCCCATCCTGTGTAGAAATGTAGAAATAGTCAGGTGTGCCCCCCCATTTCTGTGTAGAAATGTAGAAACAGGCAGGTGTGCCCCCATCCTATGTAGAAATGTAGTAACAGTCAGGTACCCCCCCACCCTGTACAGAAATGTAGAAACAGTCAGGTGTGCCCCCCAATCCTGTGTAGAGATGTAGAAATAGTCAGGTGCCCCCCCCCCAATTCTGTGTAGAAATGTAGAAATGTAGAAACAGTCAGGTGTGCCCCCCACAACCATTTGTAGACATGTAGTAACATGTATGTGTAGGTATAATACCAGTAGAGCACAGATGCCCAGAGGTGGCCAATGTAGCAGGATAGATTGTAGCATTTGCACAATGTGCAGGTATGTGTGTGTTAGGTTGGTGTGTGTTTCATATTGTCTAAGAGTTGTCAGTATGTATGCATGTTGAGGTATGACCTGGAGGCCATTGCCCACTATTGCTGATGATAGGGCCAAGTCCTCACAACTGCAGTGCCAAAGACAATTCCCACCAGTATAACACATGCTAGCAGTAAGCCATTGTAAATGTATGGTGGTAATATGTGTTACCATCTGAAACATTGACATGGCATGGCTGTTGGAATAGATATACAAGCAGTACAAAGGGGAAAGTTGTCTGCCTGAACACTTTCAGATCACAAAGGAGGTAGAACTGATTTATTGGGAAACAGCTGATGTACCTGGTTGGGAGGGTGGCCTAATGGTTAGATGAGGGGTTGGGAGGGTGGCCTAATGGTTAAGGTGTTTGCCTTACAAACACAAGGTGCAGGGTTTGAGTCTCACAACGGATAATTGGCTAGGCTTAAAATGGCTCGCAATGGCAGTTAGCCTTGTACTAACCTATAAACCTATAAACCTATAAAACCTGGACATGCAAGCATAACTGGAATGCCCCATGCATATCTGTGTGTCGGATGCAAGTACTGTCCATAGCACACATGCACCCAGCTCACCCAAACACCACCCACAGGTACCTCTCTGGTTGTTTCCCTGCTGTGAGGAATGGGTACAATATGACCCCACCTGTACATGGCAATAGTGAAAGAATGCAGCATGCAGTGCAGGTGTCCCATGCAGGTTTGTCCCTAACCTTAGGTAACACCTTGCCAGCATCCACACCACCTGATCAAGACTGATAGAAGGTATTGGCATGAACACCTAGCCCACCTACCCTGTCACCCCAGGGGAATATACTGCATGTCGGTCTGAGACTGTATGACTGCCAGAATGGAACGGCCTGCAGCATCTGGCCCACATCAACACCAAATGGCCCATAGATCTCTGCCAAAGGCCTGTATCTCACACGTACTGTCAATGCATGTTATGTCATGGATGCCCAAATAACAACATAACACACTCCACATAAGCTATATGCAAGGCCATGTGGACAAACCACAGTAACATGTTCACCATGTCCCACTGCATAAACTATGGACCAACACCATAAACACAGCTGTGATGGGGTGATGACCTTAGGGAAAGTATCAGAGAATGTATGCATAATGTCTGGAAGAGGATGGAATAACAGTGGGGGTTGTGGGACCATGGGCAGCATGGAATGTGCAAGGTCCAACGCAAAGCTGTGCACACACACTATCCCTGGCTGCAAACACATAAATGGGTGGCCACATACCTGGCCGTACACCACAATAGGGGTAATGACCTGACTCAAGGCCCCTGCCTCTGGGTAACCTGTGCAAATCTATACAGCTGTGAGGTATTGCCACAGCAAGATAAGGTCATACTGTCATGTTGATGGATGTACAAGTATGGGATCCTCTCCCAGCACTGTACCAAGGTGCTGAACCGGATACACAGACACAGCAGCAAGTGTCTGCAGCTCACCCTCTAGAATGGCATAACTTACCATGAATATGAAGGTGTCTGCCCAATATACCAGACACAGCTGCAGTCACCCTTGTCCCTTAAGACATCACTGTGAGCGAGAATGTCCACCTGACAGTACATGAGGACAGAAAACATCACAATGTATAACAGTACATGTGTCTGAATATCTCTGCTAACAGCAGTACCATGTAGCTGAAGTGGCACAGACACAATCACCTACAGTACACACTATCCCCTGCACAGTCTGTCCCATTATTGCCAAATGATCGATGGATACCCTACAGGAAACAGTTTTCTACCTATAGGTATACTCACAAGGGTCTGCACTGGAGTACAAACTACCTGGAATCAATCCACACATTCAATACAGAAGTGCATACTGGGCATGCTCACACAAACAAATGAAGCCTATGTCTGCAAACAACAGTGGAACATACATATCTGGCAGTTGCAGATGTTAGTGCATACACTACTCAATATGCACCAGTCATGCTTTGCACACACAGTGGATAGGAATACAGACATATATCCAAGGACAACACACTAAAATAAGCCAAAAATAGATGTACATAGATGTGTGGAAGAGAGTGACTGTGACAAGGAGCTATCCATTATGAGGCCTGTCCCACCCAGCACACAGCCAAATGGCTACAACCACAGGAGTTGTAAGTGTTACTCACTGTACACATTACTCACTTGTATCCATCAGCATTACAGACTATGTGGTGCAAGTGCTAGCTGTGCAGCATGACTGTACAAGGAAGTAGTCATCTAGCAGCTGTATACATGTACCTGTGGAATATAACCCTGCATGTGCCTGCATGTGGTGTGTCAACCTCTAGATGAATCAGTTATGGCTCATGCACACACACACTGCCCTCCCCATAGCCCTACTATGACAAGCCTGCTGAGGTCATCCACTTTGAAATACACCTTTGGGAAAAGTGTATCCCAGTAATCTCTATGGTATGGCCTATAACTGCATACTGCTGTAGTGTAATAAACTAATTAGGCAGGAGTTCTAATCCTAGATATGGCAACTGTGTGTGTGTGTGTGTGTGTGTGTGTGTGTGTGTGTGTGTGTGTGTGTGTGTGTGTGTGTGTGTGTGTGAGTGTGTGAGTGTTTCTGTCTATGTAGCAAGCAATGCTTTTTAGGCTAGTCACACTCATTACAAATCAAATGCCCTACTTTGGCAAGGCTGTTGATGTCATTCACTGTGAAATACACCTTTGGGAAAAGTGTAGTCCAGTAATCTCTTTGATGTGTCCTATTACTACATACTGCTGTAGTGTGATAAACTAGTTAGGTAGGAGTTCTAATCCCAGACATGGCATCTCTCTGTGTGTGTATGTGTCTCTGACTGTGTGGTGAACAATGCTTTTTAGGCTAGTTATACTCACTACAATTCAAATGCCATACTTTGGCAAGGCTGCTGATGTCATTTACTGAGAAATACACCTTTGGGAAAGGTGTAGTCCACTAATTTCCATAGCGCATCCTATAACCGCATACTGCTGTAGTATGATATACTAGTTATGTAAGAGTTCTAATCCCAGACACAGCAACTGTGAGTGTGTGTGTGTTTCTGTCTGTATAGAGAGCAATGCTTTTTAGGCTAGTCACACTCACTACAATTCAAATACCATACTTTGGCAAGGCTGCTGTCATTCACTGTGAAATACACCTTTGGGAAAAGTGTAACCCAGTCATCTCCATGGCCTGTCCTATAACTGTGTACTGCTGTAGTGTGATAAACTAGTTAGGTAGGAGTTCTAAACCTCAACATGGCAACTGTGTGTGTCTATCTGTATAGAGAGCTATGCTTTTTAGGCTAGTCACACTCACTACAATTCAAATGCCCTATTTTGGCAAGCCTGCTGATATCATTCACTGTGACATGCACCTTTGGGGAAGGAATAATCAAGTAATCTCCATGGTGCATCCTATAATATTGGGATATAGAGCTCTGGTAGGGGTTCTATTCCCACACTTGGCAGGTGTGGATGTTTGTGTGTGTTTCTATGTCTGTGTAGGAATCAATGCTTTTTTGGCTTGTCACACTCACTATAATTCAAATGTCCTACTTTGGCAAGCCTGCTGATGTCATTCACTGTGAAATACACCTTTGGGGAAGGTGTAACCCAGTAATCTCTGTGGCGCGTCCTATAACTGCATACTTCTGTAATGTGATAAACGAATTAGGTAGGAGTTCTAATCCCAGACATGGCATGTGTGTGTCTGTGTTTCTATGTGTCTGTGTCTGTGTTTGTCATTTGTATCCTGTGTGGAGGTGGCTGTGAGTGTGTAATAACTGGACTCATTTTGCCGTGGGTTTTGCAAATTTCTTATATGGTGGCCCTAGTATATGTCACAATGTCTGCCTTACAGGGATAACAGATGTGAAATAGCCGAGAGGCTGGGGTGCAAATCCATACCCCTACATGTGACATCAAGGCCTGGTGAACAAAGTTAGTAACCTTTGTATTACCCAGTGAACACTCTGAACCCATGTCTCATACACACACACACACTTGCCTAGGCAACAACCGCTATGTTGGTAGTACCCTGCATATTGCCCACTGATAGTAACCATGGCATGATTGCAGTGGGCTACAGAGGGCATGGCACCCTGTCCATCAGTCCAACTGGCACATACATGCAGAAAGTGCACCTTCTCTATGTTCCCCACTGGACACCTTCAACACCTGTGGTGCCATTGAACGTGACCCACAAAAGACATACCATGCCTTAAACACATGCCCTGTATGGACAGATGTCACTGACACCAAGGAATACCTGTATCATGCTATCAATATAGGTGCAGGGTCAACCTGCTGCCCATTAACAGTTCCCACCACATGAGGTCAGGACTGGCATATCTGATGATAACAATCTGTGTACAAAACATGGGCCAGACACCCCAGGTACAGTTCCACATGTCACTGTACATGCATGTGGGATGTGAGCACATCCCCAGACCCTGTCCATGTCATGGACTAAGGAATACATACATGTCAAGCAATGCACAGCAATGGCCACACACAATAGTTACCCAGGTGACTGGATGATGAATACAATACCCACTTGCGTGGGCCAATCCAGACACTACACCCCTGAGCCACACTGCAGACCATTGTCAAGTGGCCTGATGCCCAGGTATACCCATCGCCTAGTCTTATATAGCCATCTGGCACAGTCGACCACTACACACCTGTGAAGCAATGCACCCATGCATGTCAGTACTGGCACCCTGTGTCTGTGTATGTGGTGTATGATGCCTATGGCCATATTCACACTCACTACAACCTCCATCAGCATACTGAAGCATGCTGTCTGATGTCAGACACCTCCACATACCCATTGCCCATATAACCTCCGGATAACCCCTGTGGTGCATGTGATACCTGCACAGTACTGTATTGTGGCAATCTAACTATTAATGAGCTGTATTCCTGACCCTACCAAGTGTATCAATGTGTGTGGGTCCCTGAGAGAATGTGGCTGTGCTGACGCTGACACGTGTTCATGCCGACAGGCACATGTATTACACCTACAGTATAGCTACCATATCACTGTTGCAGATGTCACTCACGATAACATAAACATTTGGATGGCTCCTCAACATGTAACCAATGTAGTGCATCCAATAACTGTGTAGACATGTGATAGCAATACATAGTCAGGGGTTTGATACTCTGTACTGGTAGGTGTGTGACACAAACATGCTTAAGTTTTACTCTCCCACCCCTCCCTGACTTATCTTTGCCTCTGTCTGCCTCTCTCACTCCTTTTCTGGTGGATGTGGAGACTTACATCTGCTTTGCTTAAGCAGCAGCATGTGTGTTGTAAGTGATGCTCATGATCAGCGGATGACCTCTGAATGAATTGCAGCCCTCCTCCAGTTGATTTCATGTGGAAGAGCTGTGGTAACATTCCCATAGCCAATTTCATGTAAACACACTCCAATATCTATAAATATCATGTCGGTGTTGGGCCTTTTCATTCACTGTGAGCAGGACCAAGATCTGTTGTTTCGCAAAGCATCACAGATGGATTGGGGATTTACCTCTGAAAACATACACTGTGGAAACAGGCCAACACACAGGAGTGGGATGTGCCTGACTTGACTACAGACTGTAATTGCTGCTATACGCATTTGGAGTAATGTTGATTTAACAGGGTGTGTGTGGATATGGTTGTCCTACATGTTCTAATACCTGTCATGTCAGTGCTATGTTTATGAGGAAGCTCCCATCTGTAGAATTATCTGCAGACTGGGCAGTGAGTGGTGCCTTATGTTTTTTTGTCTTACCCACAGAGCACCTATCTGTGAACTGCAGAAGCATAGTGTGAGGATTGCAGTTAGTACATGGTGACAGTCATGAGAGATACTGACTTCATATCCCTCATAGGACATATGTTGTAACAAACCCTGTTACAACAGTAAATGTATCAGGTTATCACAGCAACATGTCAATATTGGCCCTGAGTTTGTGCCTCCAGCCACAACTCCATCAACCTTTGTACATATGTCATGCAGTAAGAGGTGCATATGTTCTGTACACCATATTTAGTGACATCATATCTTATAACAAGCCAGTGAGATATCAGACTGCTACACATGTTATGTATAGCAGGGGTTAGATTTGAGGACATAGCCTGGGCATTCTGTGGTTGTGTGAACAGTACCGAGGTCTGTGTACTTATGGTGATTGTCGACAGTGTGTGCATTATGAATATGTACCTTGGCTTGTGTACAGACTGTGGTAGATGTCATTGTTCTTGGTCCTGTTCTATCTGATGTTACATGCTGCTCCACTGTATGTTACCTTCTCGACTTACATGTTTGTAGGGCCAAACACACACATGTCCCATACCACAGACAGGCTTCGTACCACACTGTGTAGTGGCCCAGTATATGTATGGTTAGTGTGTGAGAGGCACATATGAGGATGGTGTTGATCAGATAGTCCATATACTGTAATATTACGCTAACTTACCATATGAGGCTGTGGCTTTGTTCACATTGGTCGTGGTTATGCACTTTCACACAGGTGTCTGTTACTCTGTGCTGTGACATGCCTGTAGGCCCTGCCATATATGCAGGTACCTGTGTATTCCCAAATAGGAAATGTAGGTCAGTGTTGTGGCAGTCTGCCTGTAGCCTGCATAGTGCTTTGTTACATGCCTAGCAGCTTAGTGTACTTATCCAGTGAGATGTTATGTCCAGATGCTTGCCAGATGTACTGCTGCCAGGCCACCATAACAGTCATGTATGTCAGACAAAGCAGTGGGATGCTGTATAGATGTATGTCACTAACTAGTGGATAGTATGTGGCCATGGCACCTCTGTACCAGCAGTTATTATGTGTCAGGACAGACAGGGGTGTGTGAATGCATAACCTGTGGGGGCAAATGTATACCAGTATTTACATGATATACCCATCTACATAGCTGTTAACATCCACATTGTCAGGCTTGGTCCACATGTCTTGCATTAAGGGGTTTTATGTATACCTCTGGACTGACCAGAGTGTGTCAGACTGTCCACATTTATTGGCCATATCTCTGTTGAAGTCCACAGGAGCATTACTATGCTAGCAGTGGTACTGTACTATGATGTCCTTAAGATGTCTGTCAGTAGCCAATGGCGCACATGTTAAAAGCAGATGTGACCTCCCACACACAACATGTCTGTGAAGAGAATACTATTACAGTAGCAATAATCTACAATTATACCTGCAAAACATACCTGACATCCCTTTGCACTAAGAGGTTGGGACTATTGGGGCTGAGGTAGGGCTCCACTCCATGTTCAGGACATATGGTGAACATATATGTATATATAATTATCCATTTATCTGTATAGATATATACACATATACATATCGACATGCATAGATGGATATGTATATGTACATATATACATATAAACACTCAAATATATACATATAGAGAGCAATATATGTCTACACATATACAGATAGAGATACATATTCACATATACGTATGGCTATCTACATATATATTGACAGTAATAGGTATATCAGAATAGATATGTATGCACACATAGTTATAGATATCTACATATATACCCACATATATAGGCATATATGTACACATAGGATGTGCATACATATATATATATATATATATATATATATATATATATATATAGATAGATATAGATAGATATAGATATAGATATATATATATATATATATATATATATATATATATATATATATACATATCGATATATATATATATATATATATATATATATATATATATACACATACATGCGACGAGCTATACACATGGCCATATATATGTTGCACTATACAGATGTGTATACAGACATATGTATGAGTATACATGTGTATGTACATGTAGACATATATCGACCTATTATATCTATAGATCCATATTCCTATCATGTGTAAACCTCACAGTTGTGTATACCCTCCCAGATGTATCTCACCATATGTATCTGCTATGTGTACATTATGATAAAACAACATATGTGATACAACAGTCATATTAATAACAAGTACTACACAATTGTGGAAGTAAAGGCAATTGTTGAATACTACTCAATATGTGTATTGACAAATATATTGATAAAACACCAGCTGTCTTCACAGTGGTCATGGCATAGTGATTAAGTGTTGTGACAATACTATACAGGGTCCTGGGTTCATTGCCCTGTATTATTGAGTCTGGGGCGGGGGGTTGCACCATAACTAACCTAGGCTGTTACAACATGTGGAGGTAACAGGGGTAAGCTGCCTTAAGGTATCTGGAAGTACATTACCATACAATTCACCTTGGGTAAATGCAGGCCTACTGCCTCCTGACATACAGACTGTTCTGTTTGTCAGTGTGATTGTGATGGTGTCAGTTATGCCTTGTTATGTAACAGATACATCCCATTGTGTCAACTGAGGTCTTTACCCACTAGGGATTGTATACAGAGTGTAGATAGAGGCTGCTGGACTATACATCTACATTACTTAATGTTGATTGTTTGGTATCCTGTGGCCCAGTCTGTCTTTACTATTGTACTACTTTAAGGCCTATGCCTGGACAGCAACATTTGTAAACCTTTCCAGACTACTGTATTAGTATAACTGCTTCACACTTGCATTACTCTGTTTATTTGGATGTTAGTGTCTAAACAGCTATATGACATGGCATATACAACTGTAATAGTATACAAATAAAGCTTTCCCATGTATGAAAACCTGTGTGTGGTGTTATATCCTTTGACCTCTCTGTGGGTATATGTTGCAGGCAGTTATTATCATTCGTATGGGTGGCTCATGCAATGTCCAGTTGGTAAGGTGGTAACTGTAGCCATAGTGGCTGTTCCGTATTGTGTGCACCTTCTACATATGTATCTACATATCTCTGTGTGTGTATGTGTAGTTACATATATATATATATATATATATATAATATATATATATATATATATATATATGCATATATGTGTCTGTGTATATGTATCCTAGGGATGTTGTTTGCTTCCACATTGTACATTCCCTATGGTAGCCAGACTGTACTGCATGATATGTTACTGATACCGGCCTGAGATCATACAGGTGGGATGGAGTACTGTTAACATCTTGTGCCCATGTTGTGTCAGGTCCTGGCTATGGTATCTGCAACAGTTGGTAGTGTATTGCAGGGCAGATATGTTTGGCTGTGGGGGGGTACCTATTCGTACAAGACATATGTTGTTTGGGCCCCCTCAACCCCATTAACGATGCATGTAGACATATATGTTTTTATGTTCCCATTTTTATCTACAGATGTATGTCTGTATATACCTATATAGATGTATATATATATATATATATATATATATATATATATATATATATATCTCGCTGTATATACATATATAGACATATAGATGTCGACATATATATCTATAGACGTATGCATATGTATGTATGTATGTATGTATGTTTTTATATATATATATATATATATATATATATATATATATATATATATATATGTATATATATAGATATTAATATATGTACACACACACATACATCTACATGTTTAAATACATTTCCTGTACTGCTGAATGACTGGGCTGGATGATATGTTTGTGAAAACATCAGGGCTATGTAAATTTGACATGGCTTAGTGGAAAATCACTTTGGCTATGGTGTGCAGTGTCCTGGGTTCGAGCCTTGCAGAGGCTGTTTATTTTGTTGCTGGGCAGAACAAGGGCCATTGGATACAGAGTGATTAAGGCACTTTTAAGCAGTTGTAAGCAGGTTTGCAGGAGTTTGCGCGGAGGTAATAACTGCTAACTTTCTGTTATAGTTTCTTATACTGATTTAGCTTCTGAGTTGCTTAACCTATGTAGGCATTGCTTACCCCTGTGCAAACAAGCTTAAACCCGCTTACAGCTGCTTAAAAGTGCTTAATCCCACTTACCTCTGCGCTAATTTCTTTAAAAGAAAAGAAAAAGGGTTGATAGGAAAGTTGTGAAAAAGGGGCACAAAGAGGGAAAGACAGTAGGGAAAATAGCTACGGATGTGAAGGAAGGGTGTACGGAAGGTCGATAGCTGCCCATTTCTTCTGCATCAACAGCTGTGCATATACACTGAATTTGGAAGTAGATTTGGACACTCAAACCTCTAAGAGAGGGGTGAGAACAACAATAATATGTTATGATGCCAATTAGACCTGATTACATGTGTCCAGTGGACATGTGTGCAAAATGGACAGCTATGTATGGGGCGAGATTTTTTTTGGGAACAGATTGCCTTTTTTTTTTCAGGTGAAAGTGGGATGTTGGGAAGGGATAGTAGGTGTATTTGGGGAGGTAGGTTGGATAGGTTAGCAGACAAGACAAGCAAGACACATACAGGGGCAGAATATGACAGATGTGGGGGGTAAACACCTTGATGGGGAGGGGATGTTGGGAAATCGGAAGCCCATGAGCCCACTAGTGGAAAAAGTAGGCCTGAGATCCCCACCAATGGGCAGTCACCACAGCACCTTCATGGTCCCGAAGGTGGCTGTGCTGGTGGCTGAGTCGAAGAGCCAGGCCAACCCTCTTGTTGTGACATGTGGCCCTCGAGCTGGCATAGAAGATCTCCAAACTGCTGATCGAGCTCGCTACGCACCATGACCTGGACCTGGTGATGGGTGACAGCTTCCTGTCCACGCCCACTCTCGGGGGGGCGAACCCCATCGTCTGAAGTGGTTCCACCCGAAAATGGTGCAGGACCAATGGATGAGTAGGTCCCGAGTTGGGCCCCAGACGTGCTGGTGCCCAATGCTATGGCCAGCTGAGGTGGTACAGGTGGGTCCGCTGGGATCCGCATTCCCATACGTGCTTTGGTGTTTATGGTGTATCAACATATGTGGGTAATAGTCAACACATTCCAGGGTTAGGTATAACAGCATGCATAGATGTTCCCATTAACCCAGACACCAGATATGGAACATTTGCATAGCAAACGTAACATATGCATATTTGAGACCACAGTGGTAATAACAACAGCATGCAGGTACATTGATGGCAACATGCCACCAATGTTGGAATAATTTAACAGCACATCCATGGAAACAGATTTAAATAATTGTCAACCAATAGGACATATGTCCCAACAGAACAGTGATGTCATCACATACCGGTTGAGGTGGGTATTTTGTTTATTGTTGGAGATATGGGGGGGAGAAAGATGTCAATTAACAAGCAGTATATTCCTGTAATTCGCATTACTTTCCTAGTCAGTGCTATTATCTGTACCTTACAAGTATTACTACACTACCCTATTGCCTTAGTTTGGACAGTGATATGGTTGTTGTCATCTTTATACATGAACTGGTTTTACCTGCAGTATGCACCTCTTACCTGGTATACCTATGGAGGAAATGTTTGTTAAAACTAACTGTTTCTACACATACTCCCAGATTCCAGGTTGATGTTGTGCACATACCTGTCCATCTCTTTCTGCACAGACTCTGGCCATGTCTTGACCACATGCAGGTGAACCGGGACATATCTAGACTATTGCCCTCTTCAACCTTTAGTGACTTACAACACTCTTATGCAGGCTTTCCTATACAGTTATATTATGTAGCACAGTGTGGGTGATAGTGATCAGTGATACTTTATTATTCAGAGCAACTGCAACACTCACAATTCCATACAATATCAGAGTAAACAGTACCAGTAAAGGGTATCAAGCTTTTTATTTCTAGGCACAGTGTTCATATCTGACGTACCTGTGGGAGCAATGTTTGTTAGCACTACCTGAATGTTGCCACACAAAGTACCAGATTACACATTAGTATTATGCACATACATCTCACTCTGTTACTGTACACACTCTGGTCATAGCTTGACAACATGGGGGTGTAGCTAGGATATACTTGGCTTATTACTCTCATAACTGTTTCGGTAGTTGCTAAAGTGACAGGTTTGTTCTCATAGATGTGTGACAATCAGTTGTATTCCCTGTTTGCTGTTTAAACATCTGGGATCATCCCACTGATTTCCCAGCTGCACAGGGTGACAGGCAGCAGATATGGCCCCATATACTGGACATTCTGGTCTTATCTGTGCAGTTGTGGGGTATGATTCTGTATGCAGCCTACTTCCACTCCCAGGATTCAGACTATGGCTGTGTCTGCTAAAACTAAAACACTGTCCATCACAGTTGTGCGTGCTATAGAGATATTGCTGTATATCTCCTATCTGCTTTTTGTCTTATAATTCTCCTGTGGTTTTACATTCTGACCTTGTATTACAACATTCTTATACAGGACTTCCTAGACAGTTATATTTTGTAGGACAGTGTGGGTGATAGTGATGAATAATACCTTATTACTCAGAGCAACTGCATCAGTCACAATGCTATACAATGCCAAAGTAAACAGTACCAGTACAGGGTATCATTCTTTCATTTCTGGGCACAGTGTTCGTATCTGACAGACCTGTGGGAGAAATGTTTGTTAGCTCTACCTAAATGTTGCCACACACAGTACCAGATTCCACATTACTATCATGCACATAAATCTCACTCTGTTACTGTACACACTCTGGTCACAGCTTGACAACATGGGGGTGTAAATGGGACATATGTGGCTTATTGCTCTCATAAGATTTTGGGGAGTTGTTAGTATGCCAGCTTTGTTCTCATAGATGTGTGTCAATCAGTTGTATTTCCTGTTTGCTGCCTATTCATCTGGGATCATCCCACTGATTTCCCAGGGGGACAGGGTGACAGGCAACAGATATGGGCCACTTTACTTGACATTCTGGATATATCTTTACAGTTGTGGGGTATAATTCTGTATGCAGATTACTACCACTGCCAGGATTCGAACCATGGTTCTGTGTGCTAAAAATACAACAGTTCACATCTCAGTTGCGTGTGCTATTTGGATTTTGTTGTCAGCCTTTTCACTGTTTTCTCTGGGAATTACACCAGTCATATACAGACATTCCTACACATTTTATTTATGTTGCACAGTATGGGTAACTGTGCTTAATACAGCAGTACTATTAAGTGATTGCAAATCTATATCACCATATGATACCAGAGTATGCACATGCAGTCCAGCAGTTAGACCTTTACTGTCAGGCTATTATACTTTTATTTACATACAAACTATATGAGAATCTTCCTGCCATATTCTGTACATATGCTGTACTTGCCTTAAACAATACAGGTTTCGTACTGGCAATTACCTTACTAATGCTTTTAGATTTATTTCCTATGACAGTACATGCATTACTGACCTGCCTCACATCGCAACCTCTCCAGGCAACAGCCATGGGCTTCCTAGTTCTCGGCCCGCTCACTTGCTGCTGTGAAGGACATAAGAGGAATATTTTGCCATACCTATCCATAATATATATGAGCTAGCAATTATTACACATGTAGTGGAGTGATACACACAGCTGGGACAGCTCATGCCATCCTAGCCTCTTAGATTCACTGCTCGAAGAGGTCCCGCTTACATCACTTCAGGTCAGCATAGTGATGCCTGACCTGCTTACCAGTTCGAGGTATACCAGTGACACTCGTGAGGTCATGGGCAAGATGGACTCAGGCTTCCACCTTATATTAGGAACCCTGGTACTGGCCCTGCAGCAGTCTCTGCTCATGGTGTTTGACAAGGAGTCCTGCCATGACTCTGGACTCCTGGATGTCCCACCGTTGCACCCAGAAGTGCACTTCCTCTCCCCTTTCTGCCATGGTGCCAGCAAGGGGAAGGTACAACCAGTTATGAGATGTATTCCTGCCTCTTGGGTTTAAGTAGGGCCAAATTACTGCACTTTGCTGTGATTGGCCAGTATTGAAAAGGCTAAGATATGGGCAAACCTGCTTACCTAAGGTTGGCATAGTTTAAAGGGGTATACCACTGGGTATATTGCCTAAACATTGCTTACACCTCCTAAGCTGGCCTGTGCAATGGTTAGCATTGCTTAAATTTGACTTTGCATTATATTTGCTTTTGGCATTGATTTATTATTCACTAGCTGTACCTAGCCATGCGTTGCTGTGGCTCAGTCTGGTTAAATGGAAAAGAAAGAAAAGAGAAAGCGCACATTTCTAATATGTTTAATTTCACAATGCTTGTGGGTATACAATATTTTTTGTTGTTCCATTGTCTGTGCAGATATAGAGATTGTCTGGTTTGCCGACTCTAGAACATGCAACATATAATTGTCCATGTGAGAAGCAATCTGTGTGTAGATCTAAACCGCACAATTCTAAAGATTAGCCCTGAGCTTTGTTGATGGTGATTGCAAATGCCAATCGAATTGGGAATTGCAATCTCTTAAATTGAAATGGCATATCTGTTGGAATCATAGGAATGCGAGGAATGAGGGCATCTTCACCTTTGAAAGGTCCTGTCAAGATTGCTGCTTCTATGACATTGCTCATTAATTTTTTTACTGCAAGCCGCGTGCATTTGCAAAGCTTTGGCTGGTTGATATTTTGCAACATGATAATTGGCACACCGATTTTCAATTGCAGTATGTGCGGTGGTATCCCTGGCAGATTGAGTGAATTCAAAAATTCTGTTGGATAATTAACCGCTTCATCTGCTTCCACAACAGTGTCGACGGACTTGTATGTGACTGCCTCGATTTGAATGTTAGACTGAATAATATTGTTAAGTTCGCAGACGTCTTTGTTCTTGGCCGCAAGAATAGCTTGTTCAGTCAGCCAATTGTGATTCTTATAATTGGTTTGAATATTGGGAAATACTTTTTCAACCAATTCTTCTTTTGATGTCACAAAACTGCAGAAGTTATGAGGCAATGAAAATCGTCCTGAGGTCAGATCAACTGGCACCTTTCCGTTCCCAATTTCCAGCAATTGATGTGAGAATATCTCAGCTGATTGATCGTTTTGCAGCTGGACATGCATATTTGTAGTTAATTTTAATGTCTTTATGTGTCGCCACAAAGTAGAGTATTTCAGGCAAGCATTTATTTCGTCCGCTGGTGTCGATTGAGGAGAACGAAGCAGATCTGAAGCTGCAGAACACGATTGCCGTGCTCGCAACCGTGCATCCTCAAGTCTGGCTGCACGTCACTCTGCTGCTTCCTTGGCACATATTTGAGCCATTCTTTGTCTGTTTTGCTCATTCCTCAGTTTGATTTGCAATTACTCGTCGCACTGCTTCCGCTCCGCGAGTATGACGACCTAAGTTTGATCTTCTGCGAGGCATTATTTGGATGAACTAAAGCAGATTGATTGCACTGAAAAAGAAGTAAGAAAGTTATAACAAAAACATATAAAATTGCATATTTGTATACAAATATATAGAATCCATAGTAGGTATATAAAACACATGCGTATTTGAATGCAAAGAGTGACATCTATATAATAGTAGGTATATAAAAACATGTGTGTATTCGAATGCAACATTGTGTGAAAATTTCAAAGCAATCGGTGAAGAACTTTCGGAGATTTAAGATTTTGAACAAGCGAACATTTACATTTTTATTTATATAGATTACATCTTATATATATATGTCTGGTATCCATGATTCATATGTACGTATACTGTATGGGGTCCTTGTGTTTAGCAGGGGACTTCAACACTCTATTACATTTACACCTCACATCTGGGATTACTTCAATACTCCAGATCACATATTTTTGTTATGTAGTGGGTTATAGAACATTTGACTGTATACTGATTCCTTTCACATGTTCAGTTTGATTTTACTATAGTGAGGATTTCCTTGGTGATACCTCATTCTTATGTACTGCTGTGATGGCTGGGTAGTTAACTACTGTGACTATAGTGTATAGGGTCCTGGGTTCAAGACCTGCAAGGCAGTTTATTTTCTTGCTGGATAGAACAAGGACCATTGGATACAGAGTGATTAAGGCACTTTTAAGCAGTTGTAAGAGGGTTTGCCTGGGTTTGCGTGAGGGTAAGCAATGCTAACCTCTGGTTAAATATGCTTACAGAGAGTTAGCTTCAGTATTGCTTAACCTGTGGGCGCATTGCTTACCCCATGCAAATGGGCTTAATCCTGCTTACTAGTGCTTACATATGCTTACTACTGCTTAATAGTGCCTACACTTGCTTACTAGTGCTTACTCCCATTTACAACTTCACTGATTTAGACAGTAATTTCTAATGGTTCTTAGGAAGGTGGGGGAATTGGAAGCTCTATGGAGATAACTCCATTCATTACACATTTTACCTTCCATTTGTGTCCATGATTCCTGTGTACATATACTGTATGGGGCACATGTGATTATCTGTGGACTTTGCAACAATATGACACTGACATTCCACATCTGCATTTAATGCAATACTCAAGTTCACAAATATATGTTATTTAGTTGGTTATGCAACCAAAATATTGGTCATAACACGATTTGGCATGGAAAATGGAATGTGTTGCTGTGGGACTCGAACCGGGAATGCCTGCTCATAAAGAGAATGTTCTGCCCACTACACTATTGCTATACTGCTTCATTTTCATATATCTTCCTTGTTATCCTCTTCAGCCATTTATGCTGCATTAACAGTAGCTAAGCAATGGGCAAACCTGTGCACCTACGGGTAGCTTTAATCGGATTTATAAAAAAATAAATGGTATGTTTATTTTCTTTGTATTTACTATTGCTGTTATACATGTAGGGGGATATTGCTGGGGGTATGCAGATACTTATGAGCAGTCTCACTCATTCTTTCGGCCTTTCTGCTGTTCTTCATTGTGGGGGCATGTATATTCTGAAAGCTCTGCTCTCAGACATGCCCCCTGCACTCTTACATGCTCCTTGTAGTATTTGGAGATCAGGCAGTGTGCCTTCATTAATATGCATGGTTTACTGCCGTCCTGCTCCTAAATATCCACTTCCATGCAGGATTAAACTAGTCCTCATGGAAGATTAGTAAATCCAGGGTACTGATGTTGCCTTGGAGTACAGGCACAGGAAAAGAGCCAAAAATTAAATAAAAGATCATTTAATTTTTCATTAAGGAAACTGAATAATGATATTTTCCTGATTGTAGGGGGAACAGAGTTCCACATGTCTGAAACGTATGTGGAATATATGGAGTCATCAGAGCTATCATGGGATACTTATTTTCTCAAAATATTTGTATCTGCAGAATAACAGGTCTTAATTTAAATACTGTCATGGTAAAGAATTAAGAAAGGGGCATCTGTCTGGAATGAAGATTATAGTATGAGATACTTTTAACTGTGATAGTTTGAGGTAATTTTTTGAGGGCAAATCAATGATGAGTTGAACTGGTGACTTAGTAGCAAATTTAGCAAATTTGTGGCAGCGTTGTTTTATTTTCCTAGTTACTGATATGTTAATGTTTGTCAAGATATACTTGATAGTAGAAACCAACAAAAAGCCAGCAGATAAGTAATGTACACTCCAAAGCACTTCAAATAATACATAAAAAATCTAGAGTGAACTCCAATGCTGAGGACACAGCCTCCTGGCTTAAATGAGCATGTTACTCTAAAACCTGAAGACACATCCACTTCTACACTATGCATTGTGTTTATATATGCATATGTATTTTCTACAAGTTATATTATAGATAGATGTTTGGCTATCACTTTAGGGGAAGGACACATTTTTACTATGTAATTGATTATTTCATGTTAGGTGTGTATATAATTAATTCAGATGCACTGTGTTAGTAGGTCTGAAGAAGCAGCCAGTAGACTGTGAAAGAGCTCACCTTCTTGTTTTTATTGCTGTTTGTATTTTATTTTTTAAAGTGTTGGGTGTCTTCAGCACTGGAGTTCACTCTGGATTTTTTATGTATTATACTTGATAGTAAGTAGAGTGTGCCAATGGTTTTATGAAATTGTACAGTTAGAAATTTAGAAGCTCCATAGGGAAGTCTAAGCTTGTTGCGAGTTTAGTTTTCAAGTTACCTAGTGAAATGTCTTGTTTCATTTCAAGACACTGATGGTTCTACCTTTTAACAGTTCTACTAGGACAATCTTTGAAAATTCGATTTAGATAACACACTTCCACGCACAAAAGTAAATAGTTGGAAGGTAGCCATTCATCTTATCAAGACCAAAATCAATTAATAAATTCATATTAATGTGACCTATAAATATAGAATGAAGATTTAGGTTATACAAACAAGTGATTTAAACCTGGCATCTTGTTAATGTGTGACTTTGAATTTTTTCCAGTTTATTAATATTTGGTATTATGAGCAAAAGTATTCCAATATTTATTGAATAGTTTTACCAGTGTGAGAAATTGTGGTACTAACAATCCTTGCTTCTTAAAATAAGATAAATGATACCACATAAAATGAACATCACAACTTGACTATTCAAACCTTAATCCTTGGACAAAAGTTGTTTATAAAAGCTCCAAACAGTCACGAAAGGAACGCTGCGGCTTGCAGGCAGTGGATGACTGCCTTATACTGAAATATCTCAAAGAACGAACCACATCTACGACATATGAATCACCAATTCTGGCACAATAAGTAACCTGTTGGTTACATAAATGAACTCCAAAACAAGAAAAGCCACCAACTCAAAAGGTGGATAGAAGCTTCCTTTATTCAGTGAGCGCTTTCACCCCAAGCGGGTTTCTTCAGACTGTACAAAAAACTAATGGCAGCACAGCCCATATATACCTTAAGTGATCAGCTGACTAATAATTCAATTAAAAACATTATTCTTAAAAACAAGTCTAAAACATAAACAATTCTAAAACATAACAATTTGTAGCAGCTTTTATACAATCAATATACTAAATATGATGCATCAAAATGTGCAAAGGAGCTTAAAAAATATACCAAATATGATGCATCAATATGTGCAAAGGAGCTTAAAAATAAATATATAAAAATATATAATCAAACAATTCAACTCATCATAAACATTTACCACATCACCACTAGATGGTGCTGTATTGCATAGAAAAATGCATTAATATCTATATGTATGAGCACAATCAATATAAGCATCACTAAAAAATTTTTATATAAGCATCACTAAAAAATTTTTTCACTAAAAAATTTTTTAGAAATAGAAGGCTGTTCTACTAATATACAACATTATTATGGAACAGCATTACTGAACAATGTACTACCTCATAGAGGGCCATCTTATTTCATCATCTTTCTCAGCCTTCTCTTCTTGAGAAAAGGTTGTAGGCTAATTTTATCATTGAGCCCAGGCAAAAAATCTGCCTTACATCTGATGATCCACTTGGTTTCCATTTCCAGTGTAAGATTCTCTAGATCACCACCTCTAGAATTGGGATCTATTGCCTGTATAACAAGAAAACTAAAGGTATGGGCTGGACCTTTAGCTTTATGGTGTTTGGCTAAAGCGTTCTTTTCATCACCTACCCTCATGCAATAAACATGCTCCCTAATCCTTTCTCTCAGCGTTCTGTTGGTTTTGCCAATATAGAACGCTGAGCAGGAGCAACTTTATAGGGCTAAGTATACAACGTTGCGTTCTGCAGTTTGTCCCAGTGCAAAATTTGAATGTTCTATCTAGCATTGGTGGTTTGAAGGTTGTTTCTGTGTTGATAAATGTGCATTGATTACAACCATTGCATGGAATGGTGTTGTAAACTTGTGTGGGTGCATCCTTAATATTCTTATGACATAGCATCCTCCTTAGGTTCAAACTGTTCTTATAACTGAATCTAGGTCTAACCCCAACTAAATTACTAATGGAATCTTCAACCTGTAGAACATGCCAATGTTTGTCTATAATGGCTCTAATATCAAAGATGTCACTTGTGTAGTAGAAAGGTATTTTAACATAATCAAACCCATGCTTAATGTCTATATGTTCATTTTCACTCATATTTTCTATAGTGTTTGAGAAATAAGGTTTGGCTCTATTATTTCTCATAGACAATACTTCCATTTCAGTTTCATCAATTTGTGTAGCATTATAGTCTCTCTCTAATAACCTGTCTCTGAGTCCCTCCAATTCATCTTTATATCCAGACTCTGAGGGATTAAGTCTAGAGGCCCTCATAATTTGTCCCTTAACAACGTTCTCAAAGATGTGCTTAGGGTGCATACTACTTCTGTGTAATAAAGTGTTTCTGAAACATTCTTTCCTATGGACAGATGTATTGACTATTCCATTAGGTAGCCTCATGACATTAACATCTAGATAAGGGATGAAATCTTGGGAATAATTCATGGTAAATTTCAGATAGTCAGTATACCCATTAATTCAGTATAAGGCAGTCATCCACTGCCTGCAAGCCGCAGCGTTCCTTTCGTGACTGTTTGGAGCTTTTATTTTAACTACGGATCGCTGTTCTTCCGGTGGAGCCTCTGTTGCTGATTTGGTCTTACATTTTTTGTTTCCACACGGAGGATATGGCTTGCACGAACGGAGGTGATGAAATAGAGCTAGCATATGTTCCGGATGCCACTGGTATTACCGAACGGATGTTGGGAAGATTTACTGACTGCATATCAGGTACTGACAATGCCCTGTTGTTTTTTGAGCCGAATGAGGAGCGTGAATCTGAGAAAGATAACGCTGATGATTTGTTAAGGCTAGCGGATGATTTGGAACAGCTCGAGATTGAACTTTTAAAATTAAAGAAACTACAGCTGCAACGGCAGCATTTTGAAGCGTGTCTGCAAAAACGGATTATACCGAGAGGGCTTCGAGTCCTTAAGATGCCTACTACAGGTAACCATTACCCTGAACTATTATTAAAATGGCAGAAGTTAAATATGGAACTGAGTTATAATTACATGAGACTCCTCATTGATTATCACAGACCTGAGGAGGAGTTAATCAAAGAAAAAGTGACTGAGATGTATAGACATATCAATGTAAAGTACCAAACATCCAAAAAGACTTTGGGATTGGATAGATTAATGGACAATGTTTTGTTATATGAGAGGAGGTTAACTAATCAAAAGAAAACAAAAATTGAGAGGGACGTTACTGATTTCAAAAATGGTCATGTCTTTACTTGGCCCAGAACTGTTACACCTAATGTGACATCACACAATACTGTTCCAAGAGAGGTTGAAGTTTGTAATATAAAAAGTAGTAGCACTAATGATGCAAACATTACTAATATATTAACTAATGATGTTTCTACAAACTATATTTTAACCTCTGATAGCGCTTCCACTGGCATGGAGGAAGGCTTGAATAGGAATGTGAATAATGTGAATTTGTATCCTACTGTAATTCAAACCAAAGGAAAGTCGGTTTGTGTAGAGAACAATGTTCCAACTACTGTTAGAGGCATAGTTAACTCAATTAATACCATGAATGGTGATCTGATAGGAACAAAGAAAAAGGTTATCTCTTCAGATAGTGGAAAAGCCACTGACCACATGGTCCCTAGGCTTGAGGTTCCTTTCCCCATTCAGTCCCCCCGGTTCAGAGGGAGATCTCGCTCCATGAGCAGGGGGAGACAGAAAAGGAAGGTAACAGATATGGAACAGGCAGGACCAACCCTAAAAAAGATGTGGGGAAAGAAAGGGAATCCTTAGTACTCAACCTTTCTAGGAGAGAGTTAACTGGGTATGAGGAACAAGTCCTTAACAAAGGCCTATCTTTTATACCCTGTAAAACAAGTGATATTACTGATTCCATTATTGACATGAAGCTGTTTGCTAGGAATGTACAGTTGAGATTAGATTTTGGCCTATATGACAAGGACAGAGTAACGGACATTTTTAAACCAGTAAGCACTTACAATCCTGTGTTACACCCTGTAATAGAAACATTCACAAAACTTGTAGAGAGTGATTTATATTCTTATTACTCCAATCGAGATAATAGAACTAAGAGGCATAAGAAAACAAACTTGACACATTTAGAAAGGGAAGCCCTCCAAGCTTTAAAAACGGATATGAACATTATCATCACACCTGCTGATAAAGGTGGTCCTATTGTAGTCATGGACTCTCAACATTATATAAACAACATGAATATTTTATTGAGAACTGACGGATCTTACACAAAGGTTGACATCAATGAAGTGATGTTGAAAATATTTAGAGTGTATGACACAATAGATGACCTACTTAGAAGCAGGTTGATTAGGAAAGATTTTTACAAGTTCCTGAAGGTGAATCATCCATTTATACCCATACTAAAAGGGCTACCCAAAGTGCATAAGGGTCTGGAAAACCCGCCCATGAGACCCATTGTATCAGGTCGGGGTTGGTTAACCGAACCGTTCTCACTCTTTGTAGAACATCATTTAAGGACTGTAGTTAATGAAAACCCATATGTATTGAGAGATAGTAAGCATTTCTTGATAGATCTATATGATTTTATGTCAAGTTTAAGTGATGGAGCAGATTATCTTATGGTGACATTTGATGTGAAAAGTTTATTCACAGTCATTCCCAATAAGATAGGCGTGGAGTGTGTACAGAATTACCTTAAAAAGCACACAGAGATGGACATGCAGTTCATTGAGTTATTAGCTTTATTTTTGGAGATCATTCTGGAAAACAATATATTCTTTTTTAATGAAGAAATGTACTTACAAAATGATGGCGTAGCTATGGGCACATCTTGTGCCAATAGCTACGCCAACATTGTTATGGCTGAATGGGAGAAAGAGACACTATTCCCTTCCAAGAGTTACAAACAATATGTACTTTTTTATAAAAGATTTGTGGATGACCTCTTTATGATTTGGGCAGGTAGTGAGTCTTCTCTATTGGCGTTTGAGAAAGAGATTAATGGGTATACTGACTATCTGAAATTTACCATGAATTATTCCCAAGATTTCATCCCTTATCTAGATGTTAATGTCATGAGGCTACCTAATGGAATAGTCAATACATCTGTCCATAGGAAAGAATGTTTCAGAAACACTTTATTACACAGAAGTAGTATGCACCCTAAGCACATCTTTGAGAACGTTGTTAAGGGACAAATTATGAGGGCCTCTAGACTTAATCCCTCAGAGTCTGGATATAAAGATGAATTGGAGGGACTCAGAGACAGGTTATTAGAGAGAGACTATAATGCTACACAAATTGATGAAACTGAAATGGAAGTATTGTCTATGAGAAATAATAGAGCCAAACCTTATTTCTCAAACACTATAGAAAATATGAGTGAAAATGAACATATAGACATTAAGCATGGGTTTGATTATGTTAAAATACCTTTCTACTACACAAGTGACATCTTTGATATTAGAGCCATTATAGACAAACATTGGCATGTTCTACAGGTTGAAGATTCCATTAGTAATTTAGTTGGGGTTAGACCTAGATTCAGTTATAAGAACAGTTTGAACCTAAGGAGGATGCTATGTCATAAGAATATTAAGGATGCACCCACACAAGTTTACAACACCATTCCATGCAATGGTTGTAATCAATGCACATTTATCAACACAGAAACAACCTTCAAACCACCAATGCTAGATAGAACATTCAAATTTTGCACTGGGACAAACTGCAGAACGGCCAACGTTGTATACTTAGCCCTATGTTGCTCCTGCTCAGCGTTCTATATTGGCAAAACCAACAGAACGCTGAGAGAAAGGATTAGGGAGCATGTTTATTGCATGAGGGTAGGTGATGAAAAGAACGCTTTAGCCAAACACCATAAAGCTAAAGGTCCAGCCCATACCTTTAGTTTTCTTGTTATACAGGCAATAGATCCCAATTCTAGAGGTGGTGATCTAGAGAATCTTACACTGGAAATGGAAACCAAGTGGATCATCAGATGTAAGGCAGATTTTTTGCCTGGGCTCAACGATAAAATTAGCCTACAACCTTTTCTCAAGAAGAGAAGGCTGAGAAAGATGATGAAATAAGATGGCCCTCTATGAGGTAGTACATTGTTCAGTAATGCTGTTCCATAATAATGTTGTATATTAGTAGAACAGCCTTCTATTTCTAAAAAATTTTTTAGTGAAAAATTTTTAGTGATGCTTATATAAAAATTTTTTAGTGATGCTTATATTGATTGTGCTCATACATATAGATATTAATGCATTTTTCTATGCAATACAGCACCATCTAGTGGTGATGTGGTAAATGTTTATGATGAGTTGAATTGTTTGATTATATATTTTTATATATTTATTTTTAAGCTCCTTTGCACATATTGATGCATCATATTTGGTATATTTTTTAAGCTCCTTTGCACATTTTGATGCATCATATTTAGTATATTGATTGTATAAAAGCTGCTACAAATTGTTATGTTTTAGAATTGTTTATGTTTTAGACTTGTTTTTAAGAATAATGTTTTTAATTGAATTATTAGTCAGCTGATCACTTAAGGTATATATGGGCTGTGCTGCCATTAGTTTTTTGTACAGTCTGAAGAAACCCGCTTGGGGTGAAAGCGCTCACTGAATAAAGGAAGCTTCTATCCACCTTTTGAGTTGGTGGCTTTTCTTGTTTTGGAGTTCATTTATGTAACCAACAGGTTACTTATTGTGCCAGAATTGGTGATTCATATGTCGTAGATGTGGTTCGTTCTTTGAGATATTTCAGTATAAGGCAGTCATCCACTGCCTGCAAGCCGCAGCGTTCCTTTCGTGACTGTTTGGAGCTTTTATTTTAACTACGGATCGCTGTTCTTCCGGTGGAGCCTCTGTTGCTGAAAAGTTGTTTATACTTTAAATGAAAAAATAAATAAAGACATATGACGTAATTGAATTCCTTCCTGATGCTTTTTTTGCAGCCAGCATCTCACTGTAACTTTATTCAGTAATACATTTCTAAGTTGCTGTCTTTACATCTGTGAAATCTACATTTTCTTCTTTTACTGATGAATACAGAATGAAAACAAAAACAATCAAAAACATTAATCTGAGCAAATGAAAGAAAAACACAATAAAAAGAAACCTTTTGACTCATGAAACATTGTTTAATTTTATTAACAAATGCATATTCTAGAGCTCAAATGCAGAGATGATCACACATAAAACAGTCTTTTCAAAATAAAAACATTCTCATGATAACACACACACACACAAACACACACACCCACACACACACACACACATACCCATCCACTCACACACACTCACACACATATCTATCTCTCTCTATCTCTCTCTCTCTATATATATATATATATATCAACATATGTATATATATATATATATATATATATATATATATATATATATATATATATATATATATATATATTCACACACACACACACATGCACACACACACACATATATACATGTGTGTGTGTGTGTGTGTGTGTGTGTGTGTGTGTGTGTGTGTGTGTGTGTGTGTGTGTGTGTGCAGATATATATATATATATATATATATATATATATATATATATATATATATATATATGTGTGTCTGTGTGTGTGTATACACACACACACACACACACACACACACACACACACACATATATATATATATGTATATGGATCTACCTTATTTTGTCAAAGTGCCATAATATTGAATCCTATTTTGCCGACACTGAAAATAATGAAGCACACTTCATTGAAGCACTGGAGCTACGAAGATCTTCCCAGGGTAAGTAACCTATGTGGTGAACTTCATCCTTTTCGCAACTGTAGTGCGATCTCAGAGTTGGTATATTTAGTTAGGGGAAGTGTGGAAGATGCAGCCCCCAACCTGGCTGGGTTTGGGATGGTGTGGTTTGGCTTTTCTTTCTTTTTGGTAAGTGATTACGTACCCTGGGAAGATCTATGTAGTTCCAGTCCTTTGATGAAGTGGGCTTCGATATTTTCAGCATGCACAAAATGGGTTCAGTATTATGGCATTTTGATAAATTGCAGTAAACCCATATACATACACACACACACACACACACACACATATATATATATATATATATATATATATATATATATATATATATATATTGTGTGTGTGTGTGTGTCTGTGCATACGCGCGTGTTTGTGTGTAGAGAGAGAGATCAAATGCAGTTGGTCAATAATACAACAAAGTCGCTGTTTTAAAGATCTGTGCAGCAGCACGTTTTAAATGCATACACTCAGCGAGGCGCGTAAATTTGTAAGCTCGGAGTAAAGCATTCAAGCAGTATTTATATTTATATTAATGACAGTATCACTATTTCTGGCATTACCTTTTATATACTCATCAATAATTTAGTGAATAACATTTTAGTAATGGGAAAACAGTTACATGAGAGACAGCATAATATCTGTATTTAGGTGGTAATCTTATCGATGTCTGATTTTCTTGGAAAAACTGAAAAAAATTAGCTATCTAATGACATTTAAATAAAGAATAAATAAAGAGGGAGCAAAGGCGACACAGAGTTACACAAAACCAAGTCCAGTCTTCTTTAGTATATATCCAAAGCTTTATTTAGGTACTGCAGGTCGGATAAGCGCTTTCACTCATATGACAGAGAAACGTAGGAATGTGAAATGTTAAATGTAGCAATTTTATTAATAATTTTATTAATATTTCCATTTATTACTTATGGTTTTATCTATGATGCTATGTTATTTTATATACTGTATTTTATATACTGTATTTTTTATATATATATATATATATATATATATATATATATATATATATATAGATATATATTCTTATATATATATATTTTTTATGTACTCTTATGTTATATGTGCCATAAACGTATATACATATATATATATATATATTTTTTACTCATACATAGCTATTAGGATTGTGTTTTTCACATTTATATGTTAATCGTTGTATCTGATAGGCTGATGGAGACTGTATTTTACTTATATATAGCCTCTATGGATGATGGTCCTTGTAATGTGATCTGAAGAAGCTCTGTCATATGAGTGAAAGTGCTTATCCGACCTGCAGTACCTAAATAAAGCTTTGGATATATACTAAAGAAGACTGGACTTGGTTTTGTGTGACTCTGTGTCGCCTTTGCTCCATCTTTATTTATTCATTACTTCCTGCAATTTACTTGGAGCAGTGGCGTTTGTTCTGGCTACCAGCGAATAACTTTTATCGTATTTATTATTTCCTGTTTACTTTCGCTGGTCTGGAAACAGGGTCCTGATTTGGAAGCTACTATCACTATTATTATCACTTTGTCTTTATATATACTGCTTACAACCTGCAATATAGTATATATTTTTCCGTTATTTTTATAATATGCAGAACCAACGCAATGAGGTAGATATTGAGCTAGACTATGAGCCCCGAGGTGTAGACCTGGGCTCAGTTGCTCATCTATAGCGTAGGTTTGAGCAGAACCTAGCCTGTACAACAGTGAACTCGTGGCAGCTTGGCGTTTTGGAACGTGTTGATGCCGATGATTCTGTGTCGCCAGATTTGGGGAAATTCCAACACCTTTTAGACACTCTTGAGAAGGACTTTTCACCTTTGAAACGCTTGTAAACACAGCGTTTGCATTTTCGTTATTGCATGGAGAAGAACATCATACCGAGGGGATTACGGATTCTAAACATGCCTAATCAAGGCGAGAATCATCCAGAGCTACTCTCGAGGTGGCAGCGGTTAAATTTAGAGGTAAGTAAGCAGTATATGGAACTGCTTATTGACTTTTTTGCCCCCGAGGAGGTAGCACTAACGGAAAACATTAAGCAACAACAAAGGGACATTTTTTCTACATTTTCTAATGCTGTGGTAGAACCTCTATTTGAGAGTCTGCTCGATGGGGTGTCAGCCTTAGAGCGTAAGCTCCTCCAGCAGAAGAGGACTAAAATAATAAGGGACCATAGAGACTTCCATTTAGGCCATGTGTTTGTTTGGCCCAAGCATGGGCATAACACTACCACTTTTACATCTAGTGATTCAACGAACAATGGACAGTCAAACTATGTGCATAATAATGCTATTAGGGATGTTAATCTTGTAAATAGTGCTTGTACTGTTACAAATGAGAATCCCAATGACTGTATACAGAGTATTGGCTCTTATAAAAATGTTGTGAGAAGAGATAATCCTATTGATAATAGTAATACATCTAAAGACACCGATGATGTTATTACAATTTTACATACTGAATGTGATGATGGCTCTGTTGAAGTAAATGTGAGTGGGATTACACATGTTAATGCTAACTCAGATAAAGTTAATTTGTATCCTGCAGTACATATTGTTAATGGAGTACTTAGCAATGGTGAACAAGTAAATGATGGTATTGTGAGGTCTAAACAGAAGACCACTGCCAGTAAAACAAATGTAGTGAATGAACTCCCTTTTCCCCTTCCTGTTCGGAAAGAGAAGGGAATCAAGAGGGGACGTTCTGTAAGCAGGGGCAGACAGAAACGAAAATTTTCAGAGGAGTTTGTACCACACCAAACTATAAAAAAGATGTGGAAAAACAAACTACATTAGACTTAAATGAGGGTTTGATTCCTACTGATTCCATGATACATAATATCTCAGAATATGTATTAACAGAATTTGACAAGAGCCTTTTAAATAAAGGCCTTAGTTTTATACCAAGTGCACACAGTAATTTTTCTGACACTGTTATGGACATGAGGCTATTCTGTCGTAATGTTATGCTCAAACTAATATTCCATGATGATACTGGATGTGAATTGGTATCTAACAGATCCAATGAGCCCCCTAGATTTAAGAAACTGAGTGATTTTGTACCTCCCAACCATCCGCTAGTTGAGGCTTATTTGAAATTGACAGAAGATGACCTTTATGAATATTTTCAAACCACTAAACATAGGAGAAGAGGTAATTTGAGTGGTGCGGAAAAGGCAAGCCTACATAATTTACAGTTTTTACACTCCATAACAATAAGACCAGCTGACAAGGGTGGCCGGATAGTTATAATGGACACTGATAAATACCATGATGCTATGGCTACATTACTGAGTGATAGTTTTTACAAAATGGTTAATGAACAAATAGTACGAACCACCATTACCTATGTTAGCAATACATTGTTGGATATGTTTAAAGGAGGTATTTTGGATCAAGAATTGTATGAGTATTTAACCATCAGAACTCCCCTTGTCCCAATAATACAAGGGCTTCCTAAAATTCATAAAGATCCTATAGATCCCCCGATGAGACCTATAGTATCGGGGCAAGGTTGGGTCACTGAACACATGTCTGTTTATGTCGAGAAACATCTACGACCTGTACTAAATGACAACAGAGTAGTACTTAAGGATTCGAGACAGTTCCTATCAGACTTATATGATTGTCTAGGAGATATTCAGGACCATACTAATTTAATTTTCGTAACATTTGATATACAGTCTCTATTTACCATTCTTCCGAACGAAGTGGGACTAATCTATATTCCTGATTACCTTCTGTCACATAGTAACTATACACCAGTTCAGATTGATCTCATTACACACTTTCTTGAACTGATTCTAGAGAATAATTTCTTTACATTTGGGAACATGTTCTACCAGCAGCGAGGTGGCGTAGCTATGGGCACACCTTGTGCCAATAGTTACGCCAACATGTTCCTGGCGCATTGGGAATTTGAAGTTTTGTTCAATCTAGATATGTTTCAACAGCAAGTGGCATTCTATAGACGTTTTGTTGATGACGTTTTTGTTTTATGGAAAGGTAATGTTGATGAATTGAACATATTCCATGATACTATAAATCAGCTCACAGGATACCTTAATTTCAGTATGAATTACTCTAGACTCAGGACTGAGTTCCTTGACCTATATGTTGAGAAGTTAGACTGCGGCTTGATTAACACAGGGGTTTACAGGAAACCGTGCAATTTTAATACATTATTAATGCGTGATAGTATTCATCCACAACACATTTTCAGAAATATCATTAGAGGTCAAGGGATGAGAACTTCTAGACTCAATGCCACCGAAGCAGGTTTTTTGACAGAAGTGGATGACTTGAAATTGAGGTTAGAGGAACGTGGTTATGGTTCACAAGAGGTTGACTCCAACCTTGCAGATATTAATGAACTCAGATATAATAGGGCTGCTCTGTATTTTGGACCAGCCGTCAGTGTTGAAAATGATGAAGCAAAGAGAGGTAGAGATGAGGGTATATCTCATGTTAGAATCTCTCTACCGTATAGTACTAATTGTTCAGCTATTAGGAACATAATTACCAGACATTAGCCTATTCTCTGCACTGATGAGTTTATTGGCAAGATTGTGGGTACTAAACCTTCATTCCTTTACAGGAATAAACTTAATTTAAGGAGAATGCTCTGTTACTCGAAGAGAGAAGAGCAGTCTATGGATTCTAAGTACACTAAACCATGTGGACATTGTAACTATTGTAGTTCCATTGATAGTAGCATCCATTTCCAACATCCTGACTTACATACCAGTTTTAGTACACAGGCTGATGTTACTTGTGAAACTATTCATATAGTTTATCTGGCAGTATGTCAGGTATGTAATGCATTCTACGTTGGAAAAATGAACCGTCGTTTCAGAGATAGGATACGTGAACATCTTTATCACATTAGGAAAGCCTCAACACATAATGCTTTAGCGAAACATGTGGCTCAAGCTGGGACTGAACACTACTTTCTATTTAGAGCCCTCAAAACCATTAAACCTAATATACGTGGGGGTGATATTAGGAATCACACAGAAAGTAGAGAGAGTAGATGGATAGTTAGATTGAAAGCAGATAGGGGCTCTGGACTCAATGAGAGAGCCTCTATTAAAGCCCATACTAAAGAAACGTAGGAATGTGAAATGTTAAATGTAGCAATTTTATTAATAATTTTATTAATATTTCCATTTAATACTTATGGTTTTATCTATGATGCTATGTTATTTTATATACTGTATTTTATATACTGTATTATATATCTATATATATATATATATATATATATTCTTATATATATATATATATATATATATATATATATATATATATATATATATATATTATATATATATTTTTTTATGTACTCTTATGTTATATGTGCCATATACGTATATACATATATACATATTTTTTACTCATACATAGCTATTAGGATTGTGTTTTTCACATTTATATGTTAATTGTATCTGATAGGCTGATGGAGACTGTATTTTACTTATATATAGCCTCTATGTATGATGGTCCTTGTAATGTGATCTGAAGAAGCTCTGTCATATGAGTGAAAGCGCTTATCTGACCTGCAGTACCTAAATAAAGCTTTGGATATATACTAAAGAAGACTGGACTTGGTTTTGTGTGACTCTGTGTCGCCTTTGCTCCATCTTTATTTATTCATTACTTCCTGCAATTTACTTGGAGCAGTGGCGTTTGTTCTGGCTACCAGCGAATAACTTTTATCACATTTAAATAAAGGTCGAAAACTCCAAAAAGTGAAAAACGGACTAGTTCAGCAAAGCACGGGCTGTTTATTAAACGTAAGTGCTTTCGGCTAAGATATTCCTCAGCCTTCTTCAGACAAAGACAATAACAACATGTTGATCACAGCAGAACCTTATATATAAAAAAATGTGTGCTAATTAAAACAATTAAAATACAAATTCATTAACCACTTAACTGGCTAAAAGCTTAGATTTTAAAGGGCTAATACCTAGTAAAACAGGCAGTTATTTACTTTTCCCACTCATTGCACAATGTAAAACAAGACATAACAAACCTGATTATATTTTCTGTTTTCTAAATAACCAATAAACTATAAACAAACAAACAAATTAAATTACAAGTTTATGAAGTTTTTCAAACCTATCAAGTGTATCCAGTATTTGATCAATTATTTAATCAAACACAATAAACTACAATACGCTAAGCTAAAATACACTAGGCAAAAATACGGAACTCCTAAGAAATTAGAATCATAAACAATGAAAAATGAAAATGAAAATGAATATATGTATATAGCTAAATATGAATAAATAATTAAATGTAAATGTACCTGTTACCTACCTAGTTTAACCAGTGCATGAGCCACTTTAATAATGGTCACCTTTATGTCAATATGAAACGGAACCAACAATTATTGTTGTTATGCCCATTGTTGTATCTATGAACATAAAAGGTACATATACATATATATATGTGTATTCCCTTCAAACATTGTGTATAGACAAACACAAGTAATAATTGCAATTTGGAAACTCATCTCTTGAATGCTTTTAGTTTGAGGATGCTCTTTATAGAGACATACTCGTTTAACCCTGGGGGTACCTGTGCGAAAGTTCTAATTTGCCAAAAGACCTCCTGTGCTTCCAACATTAATTGCCATGGACCACCCCTAATGTGAGATTTAACCTGGTGGACCACAGAAAACAGAAAGGAATGTTCAGGATATTCACAAGTGTGTTTTGCCAGTGGATTGGTCAAGTCCTTTCTCCCTATGGCATACAGGTGTTTGTAGATTCTTTTCTTTAATGACCTCTCCGTTTTGCCAATGTAAAAGGAGGGACATTTCTTACACAAGGCCACATATACTACTCCTTTGGTTTCACAATTGTATTTATCATTAATAAAGTAAGTTCTACCATTAATCTTGATTTTATTGCCGGGTAGTATATATTTGCACTGGGGGCACCTACCACATTTGGCCATACCCATGTTGTTCACTTTAATTTTAGTTGTGTTCTTTTCAACAAGGTTCTTTACATTAACCCCTCGTCTGTATGTAAATGTTGGACAGTGTCCCACCACTTTGACCAATGCCTGGTCCTCCACTAAAATGCTCCAATTCTTGTGAATGATTTCCCTAATTATGTGAAATTCTGAACAATATGTAAAGAGAAAATTGATAGGGAAAGTGTTCCCTGTGTTGGTCTTTTGTTTTGCTTGTAGTGTTCCCCCTACCAGAAGGGGTCTAAAGTGCCCTATTTCTCTTTTATTCTGTACTTCCAACATAATGTCTTTTACTAAAGAGTCTGGACACCCTCTCATAGAAAACATTTTACATAAGTTTTCACATTCGCTAATAAAATCATGTTTTTCAGAAACCATTCTTGCCGCTCTGACAAATTGCCCCTTCACCACACTTCTCTTTTGGTGAAAGGGATGGCTACTAGAAAAGTGGAGGTAGGAATTTGAATATGTGGGATTTCTATAAATCATGGATTTAAATGTGTTATTATTCTTGTCCTTACTTAATTTAACATCCAAGAAATTGATCTCATCTACCCCTACACTGTATGTGAATTGAAGAAAATTAGACATTTTCAAAATGCTGTTAATAAATTCGGGTATCTCTTCTGGTTGCCCTTCCCAAAAGAAACGCATGTCATCTTGATATCGAATGTACCAAGTGACATGTTGTTGATACATCTCATTTTGAAACAGCCATT
This sequence comes from Protopterus annectens, assembly GCF_019279795.1. Taxonomy (NCBI): domain Eukaryota; kingdom Metazoa; phylum Chordata; order Ceratodontiformes; family Protopteridae; genus Protopterus; species Protopterus annectens. Next base: position 590,114,718 of record NC_056735.1, read on the forward strand.
CTCTTTCCCAGTATGCCAAAACACTGTTTGCAAAGCTACACCCACAGGGGGACCCCATAGCTATTCCCGTTTTTTGAAGAAAAAACTGATCCTTAAAAACCAAAAAGTTGTTTGATAACACCAAGTCCAAAAGAGTTTCTACCAGATACATTTGCTCATTAGTTGCCTTTTTAAGCAACATAAAGTTTTTTGTCCACTCAATTCCCAACTGATGAGGAATTACCGTGTACAAATCCTTAATATCCACAACCAGAAAGATAAGGCCTGGTTCATACTCAATCTTGTTAACATGTTCCAAAAAGCCCCAAGAGTCTTTGCAAATTTGTGCTTCCTCTTTTAATAGAGGTTTGAGAATACCATCCACAAATTTGGCACACGCATAAGTGATGGATCCCCTTCCATCCACATTTGGTCGGAAAGGAGGTTTAATTATTTATTCATATTTAGCTATATACATATATTCATTTTCATTTTTCATTTTTTATGATTATAATTTCTTAGGAGTTCTGTATTTTTGCCTAGCGTATTTTAGCTTAGCGTATTGTAGTTTATTGTGTCTGATTAAATAATTGACCAAATACTGCATACACTTGATAGGTTTGAAAAACTTCATTAACTTGTAATTTAATTTGTTTGTTTGTTTACAGTTTATTTGTTATTTAGAAAACAGAAAATATAAGCAGGTTTGTTATGTCTTATTTTACATTGTGCAATGAGTGGGAAAGTAAATAACTGCCTGTTTTAATAGGTATTAGCCCTTTAAAATCTAAGCTTTCAGCCAGTTAAGTGGTTAATGAATTTGTATTTTAATTGTTTTAATTAGCACACATTTTTTTATATATAAGGTTCTGCTGTGATCAACATATTGTTATTGTCTTTGTCTGAAGAAAGCTGAGGAATATCTTAGCCGAAAGCGCTTACGTTTAATAAACAGCCCGTGCTTTGCTGAACTAGTCCGTTTTTCACTTTTTGGAGTTTTCATGGTTTACATAAATTTCAGTGTATTTTGCAAAGTTTGTCATGTCAGGTGGAAACGGAGTCGAAGGGCAGCGTAACGAGCACCATGGGGCTGTTTCACAGCCACTTTTTTCACAAGATGAAGAGCGTGTATCCTCTGCTAGTCGGAACTCCGAGGATAGTAAAACTTTGGGTGACTTAACGGTTCTGGTAAACATGCTGTTAACCAGAGTGGATCATTTAATGCAAAAGGTAAAAGATTGCCTAGATAGGAACCCGTCTTCACAACAAACAGGATCCGTTGGACTCCCTATTGCTGTGACAACTCCAGGAACACAAACCGGGAACATACAACAGTTGCAGGATGCCATTGAACCACAGGAGATGTCAAGGCAGCCCGAAGAAAGTCGAAATACAGCAGGAGTTTTAAACTGCGGTAATGGGCACCATAAGGGGGAAAGAGAAACAGCGTCTATTCCTACTATGGCCAACTTTCTTTCAAAAAAAGATTTTTTTGCCACTGCTAATAACGTAATTGATGCTCCAAGTGACCAGCAAAACTTGGTGAGTACTTTTTCTGATAAACTTAATACCTTTGATTTTAAACTATTTCGATGCAGGAAATTACAGTTGGAGGTTTCTTACCTTCAAGAATGCATTGGCAAGAAAATAATTCCTAATGGCTTGCGCCAATGGCGATATCCTGCTGGTTTAATCAACAATTCAGTTTTTCATCAAGAGTTGTTGGCCCTATTTGATAAACAGGGCTTTGAATTTTTAGTATCTTTAGTAAATTTCTATAGTGCTGAGATAAACAGTGTACAGGAAGACTTGATACAACTTGAGTCTTTCTTGCAACAACATCCTGATTTCTGTAGATATAAATATGACTACTTAAGGATTTTGTCCAGTATTGAAGCATCTATTTCTAAGCTACTGTTGAACAAGAAATGTAAAATTGACAGGGACATCAAGGATTATGGCAATAAAAAGGCCTATCCCGCTCCTCCCCCAGGACAAACAGGATCTTGGGGGAACAATGATGCTCCTGTTAACAACTTTTTCCGGTGGTTCAAGACGAGGCCTTGTATCAAGAGAAGGTGCCTGTGCGGAGGAGCAAACGAATAAGGAGCTATGTTAATAACACAAGTGGTAATAATGTACATTTTAATAACCAAAATCTAATGGACCAGTCCTTAAATGAAGTTGAAAATAACCAGGGTTTTTCCAGGGCCAGAAACATGTCGAATGCAACGTCGAACAACAACAACACTACGTCGAACAACAGGGGGAGAACACAGAGGAGGAAGAGAAGGAATCGACGCAGGAGATGAGTCCCACCTTAACAGCGGGACCTAATGTCCTCATAAGTAAACAAGGGGACTTTAAAATCTACAATTACACGGTGGTAAAGGTGGAACAAGCACTGATAGAGTATTTTTCTAAAGGACTTTCTTTTGTCCCTGACAAAAAATGTAAGCTTGTTAACACCATTATAGACTTGAAGTTATTTGTGCGCAAATTAAATCTTGCCTTTAGTTTAGGTAATACACCTACACTAATAACACCTATAACGTTTCAAGCATTTTTAACCCCCCACTATATGGAGTATTAAATATTTTTGAAAAGTTGTGTGAGATAGATTTAAGGTCAATGGTTAACTCAAATGGGCGCTCTAAAATAACGAAAAATAATGTTTCTAAGAATGAGTTAGATTTCATCCATCTCCTCAATGAATATAAAATAAGAGTCATGATGCCTGATAAGAAAGGGGGTCTTGTTTTCATGGATGAATATGCTTATGAAAGTAAGATGTTTGAACATCTAGAATCAGGAACTTATCTTAAGTCGAGTCTTAATGAAGTACATGTAGCTTATAGGAAAATAATGGGTGTACTAGATGATTTGTTCCTAGAAGGAAGTATTGATTGTGGCATCTTACATTATTTGACCATGCCAGCCCCTAGAATCCCAACCATGTTTGGCACCCCAAAAATTCATAAGGACCAATTGTGGATGGAAGGGGATCCATCACTTATGCGTGTGCCAAATTTGTGGATGGTATTCTCAAACCTCTATTAAAAGAGGAAGCACAAATTTGCAAAGACTCTTGGGGCTTTTTGGAACATGTTAACAAGACTGAGTATGAACCAGGCCTTATCTTTCTGGTTATGGATATTAAGGATTTGTACACGGTAATTCCTCATCAGTTGGGAATTGAGTGGACAAAAAACTTTATGTTGCTTAAAAAGGCAACTAATGAGCAAATGTATCTGGTAGAAACTCTTTTGGACTTGGTGTTATCAAACAACTTTTTGGTTTTTAAGGATCAGTTTTTTTCTTCAAAAAATGGGAATAGCTATGGGGCCCCCCTGTGGGTGTAGCTTTGCAAACAGTGTTTTGGCATACTGGGAAAGAGAATGGCTGTTTCAAAATGAGATGTATCAACAACATGTCACTTGGTACATTCCATATCAAGATGACATGTGTTTCTTTTGGAAAGGGCAACCAGAAGTGATACCCGACTTTATTAACAGCATTTCGAAAATGTCTAATTTTTTTCAAGTCACATACAGTGTAGGGGTAGATGAGATCAATTTCTTGGATGTTAAATTAAGTAAGGACAAGAATAATAACAAATTTAAATCCATGATTTATAGAAAGCCCACGTATTCAAATTCCTACCTCCACTTTTCTAGTAGCCATCCCTTTCACCAAAAGAGAAGTGTGGTGAAGGGGCAATTTGTCAGAGCGGTAAGAATGGTTTCTGAAAAACATGATTTTATTAGCGAATGTGAAAACTTATGTAAAATGTTCTCTATGAGAGGGTATCCAGACTCTTTAGTAAAAGACATTATGTTGGAAGTACAGAATAAAAGAGAAATAGGGCACTTTAGACCCCTTCTGGTAGGGGGAACATTACAAGCAAAACAAAAGACCAACACAGGGAACACGCTCCCTATCAATTTTCTCTTTACATATTGTTCAGAATTTCACATAATTAGGGACATCATTCACAAGAATTGGAGCATTTTAGTGGAGGACCAGGCATTGGTCAAAGTGGTGAGACACTGTCCAACATTTACATACAGATGAGGGGTTAATGTAAAGAACCTTGTTGAAAAGAACACAACTAAAATTTAAGAGAACATGGGTATGGCCAAATGTGGTAGGTGCCCCCATGCAAATATATACTACCCGGCAACAAAATTAAGATTAATGGTAGAACTTACTTTATGAATGATAAATACAATTGTGAAACCAAAGGAGTAGTATATGTGGCCTTGTGTAAGAAATGTCCCTCCTTTTACATTGGCAAAATGGAGAGGTCATTAAAGAAAAGAATCTACGAACACCTGTATGCCATAGGGAGAAAGGACTTGACCAATGCACTGGCAAAACACACTTGTGAATATCCTGAACATTCCTTTCTGTTTTCTGTGGTCCACCAGGTTAAATCTCACATTAGTGGTGGTCCATGGCAATTAATGTTGGAAGCACAGGAGGTCTTTTGGCAAATTAGAACTTTCGCACAGGTACCCCCAGGGTTAAACAAGTATGTCTCTATAAAGAGCTTCCTCAAACTAAAAGCATTGAAGAGATGAGTTTCCAAATTGCAATTATTACTTGTGTTTGTCTATACATAATGTTTGAAGGGAATACACATATATATATATGTATATGTACCTTTTATGTTCATAGATACAACAATGGGCATAACAACAATAATTGTTGGTTCCATTTCATATTGACATAAAGGTGACCATTATTAAAGTGGCTCATGCACTGGTTAAACTAGGTAGGTAACAGGTACATTTACATTTAATTATTTATTCATATTTAGCTATATACATATATTCATTTTCATTTTCATTTTTCATTTTTTATGATTATAATTTCTTAGGAGTTCCGTATTTTTGCCTAGCGTATTTTAGCTTAGCGTATTGTAGTTTATTGTGTTTGATTAAATAATTGATCAAATACTGGATACACTTGATAGGTTTGAAAAACTTCATAAACTTGTAATTTAATTTGTTTGTTTGTTTATAGTTTATTGGTTATTTAGAAAACAGAAAATATAAGCAGGTTTGTTATGTCTTGTTTTACATTGTGCAATGAGTGGGAAAGTAAATAACTGCCTGTTTTAATAGGTATTAGCCCTTTAAAATCTAAGCTTTTAGCCAGTTAAGTGGTTAATGAATTTGTATTTTAATTGTTTTAATTAGCACACATTTTTTATATATAAGGTTCTGCTGTGATCAACATATTGTTATTGTCTTTGTCTGAAGAAGGCTGAGGAATATCTTAGCTGAAAGCGCTTACGTTTAATAAACAGCCCGTGCTTTGCTGAACTAGTCCGTTTTTCACTTTTTGGAGTTTTCGTGGTTTACATAAATTTCACTGTGTTTTGCAAATTTAAATAAAGGTGTTCTGTTATTAAAAATATAGTGCACAACCCTTAGGAAATATGTTCTGTTTTGGCTTTTGTGAGTAGAATTGTGCATAAACAATAAATATTTATGCAGAAAATTGCATGGAATGTTAAAGCCATGTTATGTTATAAAATCATATATTAAAACAAGCCTAGACTGATTTATTCAAGAGAAACATTTGTTGGAATTATGATCATTGCAGTCCTTTAAATATGACATCTGCCTTCAAGCACCCTATTACATGTTGTGAAAATAAAATAAAGTATATTACTTACTGTTATATTGTTGTTATGTATGCTGCTGCATGCATTGTGTGAAATCTGGAAAACATATACCCACATCAAGAAAGGGAGAACATCTTTCTGATGTAGATAGACATCTACTAGTATGTTATATAAACAAAGACCTCAGCAGTGTAGTATTCATACTTTTAAATTTCAAGTTCTTGAATGTTTAAAAGTTAATGTAAGGATGGGCTGCATATAGTTAATGATACAATGTGCAAAGAAAAAATACCAGATCCCAAAATATAGATGGTCATCCTAAAATAACTATTCCAATGGAAGCTGAGAATAGCTTTGCAGGTTTTGTATGCATTATTAATTGCACAAGTTATTATACAGTGAATACTAATAAATGAAATGGTATGGGCAACATAGTGGATCCTCCATTAAAAATAAATGCTTTCACCAATGGAAGGGGCTACAGTATAATTGATGGTAGAGCCTTAATTTTTATAAAAGTTTCTGAAGTATTATTCGACAAAAATGGCAACACTGGAAAGCTTGCTCAAGATGCCTCCTTTTTCTAGTATTGAAGATTTTTTTTGTCATGTTGACTCTTTGTTATTAATGGTAGTGAATCATATTCAAGAAAAAATAGTACATTGTGGATGGTGTCCTATGTAGATCACTTTGATAGTAACTCAAGTTTGTCAAGATCAGTTACAGATGGAAGCAACTCATTGATTCTTTGAATACACATGTTCATGTAGATTTTATAATCAAGGTTACATAATGAATGGGTTACTCTAAAGCTTATTGTAAGATTGTAGCAGCGTTTTTCTTTCAGGATTACTGTATTAATAGACAAATGTAGACATGTATTTATTTATTTATTTATGTATATGTTTGCAGTACGTATGTATGGTGTAATTCATCACTTTGAATGACATTTTTGTGGAACTGTGTTCATTAACTCATGTTTCGTTGAATGCACTTTGAGATCAGGCAAAAGTAGGGAAAGGGAGATTCCACCACTGTTGTGTGTTCTCAGATGGGGTGTGAATGGTGCAGCCATCCCATATAGGAGGTACAGGGGGCTTGTTCCCCTGTAAAGAAGACCATTTTGTTTTTCAAACCGATGGCTGGTTCAGTTCTGTTTTTCACTGTTTGTGTTCAATTTTCTACTTTGATTTAACAAAATACATTGCCTCTCTCCCTACTCTCTGTCTCTATAAGTTTGGTGAAGTGTTTGAATGTTCAAGCCTCATGGCTTTCAAGGCATACTGCACAATTATTGGATTATCACCATAGCCTCTATCCAAAGACTTCTTATACTTTACTACGCTATCTACACCTCTGATATATTCAGGTAATTTATTGTGCAATTATGCAATTCTGTGTGTTAAATAAAAAGTTCTATTTGTTTTCTTATATAACTCTAAACAGAACTATAAATTATGATGTTTATGTATTTTTGAATTAGTACATACTTCAAAACCCAATAAAGACTGAAGAAAGAAGTCATTAAATAACTTATAGGCAAAAATAAGTCAAGTGATCCAGAGGTGATTGCAGCAGTGGAGCAATACTTCAGTAACCAGATTCAGACTTTTTTTGGCTGGGTTACATAATCTTCAGACATGATGTGCCAAGTGTGTTGAACTTCGGGGCAATATGTTGAATAACATGCAAGTTTCATGGTTCCATGTCATTCCCTTCTTGGTTGAGTTATTAACTTTTCAGCACCCCCTCATAATATAGATAGCTCTCACATGATTTTCAAAACAAAAAGAGGAATCAATCAGCATACCAAGATCCTTAATTTCCAATAAATCATATGTAGACAGTGTAAGAGATCTCCTTTTTTTGCCAAAATACATACTATTAGGGTCCCTATTAGATGAAAGAAAGATCAAGATCTTGAACGGCTTAAACGTTGAAAATGCCATTCTTCGAGATCACTATTGTGAGATCAAGGTACAGTGAAGATTGGAAAATTTGCCCTTTCCTCAATATAGTGCAATCTAGGAGTTGGTATATATAATTACCGGGGAGTTGGGGGCGCAGCCCCCCACAATAACAATTTTGAAGAATGGCATTTTTGACTTTTCAGCCGTTCGAGATCTTGATTTTTCATTCATATAATAGGGACCCTAATATTACACTTTTTCTCACTGAATGATAGAAGATCAGTTGTACTAGCCCCCTTACTTAAGCATAGTAAATACTTACTAGTATTAGTGAAACCATCTTCATTATTAGCAAAAAAGAACAAAAAAAATAATTTTACAATTGTCAGTGTACTTAGCCAACCAGGAATGTCGAACAGAGGCAAAATAATAATAAACAACAAAGATAACAGTGCAGATCCCTGAGGAACACCTGATCCAATAACAAACAACAGACTTAGAAACACTAATAACACTTTTAATAACCACTATGCATTCAGGTATAAACACTTTTTCAGTGTGAAAAAAGAACAATCTAAAATCACTTCATTAAATAAAACATTTAAAAAGTCACAAGACACTGCCATCCACTCAGAATAAGAAATAAATTAAGTAATTCAATCAAGTATATATAACAACAAATCATTAAAACTATATATGAATATTACAACACTTATTTCAAAACCATTTGCTTTAATTTTAAAGTAGGCTTTACACTAACTGCTGAATTAATACATGGTAAACAGTCTGCTTGCAAGCAGATGGTCCATTCATATTCCATAACCTCTAGTTTTTTGTTAATATTACCACCCCTTGCACTCTTATGGACATCATCAATCACCTTAAACATAAAGTCATGATCTGAACCAACTTCCATTATGTTTTGCAAGAAAATTCATATTAACGTTTCTCTCTATGTCAGAACGATGTTCAATAATACAATATTTTAATCTTCAACTACATTTCCCCACATAGAATTTTGTGCAATAAGTGCACATAGCCAAATATATATTGTAGGTATTGCAAGAAGTAAAATGTTTTTTTTTTGGTATAGGATGACAAAAATCATTTTTTGTTAAAATATATCTACAACATTAACAATTATGGCAGTGGAAGTAGCCAGATTTATTACTAATTTCCTTTTTATTCACATAGCTCATATCCTTACAACAAAGATGCTCTTTTAAATTAGAGCAATTCCTAAAAGCAAATCCAGTATTAGTCCCAATAATTTCTTTAAGTTTGGGCAAAGCATCAAGAATCCTCCAATTATTGAAAATGATTTTTTTATTAAACATTATTAGTTCTCCTACTGAATGTAGTTTTGTAATGGAAGCAACTTTGTCTATTAACTGGAGCAGGGACCACATCATTATTCATAAAATATGGCTTTGCCAAGCCATTCCTCTCACTTAAGACCACAGACATAAGATTATTTAAGAGATGACTTTCATATCCCCCTTCAGTAAATTCCTGTACCATTTCTTTCATCTGCTCATTACATAACTGCACATCAAAATTTAGCCTTCTGGCTCTTAATAATTGTTTTTTAGCAATGCCTTTGAACATGTGGCCAGCATGCATACTATCTTTATGCAAGTATCTATTTGCCTAAAATTCCTTTTTTTGAATGCTCATACTTATGTTATTACCAAGCGTTTTAATTTTCACATCCAAAAAACAAATATCATACTGGGAGAAGTTCAACATAAACTTTTAAAAAATCAGTTGTATTGTGTAAAAAGTCAATAAACTCTATTAATTGTTGTTGATCACCCACCCAGACAAGAGAAAACATCATCAACAAAACTTTTCAAGAAGGAAATCTTGGATGCAAAAATTCATGGACAATTACATAAATATATTGCTCTTCCAACTGTCTAAGCAATGTTGGCATATGGATTAGTGATGGGTGTACCCATCACAATGACAGATACTTGATGATAGAACTGATTACCAAAAAGAAATATATTGTTAACTAATACCATCTCAAAGTAATTCACATAATGTTTCGATCTCCCTTCCAGTCAAATCATTATTCATGCATAAAAAATATCATGTACAGCATCTATGCCATAAATGTTTGATATTACTGTGAAAAGAGAATTAATATTTAATATCAAAAGACAAACTTACTAGATTTTTTTTGGAGCAATGCCTTCATACAACTTATTCAAAAAATTCTCTGTGTCATGAATGTAACTCTTTGCATTATTTAAATACTTGCTTAAAGAAAATTGCCAAAATAAGGATATGTGCTCTGTCAGCCACCCATGGCCAGATACTACACGCTTCATTGGTGGATGGTGTAAATATTTGTGAATTTTTGGTAAACCATATAGGATAGGAGTAACCAGAAAAGGTACATGAAATTAATTAAATAAATAAAGGGAATGTCATCAGTTAAATGTAACTATAAATAGACATATTAACATTATGTATAAAGCCAGATACTTCTGTGCTAGTAATTCTTTTAAAAGTATTTTCATATATCATAAATTCATTCATTGAAAATATATAATCCTTTCTATCCAAAATCACAACTGTACCCCCTTTATCAACTTGCTTAATGATTATATCCATTTTGTTTTGTAATTTAAACAAAGCATCATGTTCATCACAAGTTAAATTATAAAACTTAAATGTATCACTTTGTGCACATAGCTCCCGAAGCTGCTGCTCAAAAATATTATGAAAGGTAGTGATAAATAGATGACTAGTAGGTATAAAAATACTAGGTTTATTACATACCTAAGTTTGTGCAAAAGCTGTGTCTTTAAACATCAATTTTAAATTTACATTTGTAACAAACATTTTTAAACCAGTTAGTGCTTCTACAATTGTATCAGTATTAGAAGGGCACACCCTGAGTCTTTTATTCAATAAGGCAATGTCAGCAGCCATTAAATGGACACTGGATAAGTTAACATATGCTTGTCCACTTATCAAATTGGATTCATCGATCTGATCCATGTCTCTGGTCCATTGTAATGTCACTTTCCTCCTCCACCACCTCTTCTTCTTGTGTGCCCCCTCAAGATATCCTGATTACACTTTTCCATCTTCACTGGTGGGATGAATTTCAATGGTTGCCAAAAATCCTCTGGCATAGTCACATTTTCATTCATTATTGATACATTGGATGCCCCTGTATTATTGACTGGTGGAGAGGCATTTACATTTATGACTGGTGCTTATAAAGAAGCACCCATCTCAGTATTCAAAATAACTTGCTTCTTTTGATCATTAGAGGTAGTAGCCAACTCAGGCATTGTAATAATATCTAAAGCATACATAGACCCTTTCTGGATAGAACTACTTCACTTCTCCATGTTCTCCCTCATCTCCCTTGGTCAGGAAAATATGTTTCCAGTCCTGAAGTCATTAATATTTCTCAATAGTTTGTGTTTTTTAACAGATTCTAAATGGGCTTCATATCCAGGCGGTCTCTCATGCATTTGGTTATATAAATGTATAGAGACCTTAAAACACAGCGTTGCTGAAAAGAAATGGGACAGGCAGGAAAGTAGTGAAATGGGGAGAAAGCAGGGTGAAGAACAAAGTGAAAGAAAGGCAGGAATGTGCAGGAAGGATATAGGAAAGAACCATAGCAATCCATTTCTTCAGGAATAAAACTTGAACATATATGTACAAATTGTGCTGACTGTGGACTGTCACCTCCAGAGAGAGGGATGCCAGCAGCACAATCTGTTGTATAGGGAATTAGACAGAGTCATGTGTGTCATGAAGACAAGTTTGCGAAATGAAGAGCTATGTATGGGACAATATATATATATATATATATATATATATATATATATTTTTTTTTTTGAGAGAGAGAGGAATGTTGGGGAAGGGCTGCAGAACTGTCTGGGTACTGTAAGTTGGGCAGGTGAGGAAGGAATTGCAGACAGCCAAGACAAATAAGGCAAGAGACAGGGACTGTGAAGAACACATGAGACGAGTGAACACCATGGTTGGGGTGAGGTTGGGGACATTGCAAACACATGGAAGTCAAGTTGGGTGATGTCACCTCACTGTGCTGAGGCTGTAGTGTCTAACAACTGTGTCTCCTTATGTTATTTATTATAGAGAGCAGTGTCTCCATCCAGTATAGGTGGGCACCAGCTGTGTGGTGCACAGTCCTAGGCACCAGCACTAGCAGTTCATTGCAGGTGATAAATTCACCAGCTCTGCCACTGATCCCAAAGGGAACCACTGACTTATCTTGCAGGGCAGAAATGCCTGAGGAGCCAGGTAGTGCAGGGCTAGCAGAGGGAGTGCTACCAGGTCATGCAACAGATGTGCTGGGCAGCAATGCTATAGCTGGTGGAGTGGGGGCAGGACAGACCTACCTTGCTGTGCTGTGGGAAAAACAAAAAATTAAAATTTAAAAAAAAAACAAGAGAGAAAAGGGTTAGGGTGAGAGAAAAAAAGGGAGAACATTAGTAACTTCATATATGACATACAAAGCATTGACACAAGTACTTGGCTCTATTCTATTATATTTGCTTTTAAATTCACATTTTTTTGAAATGTGGAAAATCAGTCTATGACATACACAGTTGATACTGTTAGTACACATTGGATATGATTACATAGGTCTAGATCCCAACGCACTGTCACAAAACAGGAGGGGGGACTTATCCATCTTTCCCCCAAAACAGCTCTGTAGCAAATACATGACATAATTCCTCACACAACCAAGAGTAACTAAATGTACAATGATATCAAGGCATGACCTGTTATTTGTAAATGTGTTCTATGTAATATATTTGGATGTAGTTCACTTAGTGATCACCCAACCTGCTATGGTTATTCCTTCAAATATACAGCTGTGTCCTACCTTTCTGTATTTCTTGGCCATTAATCAGTTATCTGACCAGTATTCAGAGACATGCATTGTGTAAGCCAGTCTATATAATTTACCTTAAAATGTGTGAGGATATTCACTGGGAAGACTATGCTATGTAGCTGCCATCAAATTAATGGAAGGTTAGATGCCCCAAACAAACAAAGACTGCTGTTTTGGGGGTGAAGAGCAAAGGTGGGTTTCTGTCATGGAACATGTAATGGTATAATTTTTTTCAAGGGGGGTGGACCCAGGCTGAGCTACTGTTATGGCAAAGAGAAGACTATGTTGGTCTTGTTACTCTCCATGCTTTGCTTTTTGCCAGTTTGATCCAGTGAGGGTGGGGAAACTAGAAACTGTTATTTGTTTCATTACTTTCAAACTTCTCTCTGCTATGATTTCCCATTACAAATGTATGGTGCTAAACTGAGGGCATGCACCGATCATCATTAGTTTGGGAGGTATCAATATGTGAATCTTTGAGGCTTGATGACTACTACTTCCTAATGAGCACATGCAAGTCAAATAACTCTCTGATGTCATGTGACATTAATGTCTGTACAAATCTCCCACCATGTGGTTGCTTACAGTACCAAGTGATGAAATACAAGGAGATGTCATAATATTATTATACAATACAGTACATGTACAGGACTTACCTTGTAAAAGAAGCACCTGCCACAGTGTTAGTACAGGGCTGACTGTGATGCAAACAGTACACAGGCAATACATGGGGAGGTACAGGCTGTGGCTCTGAGGTGAGGCCATCAGAGTTTGCAGGGTTGTTGTATTTAGTTACTGTCCACCCTATAGCACTCTATAATGTCCATGTCATGTATGTTGTGATAAGTTAAATGAGGCCTGAAAAGTCTTCTCTGTCTCGGCCTAGGACTATTGGCAGCAGCAGCAGCATTGTCTGCAGCACATGCAAATGGAGTTATGCAGCAGCAGCTCATAACATTCTGTCTGTGTAGACTTTCTGTGTCTGTACTCTAGTACTTAGAAATCCACAGGAAAATCCAGCATTGAGCCTAAATGGTTGCTTTATAAATTATTGAGTAGCTCCACCAGTTTGGTTGAATGGCATGCAATTCAACTGTTTATGCTGTAATTAGCATCTCTGAAACACAGCCTAGACAGATGCAATCCATTAATAATCTACTCCATCACAAAAAAGCAAATGTGTAGCTAGCCATACTGATGGTGATGATACTTGCTACATGTTCAGCAAATCAAAATATTTCCCAAGTTATCTTTATAGTGGAGTACTGAACTCCAGCAGGTATGCTGTAATGATTTACCTACATAATGCATATGCTGGAATATATTAATAAATTTAGTGAAGCAATGCCTTTTACACCATTATCTGTATGCATTAACTAGAAGTGTACTGTTGTCATGGCCATGTTTGTCAAGCCATTTCAGAGGTACGGATGATTAACAATACATGAAAATAGTAAGCTGTGTGATACATATGTACAAGTGTTTCAGGGACAGGTCCTTTGAATGCAGGCTTAGCATTTCAAATGTGTTTTATTAGCAAAATAGTTCATGTGCCTGTTCTTTAGTGGTTGGGGGAAGCAAAGGGAAGTTACTGTTATGTCACAAACTAAAATGGACTGCTCTACTGGGGGAGCACAATTGAGTTACTGGCAAGGCACGTACAAAGATATGTATTTGTTTTGCATCCTGCCTGTTGTTAGTATTACACATCTGTAGTACGTGCTATTTTTTCCAGTGGGTACTAATGACTGCCTACCTTAACTGTCTTATCTGGTAACAGTTACTTGATAGTTATGTATATTATCATTCTGTTGTTTTTTAGGACCGAAAATGTCATTGAGGCATAAACACTCCTTCAGTGAGGCAGAGAATACAATCATATTGGATGCACTCTGTCAACATGGCACTTTTATTCTTGGAAGGGGTCACCCAATATGCCAGAGAGACTGAGACTATCGCACCAGATCATTGCAAACTTAAATGCCATTGCCGACAATGGCCACACATATGAGGAGGAGGGCCACAGGGCCACTAACATGCTCACATCTGCATGGAGGCATGCAGCTGCCATTGCCATAGACCAGTGAGTAACAGGGGATGGACCTGTTGCAGAACCGCCTCTCATCCCCAATGAGGAATTCCTGGTGAATCCTCTTTAGCAGGACAACTCACAGCAAAGTGGCCCACAATATGTGATTGATGTGGGTGCCCCTTCTTCTCAGTCCCAGGAAGAGCTTCCACTTAGGCTTTGTTATATGACCAGTTCAATACTCTTGTATAGTAAAACAATAGAGATAAATGTTACTTCTGTGGCACATCTTTTTTTTTGGGGGGGGGATTGAAGATCGGTACAGTGATAAGCCCAAATTGGAGCTGTCAGCCTCATTCTTGTTGAAGTAACAAATGATGCAGATTGAGAGGAGTACATGTAGTACCCCCTGTCTTACTGTTAAATGAAATGATGCTGGCTTTACCTCTTACTTAACTTATTTCAGGACCATCAGGAATCCAGCATAGTATGCCTCCTGCAGATGGTAAGCCAAATCAAGTTATTTCAGTACTGCAGATCAATTTCTAGAAATATAATGTGTCATCTTAGGCCTGTTGGGTGTATTGCTGTACTGTCTGTAATAGTGACAGCACTGTTAGTTTAGTATATATTGAACCATAATAGCTCAGGTATTAACGTATGCCTGTGTTTCTCCCTTTTTATCCCAGGTGGTCATGACAGTGGAAGTGTCGGCCCTGTGCCACCTGATGTCAGTGTCTCATCAGACACTGATGATGATGCTGGTAAAACTGAGACAGTCAGGAGCTGCAGAGGTTGAATCTGACACAGAGGTTGAAATCCAGCCACCCCCTTCTTTTTTCCCCGGACACAGCCAGTAGACCTATGCCTACACAGTCCACTGAGCCCACAGATATAGGACCAGTGGAGGGTGATAACATTCAGCAGGTAAGCGCGGCTCCTGCAGTTTCAGTGTCTGTTGAGTCTGGTCATAGCCTAAGTGTTGGTGAGGTGCCACACAAGAGAGTTGATAGGGGTGCTCAGAGGGTGCCTGCTGTCCCTCCTCCACCTGCTGCAGGTGTCTCTTCCTGTATCTCACAATGCATGTTTAGAGCCATCATGGAGGAACAGGCATGTTCAGAAAGGCAGTTCAGACAAATGCTCAGGGTTGTAGATGTAGAACAATCTGACATGTGTGACTGTCTCCACCATGTCACCAATTGAGAGGATTGGATGAATGACACGATGGGATGAGGGATGCCTGTGATGGACCGAGGGGTGTCTGTCATGGAACGAGCAGTGTCTGTGATGGAACTTCTGCTGGGAGGGGAACTGCATTCTCATTGGTGTAGATCAGCCACAACATCTTCTGAAAGCCAATGTTGCTGTTCCTGATCATGCTCTTATAGTGACAGTACTTCCACTGGTCCATTGGTGAATGTGGTCTCCACATTCAGATGTGGCAGGCAATGGGGTCATGGTCCTGGGTATTCCCATGAAGTGATCACATCCAGCAGATATCAGTCACATGCAGGCAGCAGTAGTCCATCTGACCCTGGGTGTGGAGGTGCCAGTGCAACACCTACAGAGCCAGGTCTCGTGGTTGAGGGCAACAATGATGAACTACTCCCTCTACCATGCATAGCTCACACCAGTCTGACATACCAAGACACAGAGCTAGTGCTGAGCATTGACTGTGTTCATTTAGACTCTCACACACCATTTTTAAATGTAGGACCCCTACAGACACACACACACACACACACACACACACACACACACACACACACACACACACACACACACACACACACACACACACACACACACACACACACACACACACACACACACACACACACACACACACACACACACACACACACACACACACACACAGTCTGCCTGCTTCCCTTTCTCCTTCAAACACACTCACCAACCTTTTGTGCCAGTCTAGGCCTCCTGTCCCCTGCCAGCACCCTGAGCAAGTGATTATAACTGTGCCATATCCCTGTTTTACTCTTTTATATTCAGTTATACAAAAGCTTTCTGTCTGATGAACAGGGTGCATAGCTACATTAGTACCTAGTATATCTGCGTTTGTGTTGTTGACCTGATAAATTGTACCTGTCAATTATATTTGCCTTGTGAAATGATACAGTGGATAGCATCATCATTACAGTACTTTCTAGTGCATTCTCTTGTAAGAGTTGTGAAGTCAGGAGCTGCAATGTGTGTCATTACTTTATAACCGTTCTGTTTAATGCTTTCTAATACATATATATGGTGCGTATCATAAGCCATGCCATCACATTCAGATCTCAGGATTTTATGACAGCACTGTAGTCAGACTCATCAGAACAGAAATACAATATAATGCTGTCTTTTGCATGAACCTCACCAGACACATGCAGCAGCCAGACAGACTACAGGGCTTTCTTTATCAAGATAACACAGGGCCTACTAACCATGGCATGATGTATGCGGATAGATTAAAAGATGTGTCATTGTCATCTGAATGGTATAGCATTAAATTGTAACTTGCATTCTAAGCCTATTACTTTTGGTTTAAGCACTTTGGCTTCAGGACAGTTGTCTTACATTAAGAAGGTTTGTAATATATACTCTTGTGGGAGGAGATGGTAGCTTCTGCCCTTCTGAGCTGGGAATTGCTGGTTGAATGCTTATTGTGGCAGTTGTTCTAAGTCTTTTTGTTATGGTTCAAGGACTTGGCCTCCAAGCCAATTATTTTACATTAGGAAGGTTTTTGGTGTAGACTCCTGTGGGAGGTGAGTATAGCCTTCTAAGCGGAGAATTGCTGGTTGAAGGCTTATTGTGTGCATGTTATTGTGAAATTGTCTTATCTCAGCTACCAGACACTAGGAAGGTTTGTTGTCTACATTCTTGTTGTATTCTACCAAATTGCTGTTTTATTTAAACTGCTTGTTCTTCTGTTGTGATTGTGATTTTTCTAAATATTGGATTTGTAGTACTTCTGCATTTTATAGCATAGGCTAAAATCAGGCTTGCTAAATCTAGACTGTTTGGTATCACTGTAGCACTAAAACTAGCCACCTTACATTAACATGGCCCCCTAAACCCTTGTGAAAGAACTGTGTAGCCAAGAACCCTTCTGAGTTGGGGATTGTTGGAATAAGGCTCACTGTTGGCCCTTCCCTTTGTTTACTTTTTTAAAATAGTTTAACTTTGCTTGTACTCCAGCATTGTGTTTTGTAGGGTTGCACTCAGTTTACTATAGCTGCTCAGAGTTTGCACTGATGCCCTGTGAGCAACTCAGATGTGCATTGTAAAACATTGAAACATTTTTGTAACCCTAGCCATCCATAGAATAGATAGATTGTGTTAGTCTTACACAAAAACCTGGTCCATCTAGCTCACTCCCCACTAGTTATTACAGTAGATACCTTCTGCAATGGATGGACAGTTTCCACCATTTCTCCAGGTAGACTGATTTACATGGGCATCCTGAAGCAACATATCAATTTCCTCATGCATACTGACAACCAGTTACTGCTAAAACAAACTAATACAACATGTGAGAGCTGCATCTATATTATGAATTTGGAATCAATTTTGTCACATAACAACAAACCAGATATCAAACATGTCAGTCCACACAATTCACCTTTTGCACATAATCTCACAATACATAAGCCCATATACACAGAGGTGCTCACTGTAAACCTAACTAAAGATCAGAAACCTCCCAAACACAAACCTAGTGCATGCAGTGCAGACCAGACAGAATCCACTGCACATAATAATACACACCAGTGTCTCAGCCAATAAGCCCTCAAGCAAAACACCTCAAAACAAAATTGCTTGCTCATAAGTGACTCCATAGTGAGACACACAGATGTTCCCCTTACCAGGCCAGACAAGGAGAATATCACAGTCAGCTGCCTATCAGATGCCAGGGTCCATCAGATCACACATGCACTCAAGTCTCTCAACAAGTACCATTATGATTCTGTCATAGTCCATGTTGCAGTGAATGACTAGAGATGCACCTCACTGGACTATATGAAGGTGCTTGCCTCCCCCATAGTGGCCTTTTTAGGCAATGTCAGAAAAACTAAAGTCCCAATGCAAAATAATTCACTGACAAACTGAAAGTTATGCTGCTTAATGCAAACTGTATAAGTCAGAAAATGCACTCACTGGAAGATCTCCTTACCTTGGAAGATGTCCATGTCTGTGCAGTAACACAAACATGGTTCAAGGCCACAGGGAGCCCCCTTGCCATGCAAAGCTACAATGCCTTCCACACGTTCAGACATCAAAACAAGCATGAAAGAATCAAAGGCTGAGGTGTATGCATCTTCATTAAAGACAAATGCCCTGCAAGACTGGTCAAAGAGTATGACTTCATAGCACAACTCCAAGTCCATCTAGCTGTATGTAAAAGCTCCTTCCATATCATTGTTAGCTATAAGTCCCCCACCATGAACCATGAGTACCACTCTGCCTACTTGGGCTTACTTGAGTCACTCACTATACAGACAATCACCTTGGTCATGTGTGATTTCAACTATCCTTCCATCGATTTGGAGTCATATATGTGCACAAACACACTCATCCTAAGGTTCCTGGACTTTGTTAATACACATGCTGTGTAACAGATAAGTCTGCAGCCCCACAAGGGGGTTAAATGTCCTAGTCTTAGTACTGACTAACGTATGTGTATTGGCCTCTAGTAAGGTCGGATCATAATTCAGTCTCACTCACATTCACAATCCTACCTGACACCCCCTCAAGAGCAGAAAGGATAAAACATTTATCCAAAGAAAACTATGGGCTACTAACCAATGTCAGAAATAGTTACATACCCCTGGCTACCACTGTCAACAATGACTGCTACACAGAGGTGTACACAGATGACCTGTATAAACACCTGTACAAATGTATAGAGTCAGCTGAATGTGAACAGATCAAAACAAGCTCCTCACAGAAAACAAGCCACCCTGGTGGGCATCAAGCATATATGGGGTACACAACAAGTGGAAGAAAGTAATGTCAAAGACCAAGAGGGAACTGACTCAGTAGAGGAAGGACACCCTCCACAACTTGAACAACTTAGCTATCTTGTAAAGTCCTCTAAAGCCACAGACAAACCTAAACCAGCAACCCTAGCTAAAGATAGTAAGGAGGCATTATTTAGTGATGTCAGAAATGTAAAAGTGAAGGGCCAGCTTTGTGCTGAACTAGTAGTGGATGGTACCACTCATACTGACTTTGAGGGCATTGTAAAACTGCTAACAGTTTGGGGAAAGATTCACCCCCCGTCCCCACTAGACATACCCCAAACCATACTTGTCACCAGTCCTCTACCTAGTATCTGCAAAGAGAAGTTCATAACCGCACTCTCCATGGTCAAAAAAACAGTCTCTATGGACTGGATAACATCACGGGCTACCTACTAAATGGTCTGAAACAGGAACTAGTGGAACAAGTTGGCACTCTCTTCAACCACAGTGTATGTACTGGCTTTGTCCCAGCACAGTGGAACTCAGCAACAGTAATTCCCTTGCACAAAAGGTGTCTGTCTACTGACCTTGAGAACTATAGGCCCCTATGCCTCGCCAGCTGTATCTCTCATGCCATGGAGAGAATAATCATGGACCTTATCAACAAAGACATAGATGAGATTCAGACTGTTTTCCAGGCACAATTTGGCTTTGTTAAGGGTAGCTTGGGCTTTTTAAAACCTGGTAGACAACTTTGAGAATGTCACCAAAGCCCTGATGAAGGCAAAACAGTACATACAGGCTATCTTGACTTAGCCAAGTGTGTTGACACAATCCCCACCTCAGGCATCATTGATAAACTCACAGAGGCAAAGGCACCCAGATATGGAAAATTTCACAATAAAAAAATAATATCACAAAGAGAATGTAGAAAATAAGATTAGTAAAGTAGAAGTTAAAAAAACAGAAGCTAAAGTTATGGAGTGCCTGCAAAGTGACGGATTTGATGCATAAAGTCTAACATAGGTTACATCACAGCATGATGGAGAGACTCCCAAAAGTAAGGAGAAGCCTGAAGATCAGGTGACATCTGAAGAAGAAATATGGACACAGGAAAGAAAAAAAGATGTAATATGGTGTAATATTTATGCAAATGAGAAAGCAAAACTAACCAATACAAAAAGAGCAGCACCAAAGATATTTGATGAGAAATACAGGCAAAGGAATCCAGAGATGGACACCTTTACAATACAAAAAAATAAGAAGACAAAGGGGAAAAGTAGAAAAGGAGATTAGTAATGGAGAAGTTAAAAGAATAGAAGCTGAGATTATGGAGTACCTGCGAAGTGAAGGCTGCAGTGTAGAAAATCTAATTCAGAAAGCCCCATAACAGGATAGAGCAATGGATAGCCAAATTAAGGGGAAAACAGTGGAACAGAAAGCAATTAGTCATGTGCCATATGAAGATATTTTGGAGCCTTCCACAAAAAACCAGTATAAACATTCACTTGAAGGTAGACAGCAAGGGAAGGAACAGGAAACTGTGGAAACTCTGATGCAGTTAATGTTGAGAAGTGATAGGCCAGTGAGTTTCCATATGACAGAGCAACAGATGGCACAGGATGAAATTGAAGAAAATGTGCCACAGGAAGATAATATAGAACATTGTATAGAATGCCCACAGGAAATGGAAAACAAAAAATGTGCTCTCAGTTTAGAAGAAAATGAGCTAAGAGAAGAGTTGTTTGATTTAATTGAGATAGATAGACATATTAAGATCAATGAAAGAAACAGACTGCAGAAGTTCAATAAAACCCAAAAAGTCAGAAGTTTGATAAAACAAATGAATACAGTAACTAGGACTGTCGATAGACATCCATGCAATATAACAGAAGTAAACAGGATATATTACTGTGCAGCTAACTTAATAACTGATACAGTTTCACCACAAAAACACAGTGTAGAAAGGGAAAGGAAGGTGGAGAAATTGAATACCATCATGGAAGTATCAAATAGAGAAAATTATAAAGCAAATAACACAAGAAGTGTCACTGTTAGAAGAAGGGAAGAGATCAACAAAAATACTAAGAAAGATGGATGTAATAAAAGCAATGCATGATATTAGAACAGGCTAGGATATATCATGTAGTATTGCAAATAACCTAAAAATCTAGCACAGGTGGCAAAAACTTAGAAGATATGCAGATAAATATAAAGGAAAAGTACAAAAATAAGAAATTTATTGATAACCCAAAAATGTTTTTACACAGAATTGGGAAACAAGGTAAAAGGAATTGAAAGCCCACCAAAAAAAGAAGAAATACATACATTTTGGAGAAGTATTTATGAAGATCCTGTGGAACATAGCAAAGATACTAAATGGATAGAAGAAGTAAAAGAAATAATAAGAAGTTTAAAGGTACATGATATGAAATGGGATGAAGTAACAGCCAGACAGATTGAAACAAATTTAAGAAAAGCCTGTAACTGGAAAATGCCAGGCCCCAACGCTGTACCTACCTTCTGGTTAACATTATTAACATTTTTGCATGACAATTTATCTATGAGTAAGAACTATTTATATGCACACCCTGAACAGACACCAAGTTGGCTAACAACAGGAAAAACAATGCTGCTACTTAAGAGTGAACCTGCAATCTACCTTAAAAACTATAGACCAATAACTTGCCTTCCAACGACATGTAAGCTACACACTGGAATTGATGCTGACAGAGTTTATAGTGATTTAGAAGAAAACTCAATTATGGCAGTAGAACAAAAGGGTAATAAAAGAAAGTCATATAAAACAAAGCATCATTTGTTGTTAAATAAAGTCATAATGGAGAACTGTAAAAAGGGGAAGAATCTAAGTATGGCATGGATTGACTATAAAAAAGCATTCGATAGTATCCTGCATTCATGGATAAAAGAATGCTTAAAAATGTATAATGTACACTCTACACTGCAGTGGCAAACCACACTGCAATTAAGTCATAGGTTCATAGGTTCATAGGTAGGTACTAGGCTATTGGCCCTAGGGCCTATACAAGCCTATCCAAAAAGGTACCCTGGCTTTCGCCACCCAAGAAAATGATTTTCCTGTGCCCCTGTCAAGTAGAACCACAGAAGTGATCCCCGGGGTGAATTTCCTATTACCCATCCAATCATCAAGATTTTTCTTGAAGAGTGCTAATGAGGGGATCTATTTGACAAAGATAGGTAGTCTGTTCCAGAGTATGGGAAGTCTCTGGAACAGGAATCTATCCCTCCAGCATGTTCTGTTTATTGTGGTAACAAGGTTTAGGTCCCTAGATTGTGTAGCTCAGAGGGATTGGGATTTCTTTAAGTGGAGCATGTACAACAGCTCTGGGTTTGACATAGCTTTGTATGTTAGTAGAGATCACCTCTGAGTAGGCGATATGCGATGGAGTAAAGCTGGAGTTTTTTGAGACCGTCTGCGTAAGGCATCTGTTTGAGGCCAGTAATCCTCTTTGTGAGGTATTTTTGCGGCCTTTCCAGTTGTTGTAGATGTCTTGTGAGGTACATACCAAAAGGGGCGTTGTACTCTATAATGGGTCTAATTAGTGATGAGTAGGGGGGAACAATGATCTCTTTTTTTCTAGATGAGAAACCTTTTGTGATGAGGTGTGCCACGTAGAAGGATTTCCTGACCACTGTGGCGATGTGATTATCAAAGGAGAGACTACTGTCCACCTGTGTCCCAAGGTCTCTTATCACACTTTTGGTGTTAAGTAGACCACTGCCTATGTGGTAGTTCATGGGTACAGAATTTTTGCCAAAAGGGATGACAATGCACTTTTTGTCATTGAGCTTGAGAACATGTCTTTGACACCAGGCATCTGTCTCAGTGAGGCCCTTTTGTAGGATGTCCGCATCATTAGGAGTTTTGATTATGGCTCCTAGTTTGCAGTCATCTGCAAATTTAGTTAGCCAAAGACCTTCTGTGTTAGCCTGTACTTCAGTGAAGTAGATACCAAACAGGAGAGGACCCAGGACCGAACCCTGTGGTACTCCACTTGTCACTGGTCTGAATTCTGATTTGGAGTCTGCTACTTTCACAGTGTGGGTTCTGTCAGTAAGCCAGTTGGCAACCCATCTTGTGACATAGGGATTTATACCCAGTTTAGTGAGTTTATCTATAATTCCAGAGTGGGGGATGGTGTTGAACACCTTGGCAAGATCTAGATAGGCTGTGTGAACCACCTTACCCTCATCTATGGCTTTGGTGACTATTTCAAAGAAGTCTATCAGGTTTAGGAGACATGATCTGCCTTTTACAAACTCACACACTGTGGGGTCCAGAGTTTGGAGATCTCTAATGTCCTTGTTTATGAGTTCCATGATGATACGTTCCATGGCCTTGCAGACCAGGCTTGTCAGGCTTGTCAGGCTAATGGGGTGGCAGTTCCTGGGGTCTGTTGTGGCCCCCCTTTGTGGAGTGGGATAACTGTCGTAATGCACCATTCAATGGGCACAAAGCCTGAGGTGAGGCTATGATTGAACATGTTACTTAGGTGGGGTGCCAGTTCATTCTGTAGTTCATGTACAAGGTAGCCTGGGATGTTGTCAGGTCCAATGGATGCTGTGTTCTTGGCTTTGGAGAGTGAGGTTTTTACCTGTGCAGTCATGATTACAGGAACTTTGCATTCTTCCGGTATAAAGATGGGCCCTTTAGGGGGTGAGAGGGGGGTAAAGTTAGCACTGAACCTATCTGCCAGGATGTTGGCAATATCAGTTGGTTCTGTATATTTAGTGTCATTTTGCTGTAACTCAGAGGAGATCTGAGTGTTGCCATTGAGATTCTTGACATAGCTATAGAATGCTTTGTGGTTGTCTTTAGAATCAGTGGCAATTTTGTTTTCATAACTAGCTTTGGAAGATTTTATGAGGGATCTCAGCTTCTTACTGAGGCTGACCAGGGAGTTCCTCCAATAGTGGGATTTTACTCTTTTTTGCAACAGTTTCTTTTTTCTGTTGTAGAGTTTGATTATGGCAGAAGACCACCAGATTGGCTTCCTGTTTTTGGAGGATAGCATCTTGGTTCTGTTAGGGATAGTACGATCCATGCACTTGTGTAAGTACTTATAAAGTGCATTTGTGTAGGATTCAGCAGTCGTACCTCTATTGTCCATCTGCATGGGTGTTGTGAAATTTGCCACTTCTGTCTTAAGAAGCGTGACGTTGGCTTTGGAGAAATTTTTTACGGTTGTTTTCCTAATGGAGGGTGGGAGCGGGATGTGGATGTCTAGGGTGATTATCTTGTCGTTGGATCTGACCAACGAGGAGCTGACTTCTGGTGTGGAACACCGGTCACCCATGTTGGTGATGACCAGGTCTAGGCTATTGCTGCCCCTGGTGGGGGTGTGGATAAGTTGATCCAAGGCATCCAAGGCATTGGAATTGATGATTTCCAGAAAACGATGAGCAAAAGATTTGGTACATGAGTAGTTTTCCCAGTTAATGATAGGGTAGTTGAAATCACCCATTATTAGAGTGTTGGGTTGTACCTTAATATTTTCCAGTGTATCAAGAAAAGAGGAGTGGGAATCCTGGCACATGGTGGGGGGTCTGTATCAAGCTACAATCTGGATTGCGGTTTAGCTCAGAGTTAGTTGAACTTGGATAATCTCGCATGCATTATGCTGAGCAACTAGCATGGAGGTGTGGATATCCTTAATGAATATGGACACGCCTCCACCTTTAGTGTTTCGGTCCGGGTTTGGTGGCCAAAAGGTGTGGTATGAATTATAGCCTGGTAATGCAGGGGTGCTCTCTGGAGCTTTGAACCAGATCTCTGTCACTGCACAGATGTCAATGTTCTCCATTTTAAGGAGTGCCTCGAGTGAGTGCATTTTGAAGTTTAGACTTCTAGCATTGAGTAGCATTAGCCTCAGATTTTGCTTGCTTGTACCTGTTATGGTGGTGAATTTGTCATTTGAACCTTGCCTAAAAAAGGCACTATAGGGGTGGTAAGAGCCTTTGCCAGTATCCGGAATCCCAAAGGCGACAGGTGCAGGCCATCTCTGACAAAGCAGCGTGGTCTGTCGATCATGTTACCCCAGGCAGACAGATACTGGATTCCCTTAGAATGACACCAGAAGCTTAGCCAATTGTTAAAGTCAATCATTTTGTCCTTGTACTGTGGTATAATTCTGGGTGATGGCAGGATGCTACTCAGGGCTAGGGTCATACTTGCCTGGGCTACAAGATTCCTCTATGTCTCTTTTCATGTAGTCCATGGAGGTACGTCTCAGGTCATTCACACCAACATGGACAATGACAGAGTCATATTTGTACTTGTTGTGGAGTAACCTGACTGCATGCATTATGTGGTGGACCCTGGCACCTGACAGGCAGCTGACAGTAACTTTTTCCTTGTTTAGCCTGGTGAGGGGAACATCAGTGTTCCTGACTATAGAGTCACCTATGACTAGAGTGTTGGGTACGTTATGCCTTATGGGCTGTAGTTGAGTAGCACACTGAGTATGTGGGCTATGTATCATTTGGGTTGTGTTGGGGGGTTGAGGTTGCTTGCATTTCTGCTTTGGAGGTCTCTGTTGTTTGGGCAGACTTGTACTGAGAGCCTCCGTGGATGTACGTGTGTGTTTTGTGCTTCTGTGTGTGTGTTTTGGTGGTGTAGGTTTTGAGGGACTATGAGATGAGTGTGGTGCGGTGCAAGTGTTTACCTTCTCCACTTGTCTGTCTAGGCCAGTTTTTGGTGAAGAGATCTTTGCTTCCAGTTTGGCTATATAAGTGCATCTCTCACAGGTCATAGTGTTGGGTGGTAGGAGGAAAGGGTTGTGTGTGTACATGAGGCAATTGCTGCATTGTCCCAAGATGCCCAGATTCATCAGGTAGACAGGAGAAAACACCGGGAGCTGACCTTTAGACATGCCTGAATAGGTGCTTATTTATTAAGTACTAAAAACTGTTTTCCTCTAGACAAGTGAGGAAAGTTGGGTGCTGTAGTAATTTGTAACTTATTTAGTGCTTACAATGAGTTCTGAGCAAGTGCTGAGCTCAAAGAAACTGATTTGAGTGCCAAAACTAAAAAGCTGGCTAGTTGCAAGGGAAATTTTGAAGAACAGACTTTATGGCACCAGGAATAGTTTAATCCCAGTTAAGTGGGCGGGGGTGGCTTAGAAGCTCACAAACAGCCCTGGACACAGCAAATCCGTATCTGGACAAGACCTGCCACAGGAAAGGGGGAAGCAAGCTTAGAATTTTTTTTCCAGTAAAGTGGAAATGGAGAAAGCTGGAACAGAAGTTGATTCAACGTTAAGGATCTGAGTGGGTTGGCCTTCACAAATGTTCTCTATTAGATTGAGTGAACTAATGACGCTAGACTGGGAGGAATGTCACAGATCAAATATGCAGTATGGGCAGGCAACTGCAAAGCCACCAAGTATGGGAAAAATTACATTTCCTAGCTCTAGCCACTAAATCAAAGTTTTAAACAGATCAAGGAGCAGACTCTAGAGAATGCTTTTAACTGTAAATAGACAATTATCAAAAATGCACAGAAAAGCTCGGACAGAGCACTCACAAACAGAAAATACAACTCTCAGTATGAAAAAGCAGTTTACTGTTAAGTAATGTTAAAACAGTATAAAACAGTACATAAATGCAGTGAAACAATAAAAAAGCTTTATAACAGTGCAAAATGTAGTAGATTATATAGCACAATTATAAGTGTTTCAGAAGTGCAGTTCAGTGAAATAAGTGTAAGAAATAACTTATCCTGCTCTTGGAATCTTAAGGAATTTCCACTTATGCAATGCAATCCAGAGCCTGAGCAATACAAGCCAATGATAAAGACAAATTATTATTCCAGGGAAAAAACTTCAAGGGGGAATATTGTAGGGTGACTCTTTCATCTCTTCTTTTTTGTCTTGCCCTTAATCCATTAAGCTGTCTTCTTATCAGATTAGGTCATGGCTATAATTTTGCTCCCAGAAAACTACAAAGTGTAAAGACTTATCTTCATTTTCTAGATTATTTAAAACCATATAGTTCACCAGATGTGGAACTGAAAGCACAGCTGCAAGTGGTCAAAAACTTTTACGATGAAATAAGAATGCCATTTGGTCTTGATAAAAGTGCAAAAGCAACCTTTAAAAAGCAGGAAAGCTGCAGCGCCAAGACAACATCAGTTTGAGACAGGAGTGTGATATAAAAGAACTTGAGCAAGAGGGAGTGCATAAATATTTGGGAATTGATGAAGAATCAACAATAAAACATGAACAAATGTGAATAAATCTCAGTAAGGAATATTTTAGAAGGCTTAACTTAATACTAAAAACAACAGTGACATCTAGGAGCAAAGTCCAAGCTATAAACCAATTTGCTCTTCCTGTCTTAACTTACAGTTTTGGAGTGACTGACTGGCCCCAAAAGGTGTTGGATAGGAGTCTATCAGCATGGCATATCTTGACTTGGCAATATCTGCCCACTCTTCCTTGCAAAAGTGCTGGGCTTTGGCTGGGCCATTCCAAAAGTTTAATTTTCTTCTGGTGAAGCCATTCTTTTGTTGATTTGAATATATGCTTGGGGTCATTGTCATGTTGAATGGTGAAATTCCTCTTCATCTTCATCTTTCTAGCAGATGCCTGAAAGTTTTGGGCCAAAAGTGACTAGTGTTTGGAACTGTTCATAATTCCCTCCACCTTGACTAAAATACCAGTTCCAGCTGAAGAAAAGCTACCCCATATCATGATTCTGCCACCACTATGCTTCACCGTGGGGATGGTGTCATTTTGGTGATGCAAAATGTTGTTTTTGTGCCAAACGTACCTTTTGGAATTGTGGCCAAAATGTTCAATCTTGGTCTCATCAGGCCATAACTCATTTTCCCACATGCTTTTGCCAGACGTGATGTATTGTTTTGCAAATTTTAGCTGGGCCTGGATGTTTTTCTGTGTAAGAAATGGCTTCCGTCTTGCAACCCTACCCCATAGTCCAGACATATGGAGAATATGGGAGAGTGTTGTCACATGTAGTACACAACCAGTACTTGCCAGAAATTCCTGCAGCTCCTTCAGTATTGCTATAGGTCTCTTGGCAGCCTCCCTGACCAGTTTTTGTCTTGTCTTTTCATCAATTTTGGAGGGGCGTCCAGTTCTTTGCAACGTCACTGTTGTCCCATATTTTCTCCACTTTTTGATGACTATCTTCACTGTGTTCCATGGTATATCCAATGCTGTGGAAAATTTTTTGTACCCTTCTGATTGATACCTT
The DNA here is from genome assembly GCF_019279795.1 of Protopterus annectens. Classification (NCBI taxonomy): domain Eukaryota; kingdom Metazoa; phylum Chordata; order Ceratodontiformes; family Protopteridae; genus Protopterus; species Protopterus annectens. The sequence goes on from NC_056735.1 coordinate 590,143,390, forward strand.
TCAGCAATGAGATCCGGGTCTATATTAGAACACCGAACATTCAAAATGTCGAGTGTTCTAATACTGAACCCTAGCATTTGAAAAAAAAACATTGAATATTCGGAACAGCACATTTTTTCCTAGGGAAAAAAATTTGCTGTTCCAAAACACATACACACAACACAAGCACACTAAACAAAGATTAGTCCACACACATACACCTAAACTCTTATACCTAACCCTACACTAAACTATACATACACCACTAACTATCCACTTACCTTAACCCAAACCCTAACCCTAAGGTCTGTCACTATCGCTGAGTCACCTCACCTGCGCTCTAACCCTAACTCACCTAACCCACACTAACCCACACATCCGCACAATCGCACACTTACCTGACCCACGCTCTAACCCTAACTCACCTAACCCACCCTAACCCACACGTACACACAATCGCACACTTACCTGAACTCGACCCGTAACTTTCCACCAGTGCACTGAAAATATCAAAGCAACAGTAACGGACAACCAAATTCTTTCCCTAGGAAAGAATTTATTTTCCTGTTACTTCGATATTTTCAGCATTTGCTGAAAACGGGTCAGTATTAGAACACTCGACATTTCAAATGTTCAATGTTCTAATATAGACCCATGAGATCCCTTTGATGCTTTGTAAGCTCTCTGTGAACCATGGCTTTTGCTGTAGCAGGCAACTGAGTAAATATCAGGAAAATCCTACTAGGACAGCTGAACTTTATTTGGGGTTAATCAGAGACTCTTTAATTGATGGCTGGTGTGTACCCAAGAAGACTGAATTCTGTAATTAAATCAAAAGGTGCTTCAACAAAGTATTAGTTTAAGAGTGTGCACACTTATGCAGCCAGCATATTGTACATTTTTTATTTTTTATATTATTTCCCCTAACAGATTTGTTTGTTTTTCAATTGAATTGTACAGGTAATAGGTCACATTAAAGGTGGGAAAAGTTCTGAAATGATTTATTGTGGTCTCATTTTTTTTATATCACAAAAATCTGGTATTTTAACAGGGGTATGTAAACTTTTTATATCCACTGTATACACATCTGCCTTTGGTTCTTTCAGGCTCAGTTTGTGGTCTGAATGTATGAAAGGCTTTGTAGCCTTGCATGGCCAGGGTGATTTCCGTGGCTTTGAACTATGTCTCAGTGACTGCGAAGACATCAGCATCTTCCAAGTTAAGGAGTATTTCCAGGGAGTGCAGGTTCTTGTTTAGACAACTCACATTAAGCAGCATTACCTTGAGTTTATCTAGAGAGGATTTTGTTACTCTGGGAGGTTGGTTATTTTGACACTGCTTAAAAACAGAAACAACAGGAGCAGCTAGTGCCTTTGCCAGTATCTGAAAGCTTAGAGGAGACAGGTGCAGACAATCTCTGGCAAAGCAGCATGGCCTGTCAACCATGTCTTCCCAGGCTAAGAGATATTGGATCCCATTAGACTGACACCAGAAGCTAAGCCAATTTTTCAAGTCAACCATTTTTGTTTGTATTGTGGTATTATCCTTGGGAAAGGTAGAATGCTGCTTAAGGCTAGGCTTATACCTACCTGTGACACATAGTCTGGGAGCTCAGTCATATAGTCCAAAGAGGTACGTCTCAAGTCATTCATCCCACTTTGACTATGAAGGAGTCATACTGTTACTTGTGGTTAAGTAACTTGAGTGATTGAGTGACTTGACAGATTCTGGCATCTGACAGGTAGCTAGACATAATCTGCTCCTTATCCAGCCTGGTGAGGGGAAAATCTGTGTGTCTCACTATGGAGTCTCCTCTGACAAGTACATTGGAAGTTGTGGTGTTGTAAAGAAATAAGACACTGTCATTTGTGCTAGCAAGTCTGGCTGAAGTTTTTGTATAAAACGTCAGATTAACCTGTGTATTATATGCCAGCATGACTAGCTTTGGCATTGTAAATAAGTTCTTACATGTTGATATATAATCAGTTTGTACAAAATGTTTTAAAGACTTGAATAGTGTCCTTTTACATTTCTAACAAGCATCTGCATATGATGTCATCAGAATGTTGACAGTTGCTATGTGTTATTGTCAGAAGCTGAAAGACAGGAAGGAACTTTAGTAAGCAGCTGTTGGTTGATTTTCTAAATATGAAATGAAAATTAGAACTGGAACAGTTATGACAGCTAGGCCAGACTATAAAAAAGCCTGCTGAAGACAGTTGACATCATTTGTCAGTTAACAGCCAGCTGTGAGTTGTTCACAGATGTACTGTGCAGTGGATACCCAAAAGTACTCACCAAGAACTGTAAGCTACCTATGCTCTGTTGTAGTAATTTAGTTTAAATCAGGAACAGTGTTCTTTAGCCAAATAGGAAATTATAATTAATCGGTTGGATCAGTTATAGTGTTTCTTTATGTTTGATTTCTGTCCTACAGTATTGCTTTTATTTTCCTGGTGATTTAGTTCTATATTTCTATTGGAAATTACTATTTTATATTTTTAACCATTTTTCTCATTATTAAATATTTTTATTAACTTACATTGTGGCTGGTCAATCAGTGTTTTTCTTTATTGATTTGAAAGTGCTTATACTTGCCTTGATAACTTCCTGGGCCACTCACAAAGCTTGGCTGCTTAGGTCATTTGCTACTATCTGTTTTAATATCTAATTTTCATAATTGGGCACCCCTTTAAAGGGCATGAAGACACCCTGATTGGTGGCAGCATTACCATATTATTTTGGGGAAGGGACACAGCTGGAACTCTGTGTCAGGCTTTCCCAGAAGCATTTAGATGTGTGAGATTTTATCTATTTAAGTGTGAGTGTATCAGAGGTCTTAAACTGAGACACATTGCTCTGAAGTGCACAATAAGAAGTTACATTAGGGGTGGACAGAAGTATACAGTCCAGTCCCAGATTATAGAGTATGTTCCTGTTGTGCTCTTAGAGGAAAATTGTGGAATATTACTCCTGATTAAGTGACAGTCTCACACTGGAGTCAGTAGTGAAGATTGAAGCTCCTTAGCTGCTGACCCAGGATAGTGGGAGACGTCACTTTATTGTTGACAGTTCGGTGGGGTATTGTCCAGGCATCACATTATTTAGTGGCAGAATAGTGGGATATTAACTGAATGTCACCGTGTTATGCCTTATGGACTTATTTGTTGAGACACTGGTGTGTGTATTATCATGTGTATTGGTTGTTTTTTTGCACTTCTGTGTGTGTAATTATTTGTGAAGGTACCATTTGGAAGGCCTCTTGTCTTTTTGTAAGTTACTAGTGAGAACCTCTGCATATGTGTAGGTTTAGGCATTGTGTCCTTATTTAGTATGGAAAGGGATATGTGTGTGCTGCCAACTTGTTTGGCATTTAATTTGTCCATATCAGAAAGTCTTGCCTCCAATTTAATAGTGCAACTACATCTTTCACATAAAGTATTTCTTTGTTTTAGGAGTAAGTGACTGCCAGTATACATGAAACAATTGCTACATTGCTGCAGGATGCCTATGTCAATAAGGCTGGCCAGAGAGATGATGGAAAACTACCTGTCCATGATACCAGGTTCTTGCTGTAAGTTTTATTAGGGAAGGGAATGGGTTAATTTGACAAGACTGTTCTGACAAATCAGAGACCATAAGAGTGAGCTATACTTTATGTAGGCTAAGGTTGAGCAATACAGCAATGCTGTCCAGTGTGCAGCTGAGTTGCTCCTAGAGCAGCAGATAAGCTTGGAAGGGTTTCACTGACAGCTGTTTAGAGAAAAATTAACCTTCAAAGTTTTTGCAACTATACAGTGACTGCCAACCACCGCTTAATGAAGAGCAGCTTAGCACAATTGCAAGGCTTAAATAGATGCAAAGAGGGACAAGTTTTATCCTAACTATTGATCAGGAAAGCACACAATAAGCCTTCCACCAGCAATCCCCAACTGAGATAGGTTAGTTCAGCACACTTCTGCCACAAGAGTGCAGACAAAACCTTCTTAATGTAGAATGGCTGGTTTGGAGCCCAAGTGTAAGAAGAGCACACACACTAGCTACAACAGCCTGAGAACTAAGAGATACAATGTAAAACAGTTCAATTAACTCCTTAAAGAAGCAGCAGACAGTACAGTTTTTTCTTGGAAAAGTGTAGCAAAAAACAGTAAATAACTTAATAAACTGCTTAAATGCAGTTGCAATTAACTAGAGAAGTGTGGAAAAAAAATATTTTTGTCTATTCAGTAATGGATTGCTTCAGGTGAAAGCAGATTCTCAGCACTCCTAAGCAAAGACAGCAAACAATGAGCAGGTCTCTGATATTTATTATATATTTTTTTAATTAGATTGTGAATTTCTTATCTAGTCACAGATGAGAGCTGAAGTTGATTCTCTGTAACTGCCTTGGCAGACAGATGGCAAGAGTCCCAGAGTCTACTATTATTTATAGCATTTTCACAAGGCAGAAGGACAAGGCAGTCTGCAGTGCAAACCTCATGTATCTATCTGTCTATATCTATATCTATATATTTTATCCAAACAGTAACAATTCATTTGAGAAGTGTAGCTTGAAGAGCATAGGACTAAAAATATGAATCATTTTTATGACATTTATTTTGCTTGACTGAACAAAACATGATGCCTAGAAGTGAAGTTGCTTCAAAGGTAGGACCATTTTATGGGATCCAGTTTTGTTCATAAAACACAGGTGATCAACTTTCATTTGAATGTGACTAACAGACTTTTTTTCCCTTTCAAGGTTAAACTCGCTGTTGGTGAGATGCTGGCATTAATTCATTTAAGTAGTGGTGGCTCTCTTACAAAAATACTTTTACTTGTTCACTGTTTATGTTTCAGAATGCTGTCCAAATTTCTGGGGTTTCACTCATTTATGATTGCTCTTTTGTAAGTCGATCACAAAAGAGTAATTTTTTCATCAGGAGGCCCAACTTTATTGATAAGTATGTTTTCAGTGAGATTTCAAATTGTAGACAGGATCCCTTTTTAAATAAGAAGGATGCTTAGTAATAGGGGTGGAACAAGGGTAGTAACAATTTCTTCATTGCCATGTTCTCAGTTCACACTGTGTCTTGAAATTGTAAATGGGATGAGATTTTTCTAATGTCTGCTGTAATTGAGTTTGACACTTTAAGCAATGTATACATACAGTGCTGTTTTATTTGGACTTTTCTGCAATGTATACATAATGTAGACAGCCACCATTTCAGATTTTTATATTTTTCAGTGATTGCAAAACAATGAATTAGCACAGTTCTTTGTCAGTGAGTACCAGTTTAATAATTTGCTGACAGCACACCATTTTGGTGTATATAGGATGTGGTGAGCAGTCTTTAGGTGAGATTAGATTACTTCATTAGACAACTCTAACCATTTTAGGGACTGTAGTTCAAGACTGTGATATATTCTGTTAATGTTTTTGTTTGGATTATTTTCAAATTTATTATAGGAGTTTACAGTTTGCCTAACTTTGAGAACTGTTGGCTAGTAAAAAAAATGATGAGGCATTGAGTAGATTGGGGATAGATAGGTACAAGCTAAGATCGTATATGCATGTTCTGACAGGAAACATTTGACTTTATAAAGAAAACATAGTTTATAATTTGTTTCTTGAACTGTATGCTGGGTATGCATGCTGATCACATAATAACTTTTGGTCAAATATTATTCCTAGTATTTTTGCATTAGTTCATTTCTTGTGTAATAGAATGATAATGTTGCTAAATCACGATAGTTTTGATTGTTGAGTTGTAGTTGAAAATGCCATTCATTTTGATTATTTAGATTTAGGAGTTGGCTTGCAGCTGATTGAAGAGGCTGCATATATTAGTACTGAAGCAACATATTTGAGTACATTTTTGAAAGAGATTGTGTATGTAATTTGTTTGTGAATGCTTTAAAGAGTATATATACATTGAACTTCATTTTATAACTACTTTTATTAGATGAGGAGATGACAATCTATTGACCCAGGATAAACAGTTTTCTCATTGAGGGAACTATAAAATCAGTTTCTTGTATTATGGATGTGGCCCAGTTCCTTGAGTCAAAATAAAAGTATATATCAATAAACTATATAAAATGCTTTTGTTAATTCTAAATATAAAGGTACCATGATCTCGTTCTCAATACCCTATATGTATTGCAGTATAGCCAGAATCTGTGTTGTCTTGTGAAGAGTAATTTAATGTATCTTAAGTGTTTGACAAACTGCAGGAGAACTCATTTTTATATATATGTTGAAAAGAGGTGGCAAGATGGCTATAGGGTGAATGTTTGCTAACTGAAGAAATTTGCTGCCTTTATGTAAGTGGACAACTTGAGGTAGTTTCTAGTATTTGGGTAATATACCATCCTGAAGATGCTGATTTATTTGTATAGATAGTAGATATGTGGTGGCCTCTGCAGACATTTTGAAATATTCTTCTTGTATGTTATCAGTGAGAGGAGAGATGGGTTTAAGTTTTGGAATTTTTTTTCTTTTCTCTCTCTCTCTTTTTTTTTTTTTTTGTTGTAGCTTGGCACTGTGGAAAATGGGCAGTGACACTGTC
>NC_056735.1:590154919-590157419 GCF_019279795.1 Protopterus annectens
ATAGAGAAAATAGACTGCGAATATGCGGTCATGACCAACCTTCCTTGATTTTGTAACCAACAAATGGGTGACCATCTGATCTCATTTTGGCCTAGTCACTTTTACAAATAATGGCTATTACGCATACCTTGCAAACTCTTAGCACAAGAAATATGACAAAGCCTGACATAATGGGCAGACAAAGGCACAAAAATAGGGACACATTTTAAATATTACTCATAAACTTAGAAAGTCGCAAGAATAACAGGATTTGTGTAAGCATGGATTTTCTGAAGGATATGAAGTCTGAAACTCAAATGCATATCATTATTTAGTGACTTCAATCCTTAAATTATCCCAGTGATTTGTAAAAATTTTTTTTATGAGGAACAGACCGAAAATATGAGTCAAAAATCTGGACTTTCTGTTGAAATCTGTACAGTTGAGAGGTATTTATGTTATTATTTTATATTTAGATGTTACTTAATGGACAGATCATTTTAGCACTATAAACTGACAGCTTTTAGTTACAATACTAAAACCACTCTTACCATGTTTACATTTCCTGTTACTGGACATTGTCTGCACATGCGTATGAATTATTGTGGCTATGCATTTGTACTACTGAAGCTCACTTGTATGGCAGGGTTTATTCTGAAAATGTGTATTTCGGAATGACTAGTGTGTTGTACACAGGAAATTCTGGGGGCATGTGTCATTACTGCTGTTTAAAACAGTCGTCAGCATATGCACTTCAGTGTGGTGCATATCCTTTGAATTTTTCATAGGCTTCCTGTCTCTTGGTTTTATGATGATTGTTTTGTATGATTGCTTCTCCATTTTCAGATGGACAGAGGAAAGTTGGCCTGATTGGTTTACATTAGTATACAGATTATGTTACGTTGCTTATTGTGCTTTGTGTGACTATCCACAGCTTTCTCCATAAGTTCTTTACAACCATTAGACCCACACAGTAAGTACTACATTTATAAATCATTAATTCATTTTTTACAGTTTCTAAATGGACATTAATGAAGTATAAAGGCAACAGTACCATCTTTTTCTTTGCCTGGCTACTTCCCTTAATTTCACAAAATTTCAGTAGGAATCTCAAATGCTGCAAAATTCTAGCACAACCAGATGTTTGGTTGGCAGTAACTGTAGCATAAAACGGTGATCTTTTCTCTACAAAATTCACAAATTCCCTACAGACCAAGAAGTAGTATCACAAAATAACCTCAGTGCAACATAATTTTATTACAAGAAAATGAATTTGTACAATACTAGCTAGGGCCAGCCAAGAAACTACAACTTGCTCATGTGTGTTCTTTATGTTTTCAACCTTAAGATACAAAACAATTCTATGCCTTATAATCCATTTAGTTATGTATAATATAACCGGAGTAAAATTATTAAAAAGTGTCATCTTGCTGAAATACAGATATTCAGATGTTGTTTTTATCAGGTGTATCATATTCTTACTACAGTACCGTCATATATTCAGGCCTAAAATTATTTTTCAGTTGAAATTATTCAGTTGCAAGATTTCATGAAGGAAACATGTTTAAGCTAAACAAATATGTATAGTACATTTTTAGTACACACTACTGCTTGTATTTTTGCATGCCTGGTGTACTTCTAGTAATCTGAATGAAAACAAGCACAGTAACAGTTACACCTGATTTGCAATTTCCTTCTGTTCAATGAATGCCCTGTAGTATATAACCTCTGCTCATATACCTTTGCATGATACTTGTATGAAAGGTTTCATATTCTAGGTGAAGATTTCTACACTTTTGCTGGAGACAGTGATGGTGTTCAAATAACAAAAATGATGAATTTCTCTGATACATGTTTAAACAGTACTTGTCTCAGTACCCTTCAATAATATACAATGAGACCAAATAACATGTGACAACCTTTATTAATTTTACACATAACATTATTACATTATTTTTATATTAATTTTAACAGGAATGACATTGTAACTACAATATGAAAATCCTTATAACATACATCAGGGCAGTGTACCCCCAAATCTGACCCAACTTCAGAAAAGGATTGTACCCCACCCATGGGTGACCCCAAATTCCCCACAGAAAACCCTACTGTATCATCCCCAGTGATTGCTTCACCCTGTCCCTGATTGTAACACCTCTGTATAACACCGCTAGAACCTTCAAATTCACAAAACCCCTGAAACTCCTCATCCCCAGCTAACCCACGATCATTCCCCACACACACTCCAAACCTTCCCTACCTAACAATACTCCCAAAGGCTTGTCATTGCCTGCCACTCTGTCCTGAGCCACTCCAGCTGCTGGAAGATTCATTGCAATCACATCCCTTTGATTGCCATGCCCGCTTCCCACTAGCCATCGACCGGGTCTTTGCTGCCAGACGTCATCTCTTGTGGCATCATTTATCATCCTGGACTTCACATTGGGCACCTCTTGGAACAGCTCTTCCACCTGCACCACAATGGCCTCCCACCTCTGCTGTAGACTCAGCATATTCACCA
>NC_056735.1:590162419-590337419 GCF_019279795.1 Protopterus annectens
TAAGATAACTGGTGCACAGCACTGATTATTGACAAAAATGGACAACACTTTTCAGGACTCTTAATGCTGATACTTAAAATGACATGATCAAAATCTTAAACACGAATCAAACACATCAGGAAATACTGTTTTTTCCAATACCACCACACCCACACCCCTGCTTATATACACAATATATAAGATCACACAATATAGGGAAAATAGAATACTTCCTATCCTCTCTAATACAGTGATATTGTACAAGCACCTCAAAACTGTAAGATGCTGACAGTCAAAACACAGACAAAAAATAATTTTAAAAAGAAATCAGCACCACAGTGTACATGCATTAAGACATAACCTCACAGCACAGCATACTAATTAAAAAGCTTGTCATTTGCTGGGGAGCAAGCTCCCCTGCTCCTCAGTTTAGGAGACTTTGCCCTACACACACACACACACACACACACACACACACACACACACACACACACACACACACACACACAGTGCTAATTAAATATACCAGTCCTGAGACTGGACAAGATGGAGGTATGGGTCAGTCCCCTAACCCATGCATTACAGCAATTACATAGCAAATTAAGCTGGGAAAGTTTTCAACTAATCAACAGTCAGCCAATCTCAGTCCTCCCATATACAGAGGTGAGACATGAACAGTGAAAACTTATGAGAAGGGCAGTTTTGTTGTAGATAGTCCAGTAGTATTGTTTTTATAAATGTTTTATATCTGGTTGTTCTTCTTTTGGCTTTTCCCGGTTAGGGGTTGCCACAGCAGAACTCCAGTCCACTAATGATTGGCAGCAGATTTTTTTTATGGGTGCCAAGGTGCCAGCTCAATGCCCAACCTTCAACGAAGGCATGCCCATTCTACACCCATTCTACGCATGTCTTTCGAATGGCACTCAACTGCGGGGAGGACATGCAGACTCCACACAGAAGACGCTCCAGCCGAGAATCGAATGGGAGAACATCTTGCTGTGAGGCAACGCTACCGCTGCACCACCGCGGCTTCTGGTAATTTTCTTAATTTCTTTCAGAATATTATTCCAGCAGGTAGGAACTATTTACTAAAGCTTCTTTCCTTGATATTAGGATTGAATGAGAGCTTAATAAGGGTGAAGCCATTTTGATTTTGTAGAGAGCATAGATAATGCTTAATTTGCAGTTAAGTTCCTACAAAGAGGAAGTAGTGTTACTGATGGATTTTAAATGTAAAAAGAAATCATTATTGAGTTTCTCCAAGAATTCCTATCCACAATTAAAAATAACAATACCAATAGCACCATGGAGTCTGACAACATATCTGCATGCATCCGTGTCAGTGATAAGTAGAAACTATCAGAACCCCTTCTCCATCTTTCCAACCTTACCTTAGACACAGTTTGCTCCAGAAACTTGGTAAATTGCTATAATAATGCCCATAGGGAAATGCAATGCTTCTTCTGAATCAGAGAATTATAAGACCCTCAGTCTTACAAGCCTTATATGTAAGGCCATTTAATGAACTACGTCTGAACTGGTAGCTGCAGATACAGACCACTTTAATGTCTCTGATGTAGAACAATTTGATTTTGTGAACAGCAAATCATACATCCTAAAGCTATTACGTTTCTTGAAAGAAATCACTGTGGTAGTATAAACTGGTGTATGAAAGAGGAAAAAAATGTTCGGTATCTGGATTGACTAAGCTATATCTGATCAATTTAAAAAAATAGATGTCTGGACAGACTTAAGAAATGAGAGATCATTTCAAACCTGCACCCCCCCAGGACAGGAATGCAGTGCAGGCAGAACTATGGTAACCTGCAAAGACACCATTCAGACCAGATTGCCTGATAGGTTACAGAAGTACAGGAGAGCCAGCCAGAGTTCTATATTTGGTACGGCAGCTTCAATATTAATGCAATATTTCATGTCTTTAAATCTCATGGAAGCATGTAGGGACTGCAGTGGTCCTTACAAACTTTAGCTTCATTTTTTCTGCAAGCATAATTAGTAGTATTTTATTCATCACTTTTTGTAATGTAATATTTCATATGTCTTTAAATCTCATAGATGTAGGTAGAGACCGTGGTGGTTTTGCAAACTTTAGTTTTATTTTTTTCTACACGTGTAGCTAACAGTACTTTATTCATAACTTGTTGTAAGTATTGCTAATAGGCTATGTGACAAAACTCAAGTTGTGAAAGTTCTGGGTAATGTCATGAAACATAAAATTGTAACTAGCTGTTTCTCACAGAATTCAGTGCTGGGACCTATCCCATTATGTATACATTTTGTTCAAATACAAACCAATATCCCATGACTATGGCTATTCAAGCTTGCTGATGACTGCAAGTCTGGTAACGCCAACTAATACCAAACTGTTCCAAACGGGTCTGGACTTTGCCCACACTTGGCATTCAGAAAGTATTCTCAATCTTAACACTAAAAAATGCAGGATTCAACAATCAATCTCTACCTACTTCCTATCATAATAACATTACTACTCAATGGATAGACACTCTCATAGGATGCTTCAGCACTTATGTGGATAACTCAGCCTAATTCAACCACGTTTCCACCATTGTTAGGTAATCCTTCTATCTGAATCAGCTTGTATCAAAGAGTATCTCTTCCAGATCTAACAGTGTCACTACCTTGCTCTACTCCTCTGTTATTATACTTATTATTGAATATAATGACCCACGTGGTGTGTACTGAACAAAGCACATATTCCAACTAAAAACAAAATTTTTTTTTAAAAAGAAAATCAAAGACTTTGAAAGCAAACTCAACTATCCTTATACTTGGTGATCTACTGGCTTCTTTGTAATGGCGTTTGTGTAGCCCACCCTGTCATGAAGGAGCAAGCTCTATTTGAACTCATTCTGGCAGTGAGTATTGAGGCCTAGAGCTCTGATTTGTTAATGTCCTGTACTGTAGATATAGGGTTCATTTGCCTGGTGTGCAGCCTTGAGCAAATCACTTAACCAGATGTTTTGGGGCAACAGCAACTTTTGGCTAGGTTCCATTATGACTTCCTAGACTGCGTGTCTAGTAACTACCTATGAATTTTTTTGCCTTAGTAGGAATAGTGGCATATCCAACACCTGTATAAAAGACCTTAATCTACTCCAACAAATTAACAAAAACCCACTGCGGAGATAGGTTATTAACTGAATACATTCTGTATAATTCTTATGCATCAAGCAGAACAGTGCTATGGCTGACTTCATAGAAAACTCATACAAATAAATAGGTAGCCATAGAGTTACCCCCAGGGAATATGTGTATCATCCTCCTCAAAAGTTGCTGATGTCACATTTAAGTGAATGTGGTTCACACTAGTAATCTCAGATTCAGACCTAAGGCTTCCTTCTGTAGTTAAGGTAGTATCAAAAATGACCTCTTCTGTTAAAAATTAGGGTATGGCCTGAAACTGGTGCATGAATGAGTAAAAACTCTATCTGTATCAATTGTAAATGTTATAAAAAGCCAGGCTGGACCAAGCAACACCTGATCCTTTTTAAAAAAGTAGATGTCTGGGCAGACTTAGATGAGATATCATTTCAAACCTGCATCCCCAGGACTGGAATGCAGTACAGAAGTATGATGACCTGTAAAGACACCATTCAGACCAGGTTGCCCGATAGGTAACAGAAGTAGAGGAGAGCCAGCCAGAGTTCTATATTTGGTACGTCAGCTTCGGTATTAATGCAATATTTCATATGTCTTTAAATCTCATGGAAGTATGTAGGGACTGCGGTGGTCCTTACAATTTTTAGCTTCATTTTTTTTCTGCAGTCATAATTAGTAGTATTTTATTCATCACTTTTTGTAATGTAATATTTCATATGTCTTTAAAACTCATGGATGTATGCAGGGACTGCGGTGGGCCTTACAAACTTTAGCTTCATTTATTCTGCAAGTGTAGTTAATAGTATTTCTGTCATTATTTTTGTGAGCAAGTGAAATTTAAATTGAAACATTTCTATAACTACTGGCTGCTATTAAATCTGTACAAAATAGCACATTTGATAAGGTTTACAATCAGCAATGTGTATAACTCAATTATAAATGAAATAAAACATGAAGCATTAGATGTCTGTATAGCATTAGCAATGACAATTCCAATAACTTCAATGAAGATTTTTGGAATGTTATTGATAATCTATTTTGAATTTTCAAAACTATTCATATTTCTATAAATGATATTTTAAAGAGCATCACTTACCTGTAAGGAGGTCAGGGAACTATTGAACTACTTATTGTTCAAGAACTTTGTTGCCATGACAACTTTGCAGTTTGTCCATTTCAGCAAGGCCAGATTCATGTAGGTGTGGCTCTGTCTGAAGAAAAGAAATAGCATTATCAATAAAGTAATATGCAAACATTGTAAGCAAATATTACTGATAGTGCATGCAAGTATTGTAAATCATTCATTGCATGCAATTATTGTAAATCATTAATTGCTTATTAATAAGGCTACAAATCTCTTGCAGCCATATGCACACCTGTATGAATCTTGTTAACCTTGTTAAAATGGTTACATTTCAAAGTTGTCATAGTAGCAACATCAATACTCAAAAGGTAGATCAGTAATGCCAGCCATGCCAGACTCCTTCTGAAAGTACACAATGTTTCTCAGTGTATGCTTTGTAGACAATAAAAAATGTATATAACCATTTAATTTTATCTACGATGGGTTGCGTTGTAAAGGTATACATAACTTCAACAATTCATTTCCTTTCCTTTGCTACTTACTTAGTGAGGAATGAAAAATAATACAACTATAATACTTGCTATGGGTTTGCAGTTTCAGGGTTACATGGTGTACTTCTACAGTCAGGAAATAAAAGTTAAAATGGGCTGGGAGGAAGGGTCACATAGTTTTCAATGCACTAAACAGTACAACAGATATATGGAACAAAATAAGAATTGTGGTTAGAAATGCTGATTAAATATAGACAGTCATGCATTTTTATTAATTCAACTTTAGCTTTCTTTTTCTTTTTTTGCCAGCAAATGATGATATTGAAAAAACAAGCCTCTATCTTAAAAAGAAGGCAGGGATGGTTGCTCAGCCAACCCAGTTAGTGCTACTTCCCTGAAGAAAAAAGTTATTAGTAATAGAAAATAATCAAAATATAATAATAAAACTAATAGGTATGCAAAATATACTATTACTAGGATGCTAATGTGTATGATACTGCATTAAGAGTATCACTCATGCAACCATGCCATAATACCAGAAAATGTGCCTTGATGTATACACCATACTGCTTTGGTTAATGCTTCTTATTATATTGTATTACTTGAATTATAAAGAAATAAAACTGAATATATGACTGCTCTCATGTTATAGTATGACATAAAGGCATGCTTTGTATTGCATTATTTTTGTCCCTTTCATTTTGTCTCCTGCAGATTCATCTGAGTCTGGCACACCTCATCTTCAGTCAAACCAGGTGTGGGAAATGTCACCCCATCCAGCCTATCCTGGCTCTACTTCACAGAATGGGAGTGTGGGCTCTGGGTTAAGTATATACAGGCAGCCTGCAACAGGGCAGCCTAGTAAGGCAGTCTGAGCATCAGGACCTGCGGGAAGCTGCAGGAGAGAGGGCTGTGGAGAAGCACTGGGGCCCATATCACAGTCTGTTTCAGCATGTGACCAACTCACTGTCCCAGTAAACTCTAACCACCAAGCTACTAGAGACCTTAACCCACCACCACTGGGGTCCTTACACCCGGAAACATCAGGGCAGGAATCCTATAGAGGCACTTTGGACGGGGATGAAAGTGGTGGCAGTAATGTATACTCCCCCCCCCAATCTGTTTGTCAACCATCTGTCTGTCTTCCCCTTCATTTAAGAACCCTACACAGTGTTTGCCTACCCTCCCTGTCTGTCTTACCTTTTATTTTTTGACAACACCGTCTTCCCTAACTTTACTACATTTTATCTTTTCTTGCCAGCCCCTATACACACACATATATGTGTGTGTATGGTGTGTGTGTGTGTGTGTGTGTGTGGGTGTATATATATATATATATATATATATATATATATATATATATATATATATTTATTTATAAAAATACCACACACATGCACACACCCACACACATATATATATATATATATATATATATATATATATATATATATATATATATATATATATATATATATATATATATATATATATATATATATACTGTACAGTATATACCCCAGCAAAAAAAAAAAATACCTATTGATTTTCACCTCCTCCAGTACATCTCTCTGAAACCTTCCTGGTATACTTCTCTTGTTTGTTCTCTTCCCTTTTTCTTTACTAATTATAGCCCTAATTAATGCAGAGGTGTTTTATACAGTATTTAGTCATGCGTTTTCAGCTGTTCATTTGGGTGTCAACACTGTTGCTTAATCCAATATCTTGCAAACAGTGCATAGCATAACCACATCTGTAGCATTAATTATTGGTAATTATTTTTTAATATGTATTTATAACATGCACATGCTTTTTTTTTACCTTTGTTTACTGAGGAGGAATTTCAATAAAAAGGTTCTTTATTCTGAAACTTCCAGGACAACTGAGTATCAGCAATGACTGCTGATATTTTACTTGGTATGCTTTTCTTATCAAGAAACACTTAAGGCACAGCTGTTCTTTGCCTATTCCACTATTTGCCATGCACTTAGGTCTATATGAACATCTGAAGTAGAAAAGCCAATGCCAACTGTTAAGAAAAACAAATCACTCTTTTGCTGATGATTTATTAATGTATCTTGGTCCTCCACTGAGATATATTTTCACACTGAAGACTACATTAACTCCATTTACTATGTTATAATATTAGGAAGTTAATGGAAGCAAGAATGCACAAACTACTGTAAAGTAAACCCTTTATGAATGAGTCTGTAGTCAAGAAAGTATTTTTAATGTTCTTGAATACAAATGCAACCTCTACAAGAAAAAAATGGACATTACAACTACAATGTCATTATATAAACTAAGGATTAATTTAGGAATTGCAGTGTACTTTTAGCATCTTAATGCTTAATTCCTCAGGGGGGGGGGGGTATATATATATATATATATATATATATATATATATATATATATAGGTTACCTTAATTTCATTGACAACTCATTTCACTGACAAGCAAATCAGCAAGACCAATTCACTGAAAGTTCATTTCACTGACAACTCATTTCATTGAAACTCATTTTGTCAACAGTTATATATGGTCTGTTCTCCACTGTACTGCGATCCTGGAATTAGAATATTTAGGAAGTGGGTGTGGGGGGCACAGCCCCCATATATTATAAGCATTTTAAACTATACAGATGGATACTTAAAAGTGCAATGAATAACTGTTTGGCAGAAAGCAATATACAACCAAAGTATGTGTGAAGCTTCACCCCCCACACCCCCCAATGTGGGGGGCTGTGCCCACCACACTCCCCCTTGCTATATATTCTAACTCCAGGATCGCACTACAGTGGGGAACATTCCATATATAACTGTTGACGAAATGAGTTTCAGTGAAATGAGTTTTCAGCAAAATGAGTTGTCAGTGAAATGAACTTTCAGTGAACTGGTCTTGCTGATCTGCTTGCCAGTGAAATGAGCTGTCAGTGAAATGAAGGTAACCATACCTCCCAACTGCTCCGAATTACTTGTTTTTTACCGAGTTTTGGGGTCCAAATGAAGGGGTGCTACGATTCCCGAGTGGCACCCCTTCATTTCCGATTTCTTTGCTTTTGTCTTTTTTTTCTATTTTTTGAATTTTCGCGCTGTTGGAGCTGATGTCATCACGTGCTCAATGACGTCAGCTCTGTCAGCGCTACCAGCCAGTCAGAATTGAGCTCAAGGAGCTCACATCATCATTTCCGGCTGGCTGCGAACAGGCGGGAATTAAACAGCAGCAGCACTAATGGCAGTTTTTGTGCTTTGCTGCCGAGAAAGAAAAATGCTGGCTGGCTTTTATATGTTGCCGAGAGAGGTGCTGGCTTTTGAGAATGTTGCCGTTTTTTGACAGAAGAACGAGAGAGGGACTTTGAGAGGTGCTGGGCACTGCTGGCTTTTGAGAATGCTGCCGTTTTCATGAGAGAGGGACTTTGCTTTTGCTGCCATTATCGGATGGAAGAACTGCTGGCTTTGCTGCCGAGAGAGGGACTTTTGCTGAACTGCCAAGAGAAGAATACTGCTGGACAGAAGAACTGCTGGCTTTGCTGTCTAGGTAAGGAACTTTTCCTTTTGGTGCAAGTAATTAACAACAACAGAAAATTGCCAGCCTTGATGTTTGCCATAAGTGCATCACAGAATAAATAAAAATATCATTGAAACAGACAAAACTTTACAGGCTAAGTAACAATCTTTCCTAAATAACAAGTAAATGACAAAAACAGTAACTGTGATATTTAAATGATATTTGTGACCTAATTCCTTTGCCTCATTTATTTTGTTGGCATAATACCCTTACAAACTCTGTAGATAGAAGAGTTGTTTACTAAAATAACAGGAACAAGAGGCTACTAAATATTACTTTGTTATTGATCTGATAAGTGGCTTGCAGAGGCAAATCAAAGTATATGGTTATCTACTAGTAATACCCTGCTAAATGAAAAAAAAAAAACAAAACAAATCCATTTCTTAAAATTGAGATCTATTTTTCTGGGTACTCCAGTTTTCCTTTTCTTCCACATGCAAAAGATATGCTGTAGGCAGATTGGGGTGTGTGTGTGTGTGTGTGTGTGTGTGTGTGTGTGTGTGTGTGTGTGTGTGTGTAAATGCTAGAGGTACTTAGGCTCAAACCCTGTACCTTTGGTTCAGGGTAAAAAGAATCTAAAGTCCCTAGCCATCACCAGTTCTCAGCTTTGCCCAGATTTTTGTGCTAAGAGTTGAGAGCTATGGACAACAAAATTTGTTTTCCCCCATTATTGGCTTTGTTGTTTGTCCAGGTTTTTTGTGCTAAGCATTCACAGCTATGGTGATTGAGAAGTCAGTTGTATTTATTATTCCCCCATTATTGGCTTTGTTGTTTGTCCAGGTTTTTTGTTCTAAGAGTTGAGAACTATGGTGAGAAGTGAGAATGAATTTGTATTCCCTCATTATTGGCTTTGTTTGTCCAGGTTTTTTTTGTGCCAAGAGGTTGAGAGCTGTAGTTTATTGTGTTCTGGGTTCAAGACTTGCCAGTAATATGCATGGTGATAACACAACATTTTATTCTAGCAACTTCCCAAAATTATACAAGCAATGTTTAAAATGTGTCCCTGGTTTTTGACCTTTTGCCCCCCCCCAAAAAAAAAAAACCCTGAAATTGAAATTAATTGCGAGAAGCTGTGCAAGATGCCTATGGCTTGCACACTACTGTCATTCTGTTTATATTTTGTGTGTGGAAGTAGACTTTTATGATGGAAATGTTCCGAATTGGGCAGTTTTGTAATTATTGGTTCATACATTTTCTTTGCCTACAGTACAGCCTACTGGAAAAATGTTCATTCAAACAATACATTTTAAAATGTGCTCTGTCTAACAAGTGTGCTGTATTATACAAGGAATATCGGCTGGGGTGTCTTATGTGCGGAGTCTGCATGTCCTCCCTGTGGTTGTGTGGGTTTCCTCCAGGTTGCTCCGGTTACCTCCCACATCCCCAAAGACATGCTGCAAGTGGATTGGACATGCTAAAATTGGCCCTAGGCACGAGTGCGTGCATGTGTGTGCCTTCTGTGGAAGGTTGGGCGCCGTGCTTGTAACTCAACACCATAAAACTCCACTGCCAATCATGAGTGGACAAGGTGATCCGCTATGGCGACCCCTAACCAGGAAAAGCCGAAACGAGAGACAGAATAACTTAATAAAGTCAGGAAGGTGTATCAAAGAAAAGAACACATGTATGTTTCTTGTTTTGTGTGCAAGGGGGCCAAAGATTTGAAAACAGCCCAAAGGTAATCTTTATCCACCACTGGCCAGATGCATTTTCTGTGGATGTGGTGCAGGTTTCAATGCTGTTTCAATGAATGCGAGTTTCAAGGGCAGATAAGTTTTAATGTCAAGTCTATTTTCATTGTGAGACAGTATTACTTTGTTTATCATATGTCTGTTAGTGTTTGTGCATTGATGTGCTGCAAAATATAAAAATAAAATAAAAATAATCATCGTAGAAGTAAAGCAGTATGCACAAATTAGTGTTTATGGTAAATGGGGTGAAATATCCAGGTAATGGGACATTGGAATGGCTGCAGAGGGACTCTGGTGCCATATTTTGGTTGTCTGTTCTTCAGTTTGTTTGAAAGTTGGTATCCCACAATTCCATTAGAGTGGGTGGGGTTACGTAATTATGTATGCAAATTAGATGTTAATCAGTGTACAGATTTGTACCTATTTTTCATGGCCCTTGTTTAGATTTTTGATGTTTCCAGGTTGAGAGGTATGAAAGCAGCCCATATATATATATATATATATATATATATATATATATATATATATATATATATATATAAAATCATGTGTGTGTGTGTGTGTGTGTGTGTGTGTGTGTCTGTGTGCTTCAGGTAGTATAATTAGCAGTAGCTGCTTCTATGTGAATCTATAGCAAAAGCAAAGATGGTTTGGCTCTTTCAGACAGACAAAATGATTTCTTAACTATGTGTAATTAAGGGCACTTTTGTATTGAATGACTCCAGTTCTGAAGCTCTTTAGAAGCATATAAAAGATGATGAATGTGCAAAGATATCCATTTTTTTTCTTCTTCTTTGGTTGAAACACTGCTGTCATTTCCTTGGTCGATGGTCTTTCACAGAATTCCTTACACCATCTGGAGTTGCTCTAATTAATAAAATAATTTCCTTAGAGCAATGGACTGAAAATTTAACCTCAGATTCTCAAGTAATTTATTATACTTTAATTTATTGGTCAGTAGTTATAATTTATGAAAATGTACGGGCTTACATTATTATGACCACTTTCTTAGTGCTTTAGTTGTTTGTGGATATAATACTATTGAACATTATTATACTTTTCAACTGCATAATTGTTTATGTTTATATAAGCTTTGAAAATTCTAACATCTCAAATGGATTTACACACTTCAAAATCTATTCACCTTAAACTAATAAACTGAACTCTTGGGTTCAAAGCAATAACATAAAACATTTGTTAATTCTTCCTTTCTAGAGATAGTATGCAAAAATAGGGAAATCAAGTTACATATTCAGTTATAAGAATCTGATGCAATATGTTTTTTTGTCTTACAGACAGTTAAAACTGATATTTCCATAGATGTTAAATTACCAGTTATTAGAACTAAAGTACTACAAGATTTGTTTTAATTAAGGGTGGGCAGATTATGGAATATGATTCCACTTAGACTCCCGAAAAATCAAACAATTAAGCTGATTATGGAATATGATTCCACTTAGAATCCCGAAAAATCAAACATTTAAGAAATAATCAGATGTGTGGGCTGGATACAGGGTGTCTATTTCTAGGTACACTAGTACCAATCTCTTTGAAGTTCTTGCTAGGCTTTGAGCTTGTATCTCTATTACACTGTACAATGAACAGTGAGCATATTAAATTCATAGGTTTATAATAGTTTGCACACTGGACATGGAAGAGGAAAAACAATAAATAACATGAACAGACATAGCATGAATAAATTTAGAGAAAATATTTCTGCCATAAAGAAATATTCCATACAGGGAATATACAACCAACAGCATCAGGCATTTAGTGTAAGTTCATTAACATTTATAAGCTGAACATATGCATACCACATCCTGGTCAGCACACCAGTGAACAATGTATACCAACTGTGAAATCATCAATGCTATTAAATAGTGAAGTGCTAGCAAACTCAGTTTAAGTGGTATCTTGCTAGCTAATGCTTTTGCTTAATGCTTTGGAAAGCCCAGAAATGTGTTACAGAATACCGGAATTTCTGAAAAATACTTGACACAATGGCAGTAATACTGGATGGTTTGCATCATTTGAACCATTAGGTAGAAGGAGAAATATATTTTTCATTACCACAACTTCTGTCTTTACAATTCCTAAATCTGCCTTATATCCAAAATATGCTCATCTCTTTATCCCCAATCCTCTAGGTAACCAATTATTATCAGAGAGAGATTAACAATAGTTTCTTCACATCTCTTATATTTTTGCCCAAGTCTATCCCCATATTCTCTAACTATTGATTACAGAAGAAGTGTAATGTTTTTTAAACTATCACTGTCATTCTCCATCACAGTTAAGCTATTTTCATATGGCACAGTGAAGAGTAATATGTACATGGCGTGAGCTACCTTATAATTTTTATTATTACTCCCTACTGTCACTAAAAATGTCTCTAGATACACTCATCTACTTCAGTTCATTTTTGTACTGTAAAATGAATCAATATGACAATAATCTCAATGAACAATTTAATTTCTTAGTAATTGTTTGAGTTAGGTTATTGACAAGGGGTTGCTGTGCTATGTGGTCTAAAGTGAGCTTAACTGATTTTGCAGATAGACATTGATGAATGTGTTTACATGCACAGACAATGCTTATAGATTCCCTCTCAGTGTCCAATATCCTGTCTCAGCATCAGTCTGGGATGTGCTTGACAGCCAATCACTTTCTGCTTGCACTTCCTTGTTGGCTTTGTATAGATCACAGTCTTAGTGAACTTGCATCATCCTTAAGAAATATCTTAAAATAGTATCTGAGAAAGACATTGCTTTATCAGAGTTTATAATGGCTTCTGCCTTATCCAATGCTTTTTGCTGTCCATATGTCATTTTCAAAACACTCTAAATTGGCCCTAGATGTGAGTGTGTGTGTGCCTTCAGTGGAAGGTTGGGCGCCAGGCTGGCAACTCGACACTGTAAAACTCCACTGCCAATCATGAGCAGACAGGTGATCTGCTGTGGCGACCCCTAACCAGGAAAAGCCGAAAGAAGAAGAAGAAGATGTCATTTTCAAAACATATCTTTTTTGTAATTTCTTTTAGGGTTGAAGAGATTGGACTAAAATATTTCATATTTCTGTGGCTGTTGTAGGCTAAAACCAGTAAACTCTGAACTTTTTTGGCACTATTTGATTGTACCTTGTTAGCTAATTGTAGAATATGTATGTGTATTGTACCTTTAAGAAGCATTTCCAAGGTCAACACATGCATATAAATAGGCAGCATGTACTAGCTTCAGTGCCATTTTGAGAGTGCAGCCAGAGAGTGAACATGTATGAGAGAAATAGTCAGTCTGTTTATAAACTTATCTAAGTTAAAGTTATTTGCCTCAATCTTGATGTGTTTGTACATAATAAAGCTGCTTGAACAAAATCCAGTCATGTCCGTCTGTTTCATCCTGACTGAATGAACAATGTGGTGTCAGAACCGAAATTCCAGATGCTGCTTTTCAGAGATATAAAGTGCATAATCTGCTGTGAAGGTAATATAAAAGAAATGAGAACAAGAAACGGGCCAGAAACAAGCTAAAATTAATGAAAATGTGCACAAATTATTATTTTATTAAAAAAGATAAAACGGAGCATTATAAGGGCACAGAACACATTACTAAGCAAATGAATAGCGAAGAAATGTTTATTAAGCAAACAAAAAGCATAAAATGTTTATTAATTAAGCAAAATTTTCATAATTAAGATATTTGATAAAACGATTATCAGTACATGAGGTTTAGAGTTGCATCAGAATTGCAAAACGAGCATGTTTAGAGTAAAACAAGTGCAAGAAAAGAGATTAAATGGGCAAAACGAATATAATAAAGAGGAAAAGGGGCATATTAAGCATAAATAAAGCAAGGTGACTGCATGTTTTGGGCAAATTACTGTGTTTTGGGCACAAACAGTTATTTCGCATTGATTAAAGCTTTGAATAGCATAACGACATTTATTTGAAGCATCACAAAGTGTGTAAAAGTGCTTAGAGTGTGTGTTTATTACTGTGCATTTATTCCGATGAGTTTATTTTTTATTTCATGAAGTGCAGTCAAAATATAGCCATTTCGAAAAGTTTCTTGTGCTTGGTATGTCTACTAGTGGAGGGCTGCCATTAGAGAGTGTTTCTTGTACTGTAAAGAGTTATTTAGCAAAGTACAGCCATTTTGGAAGTGCTTCGGTGTGCTGTGTACTGTTTATTCACAATGTGCAGTTACTCCGAAATGTTTTTTATAATGATGATAAATGACTTTACAGTACAATAATTTCAATGGTGTTCTTGTGCCATGGAGATTTATTTTGCAAAGCGCTTTGCAAAGTATTCCACAGAGTTCAATTACTTAGAGGCTTATTGTGCTGTTGAGCATAGTTACAATTCCAAGCATACATTTCTAGCATATATATGTATATGCGTATGTTCGTGCAGTTATAAGTGAACTTGGTTACATTGTGTTTTACTGTAATTGATTGGCATGGCAGATGGATTTTGAAAACCATCACCACTTGTGT
Source organism: Protopterus annectens (assembly GCF_019279795.1). Lineage (NCBI taxonomy): Eukaryota > Metazoa > Chordata > Ceratodontiformes > Protopteridae > Protopterus > Protopterus annectens. The sequence goes on from NC_056735.1 coordinate 590,176,866, forward strand.
TTGATCAAAATATTGCAGAGAACTGGAGAATATCTCAGCAAGAGTATGGTATTTTCATAAAAGCAGCTTACTGCACACACCAGGGCATTCATTTTGCTAACCTTAGCTGGGTCAGAGGCCATTGATAGAGAGAGCTCATTTGTGTATACACCAGCAGTGTATGAAGGAGAAGAAGAAAACTTTCATATTGTTGTTCAGGCTGAATCAAGGGATGATCCTGAGTGCTTGAAGCATACATTCAGAGAAATGTGTAACCCACAGTCCAATGTTACATTAGAAAGGCATTTGTTTTACACACAAGACCAAAGGCCAGGAAACACATTTGCAGTTTATATTACTGACTTGAGAAGCAAAGCTAAAACCTGCATGTTTGGTGATTTAAAAGATGAGCTCATAAAGGACAGTCTTGTGTGTGGCATTGATAGTGCCGCTGTGAGAAAGATTTTGCTTTGTGACAGAGACGTAATGTTAAGCAAAGCTATTTAGATTTGTCAGATCCATGAAGTTACAAAAAGGCACACAAGTATGCTTACCAGTGACAAGAGCATGGTTTCAGCAGGCTCTAAAGCAAATGCAGACAGCGTGCAGCAAGCAGAAAGAGGCCTAGGCACATGGCAGCTGCAGACCCTGTGGGTGTGGCAGGGAGACCAAATGGTTTTCTAGCAAGCTGTAAAACTAGTTCAGTTAAAGGAGCATGCTCAGTGTAGAACAAAGGTTGCTCAGTACAGCATAAGGGTGAGACAGCAAAACCGAGGTCAAGTTTTATTGCTAACTATCAAAATTGTGGTCCCAATCATGAGTCTAAAAGAGCAAAGTGCATAGCATTTGGTCAACAATGACAAAAGTGTAAACAATTGAATCATTTTCAAAGATTTTGCAATTCAAGTAAACTTCACTCAGTTGCAAAGAAAGGTCACTCAGAAAAGCAAGTTAGTCATAGAGAGAGCTGCAGTCCTATTTCCTACATAGATGGTGTATCAGTAATTGGGGAAAAGGTTAATGCAGTAGATTTATTAGTAAAGGAAGAAGTGTTTTGACTGTCCTGATCCAATGTAAACCCGTTGAGCTCCAAGTGGACAATGGTTCAAAGTGTAATGTTATGTCAGCAGAAACATTTGCTAATGAGCGGTGAACAACTTAGTGTGGCTAGTTGTGCTGGATTTGTTACATATGGAGGTGAAGAAATTCATACTGAAGGTTCAGTAGTGCTTTCATGTTATTTGGCTGGGAACAGTTACAAGTTGTTGTTTTATGTAGTCTGAAGACCTGTGCAGTCATTGTTGGGTCTCAGAGACAGTTTGAGAATGGACTTGCTTTCCTTCACTAAAGAGGTTCATCACATAAGCACGTCCCAGTTCCAACTTCAGTGATACTATGTTCTCAGAATATTCTGTTTTCAAAGACAACCAAGATAAGCTTCCAGTTGTGAATTCCATGACGTTAGACCCAGAGGTCAGTCCAGTGATCAGACCAGCAAGAAGAGTTGCAATAGCTATGCAGACCAGAGTTAAAGCTCAGCTGGATAAAATGGTGAAGCAAGGTGTGATTTGTCTAGTTACAGAACAACAGAATAGATGTCATATATGGCAGCAACTCACAAAAAAGGCTCAGATGAAATCAGAATATGCATCGACCCAAGAGACTTGAATGAGGCATTGAAAAGAACTCATCATCCCATGCGAACAGTTGAAGAAATCGTAGACCTAATACTGATACCACTGTGTTTTCCATCTTGGATGCAAAGAGTTAATTTTTGCAATTGATGCTCAATCTCAAATCTTCACTACTGACTATGTTCAGTACCCCATTTGGAAGATAAAGATCTCTCAGGAAGGCATTTGGAATAAATTCTGCAAGTGAAGTCTTCCAGCATGCAGTGGAGCCAGGGGCGGCTCATGCTATAGGACTGCAGGACTGCAGCCCCCCCACCTGTACAATAAAATTGAAAAAATAAAATTAAAAAAGTCACGGACTCCACGCATGCGTGCATGGTTCCTGAGAACTCCATGCACACATGCATGCTCATTCCAGAGCTCCAGACTGCTCTGTTAGGCAGTCCGGATAGGAAAGGCAGGAAACTCCGCCCTTCCAGCCCAGAGGTCTGTGCAGTGACGACCGCACAGACTGAAAGGTCACCGGACTGCATCACCCGCAGGATGGAGGCTCCAGCCTACTACTCTCATGGGACTAGCCATCTCTCGCAGGCGGCCATTTTGTGGACTTAGCTGCAGAGGATTTGCATTTTGTGGAGGACAGGTAGTGGTGGTGTGTGTGTGTGTGTGTGTGTGTGTGTGTGTGTGTGTGTGTGTGTGTGTGTGTGTGTGTGTAATGCCTCAGTTGCTACATGGTGGTGGGTAGAGAATAAGGCTTGAACCCTGTACCCTGAGCCCATGTAGCAGGAGCCTGCATTCCCTACCCACCACCATTTGTAAAAACATTGCAGATTTTTCCCTCATACTTGTTCTATTCCTCATAAAATCTGTGGTTTCTGTATTTGTATCCTTGCAAAGCTGGTAGTGCATTGGTGCAGTGGTAGCATTGTTGCCTGACAGCTACAGGTTCTCTGGATTGATTCTTGGCTGGAGTGCCTTACCTTTTCTGTGGAGTCTGTATGCCCTCCCTGTGTTTGTTTCCTCTAGTGTCCTCCCATTCTACAAAGACATGTGTCTGTCTGAAGTGTTTTTCCCTGGGCCTCTGCTAAAAATTAGCTTTTGCTCCAAGTCAGACTTTCCTGGTTAACAAATGTTAAAAATGACACGCATTTGAATATCAGACTTCATATTCTTCAGAAAGTGCATGGTAACGCAAAAGCCTTTATTCTAGCAATTTTCTAAGTGCATAAGATGGATATTTGAAATTTGTCCCTATTTTTGGGATTGTATTCCCCCATTATTGGCTTCATCCAGATTTTTTGTGCTAAGGTTGAGAGCTATGGTAAGAACTGAATTCACTGAATATGTTTGGGGGCTATATTCCCCCATTACTGGCTTTGTCTGAGTGTTTTTTGCTAAGAGATTGAGAGCTATGGTGAGAACTGAATTCACTGAATGTTTGGGGGCTGTATTCACCCATTATTGGCTTTGTTCACGTGTTTTGTGCTAAGAGGTTGACAGCTGTGCTATAGTGAGAACTGAATTCACTAAATGGTAGCCATTTAAGTTTCCGTCTTCCTCTTTCACAAAACAGCTGATTTGGCATAGAGGTATGTTGCTCTGACTGTTTTGTACAAGGTCTTGGGTTTAAGGCTTGCCAGTGAAATGTATGGTGGTAACACAGCATTTTATTTTAGCAACATTCCAACATTATACAAGCAATCTTTAAAATGTGTCCCTGGTTTTTGGGCTTTTGCCCCCCACCCCACAATAAACTTTGGCTTTTTCCAAATTTCTTTGTGCTGCAAAGTTCAGAGATACAGCTGAGTGAGTAGATTTTACAAGGAGCTGAGAGCTGCAGGGAAGCAAAAGTTTAGTGTTGTTTATGCTGAGACTGCTTGCTTTGTTAATAGCAGAACAGATAGTATGCTTGCTTTTGATGCAGAAGGCTGTGGGTTCTACTCCCACAGTAGATAGATGCATTGCTGATACTGTACTTTGCAAAGGGGGTGGATGCTGCACTCCTTTTTGGTGAAGATACCTAGTAACTATGAACCTGTTATCAGTTTGCCATCCATTCCCTATTGCAATATTGCTAGCTTATCATTTTTAGTGTAAGATAGGCAATTTATTCCTCATGGGTAATGGGCACTTTATTTTCAGATGAAACAATGAAATACAAAGCTGTTTGCTAGCAGCAGCCTCTTCATTAGTTACAGATCTCTTTAATGTTGAATTATTTAGATGACTTTTACTTCAGAGATTGTGCATATGTACTGATACTGGTGGACTGTAGAAGTTTGAGTAGACTTTTAAGATGGAAATGTTCTGAATTGGGCAGTTTTGTCATTACTCATCCATGCATTTTGTTTCATTGTTTACTGGAAAAATTTCAAAACAAATTTAAAACACCCTTTAAAACTGCTCTGTATTGTACAAGGAACTTAATTTAATACAATCAGGAAGGTGTATTAAAGAGCATGTGTATGTTTCATGTGCAAGGTGCCTGTGATTTGAAAACAGCCCAAACCCAAAGTTAATCTGCCACTGTCAAAATGTATTTTCTTTGAATGTGGGTTTCAATGCTGTTTCAGTGAATGTGAGTTTTCAAGGGCAGAGAAGTTTTAATGCTATGTCTGTTTTCATTGTGAGACTGCATTGCTTTGTTTAGCAGATATGATATCTATTAGTGTTTGCTCTGTAAAATGCAAAATAAAACTTTCAAATGAAGTCCAAATCATCGCAGAAGTAAAGCAGTATGCACATTAGTGTTTATGTTTTTTTGTTTTTTGTCTTTTCCCGGTTAGTGTTTATGGTAAATGGAGTGAAATAGCCAAGTAATGGTTCATTGGAATGCCAGTAGGGGGGGGAGCTCCATTCAACCATGATTTTGTGAGGGGGGGAAGGGCAGCAAACTCAGACAGCCCCGGCTGAACTATACCTCTCAACTGTCCAGATTTTTGCAGAATGAAGAGATTTTTGCTTCTTATTTTTGGTTTCTTCCTCATAAAATTTGTGGTTTTCTGTCAAATCATTTAGGAATGAAGTCACTAAATAATGACAGAGACTGAGTTTCAGACTTCATAACCTTCAGAAAAATGCATGCTAAAGCAAGACCTGTTATTCTATTAAATGTCTCTGTTTATACAAGAGCAATTTTTAGTACTGTTTATATGTTCCCCCAATATATTTGGCCTTGTCCAGATTTCCTGCATTAACGGGTTGAGATGTACGTGCAAATAAATTGCTTTATAGAATTAGGCATATCCAAACCTCTCAACTGTACCCGATTTTGGCTCAAAATGTTGCTCTTCACCTAATAATCTCTCCGCAAAATGGCACATTGGGTTTACAATTAATAATTAACTGTAATAATCAGTTATAGATTGCTTTTATTTCAGAAATGCATGTAGATTCTTTTATTTTGTCAGCTGCTCAAGTTAGCAGTACTAATATTAAAAAGGGTCCCTTCTTTGCAGGTTCCCAGCTGTATTGTGTGGCTATTTTATATTTTTGAATCACATTTTTGGTCCATTTTTCATAAAACTGTGTTTTTTTATGGCAAATTAGTGGCAAATCATTAAAGATTGAAGTTAGAAAATAATGACAGACATTTCAGTTTCAGATTTCATACGCTTCAGAAAATTCATACTAATGCAAGACCTACTATTCTATTATCTTTCTATGTTTATAAGAGCAATATTTAAATATTGTCCTTATTTTTGGGCCTTTGTCCCACTTCTATGTATGGCTTTGTCCAGATTTCTTGCTCTGCTCTGAGGTTGAGAGGTATGACAAATGTGTTAGGGCCATCGCAGTCAGCCAGAAACATTTCAAATTGTGACATACTTGTTGCACCTCACTCCCCCATGTAGTGACTCTAGATGTGTCCAAGCAAGGCAAGGAACAGTTATGCAGTGTAAATGTGCAGACTATCCCCCCATCCAAGGTAGACACAAGTACTACAATGGCTTTTCATCTGTCCTTGATTTTGCAGAATGTTCTGGTTTCTGTCATATTTTTATACTGTTGATTTATTCTTATTATTCAGAAAGTGCCTGTTGCTCTGTGTTTAAGTAGCAATGCTTTAACGACCATCTGGTAAGCTTGTCTGAGATTGTAAGATGCAAGTAAGTTTTAATAAGCATACTGTTAACGAATTGCCAACATTGAAAGCCTTTCTGTTGTTGCCATGCAGAGAATACTTACATAACTAGATAACATATAAGCCTTGGGTATTGAAATGCATATGACAGTATTTGTAATAAAGGACAGGATTACATTATTTTAAGAGCTCATTACTGCAAACTAAACAGAATGCCAATCTATCATGTGTGGTCCGTATCCTGTGCAGTAATCCTTTAAGCAATGTATGTTGAGCTTGTTTCCTGTTTGCTTTTCATTTTTTACTTTGATCGTGTTTTCCCCATGAAACAAGTAAATAGTTGTTGTCAGGCAGCAGGTCTTTTTTGGATAAGAAACATTTTTACAAGTGGGGGTATCATAGAGATTGCTACTTTCAACATGTTACTTGGTACTTTAATAAAGCTGAATATAAATTATAATTAGAACTGGAGTGCAAGGAGAAGTTGTTTGAGTTGAGTGCTGCTTGTTTTTCTTATACTTGATTTTGACTAGCATTCCAGTAATGTATTTAAAAAGTAATTTATTTTTTCATGCCTCACAACCTTTTTGTTTCCATCTAGATATTAAGTAAACTGCCATGCAGCCAATGGATTGAAATATTTTTTTCTTCTACACTTTCCTTTTTTCTTGATTGGACTCTCATAATGATGGTTTGGCAACAAGGGCAGCGTATTTAATTAAAGTTACAGTTTTTGTGGTTTTGATCATAGCTCCTCCCCTTTCTAGTTGGCCACACCCATTCCCATTGTCCCAGCTGTCTCCTGCAGCCCCACTTTGATTTGAAGTCACCAGCCACCACTGAGTGGAACAGATGTTTTCATGTTATCTCTGTGCCATCCTAGTAGATGATTTATTAGTCGGAGGCAATGATGAAGCAGAGCATGACAGCAACCTCAAGAAAGTTATAGATAGAGGACGTGAAGTGAACTTAAAGCTCAATCCTCTGAAGTGCAAATTCAGAGTACCAGAAGTCATACACTGAAATAACAATATGCTCAGCTTGAGAAGGAACGTTTGGCAACTGTATTTGCATGTTCAAAGTTTCATGATTATATTTATGTTTGAGATATCCAGATTGAAACTGATCATCAACCTCTAGTTACTATTTTAAATAAGCCAATGCATTCCACTCCAGCAAGATTGGAAAGAATGATGATCAGATTACAAAGTACAACTTCAAAATGGTCTATATAAAAGGCAAACTTCTTAATCTGGCTGATAACTTATCCAGATTGTCCAGAAATACAACAGAACAGATTGATGCAGAGAATTTTAACTTTGATGTCACAGAAGTGTGTAATTTTTCAACCATGAGACTTGATGAGCTGAGACATACAAAGATTGATCCTGTTTTGCAAAAACTCAACCAGTACATCTAGGTAGGATGGTCATCAAATTAATTCAGTGTACCACCTGAAATACAACCTTATTTAACTTACAGAGGTGAGATGTTGATGGAAGATGACATTATTTCATAGGTTCATAGGTAGGTACTAGGCTATTGGCCATAGGGCCTATATAAGCCTAGCCAAAAAAGTACCCTGGCTTTCACCCACCCAGGAAAATTATTTTTATGTGCCACCATCAAACAAAGCCACAGAAGTGATCCCTGGGGTAAATTTCCTATTTCCCATCCAATCATCAAGATTTTTTTTGAAGAGTGCTAATGAGGAGCTTTGTTTGATATAGATAGGTAGTCTGTTCCAGAGTATGGGAAGTCTCTGGGATAGGAATCTATCCCTCCAGCATGTTCTGTTTATTGTGGTGACAAGGTTTAGGTCCCTAGAACATGTAGCTTGGAGGCATTGGGATTTCTTTAAGTGGAGCATTCCAACAGCTCTGGGTTTTACATAGCTTTGTATGTTAGGCAGAGATCGCCTCTGAGTAGGCGAAATGCAACAGTGTAAAGCTGGAGATTTTTGAGATGGTCTGCATAGGGCATCTGTTTGAGGCTGGTAATCCTCTTTTTGAGGTATTTCTGTGGCCTTTCCAGTTGTTGTAGATGTCTTGTGAGGTACATACCAAAAGGGGCGTTGTACTCTATAATGGGTCTAATGAGTAATGAGTAGAGGGGAACAATGACCTCTTTTTTCCTGGATGAGAAACATTTTGTGATGAGGTGTGCCACGTAGAAGGATTTCCTGACTACTGTGATGATGTGATTATCAAAGGAGAGACCACTGTCCACCTGTGTCCCAAGGTCTCTTATCACACTTTTGGTGTTAAGTTTACTACCGCCTATGTGGTAGTTCATGGGTACAGAGTTTTTACCAAAGGGGATGACAATGTACTTTTTGGCATTGAGCTTGAGGCCATGGCTTTGACACCAGGCATCTGTTGCAGTGAGGTCCTTTTTTAGGATGCCCACATCTTTAGGAGTTTCGACAATGGCTCCTAGTTTGCAGTCATCTGCGAACTTCTTTAGCCAAAGACCTTCTCTGTTAGCCTGTACTTCAGAGAAGTAGATACCAAGCTGGAGAGGACCCAGGACTAAACCTTGTGGTACTCCACTTGTCACTGGTCTGAAGTCGGATTTGGAGTCTGCTACTTTTACAGTGTGGGTTCTGTCAGTGAGCCATTTGGCAACCCATCTTATAACATAGGGATTTATACCTAGTTTAGTGAGTTTATCTATACTTCCAGAGTGGTTGATGGTGTCAAAAGCCTTGGCGAGATCTAGATAGGCTGTGTGAACCACCTTACCCTCGTCTACGGCTTTGGTGACTGCTTCAAAGAAATCTATCAGGTTTAGTAGACATGAACTGCCATTTACAAACCCGAACTGGGTGGGGTCTAGAGTTTGGAGATTACCAATGTCTTTGTTTATAAGTTCCGTGATGATACCTTCCATGGCCTTTCAGACCAGGCTCGTCAGACTAATGGGGTGGTAGTTCCCAGGTTACGTGGTGGATCCCCCTTTGTGGAGTGGGATAACCGTCACTGTGTGCCATTCAGTGGGCATAAAGCCTGAGGTGAGGCTATGATTGAACATGTTACTTAGGTGGGATGCCAGTTCGTTCTGTAGTCCGTATGCAATGCAGCCTGGGATGTTTTTAGGTCCCATGGATGCTGTGTTCTTGGCTTTGGAGACTAAAGTTTTTACCTGTGCAACCATGATTACAGGAACTTTGCATTCTTCCGGTATAGACATGGGCCCTTTAGGGGGTGAGATGGGGGTTAAGTTAGCACTGAATCTATGTGCCAGGATGTTGGCAATATCAGTTGGTTCTGTATATTTAGTGCCATTGTGCTGTAACTCAGAGCAAATCTGAGTGTTGCCATTGAGATTCTTGATATAGCTAGACAATGCTTTGTGGTTGTCTTTAGAATCAGTGGCAATTTTGTTTTTGTAACTAGCTTTGGGGGATTGTATGAGGGATCTCAGCTTCTTACTAAGGCTGACCAGGGACTTCCTCCAATCATGGGATTTTACTCTTTTTTGCAACAGTTTCTTTTTCTGTTGTAGAGTTTGTTTATATTAGGGGACCACCAGATTGACTTCATTTTTTGGAGGATAGCATCTTGGTTCTGTTAGGGATAGCACAATCCATGCACTCGTGTATGTGCTTATAAAGTGCAATTGTGTAGGATTCAGCAGTTGTACCTCTATTGTCCATCTGAATGGGTGTCATGACGTTTGCCACTTCTGTCTTATAAAGTGTGAAGTTGGCTTTGGAGAAATTTTTTACGGTAGTTTCCCTAATGGGGGTGGGGGTGGGATGTGGATGTCTAGGGTGATTAGCTTGTGGTTGGATCTGATCAATGATGAATTGACCTTTGGTGTGGAACAACGGTCACCCATGTTGGTAATGACCAGGTCTAGGATATTGCTTCCCCTGGTGGGGGTGTGGATAAGATGATCCAAGGCATTGGAATTTATGAATTCCAGAAAACGTTGAGCAAAAGAGTTGGTACATGAGTAGTTTTCCCAGTTAATGGTGGGGTAGTTGAAATCACCCATTATTACGGTGTTGGGTTGTACTCTAATATCTTCCAGTGTATCAAGAAATGAGTGGGAGTCCTGGGGCATGGTGGGGGATCTATAGCAAGCTATAATTTGGATTGCGGTCTTGCCAGTAAGTTCAAAGGTCATAAAGTTGTTGATCCTGCTTCCTTACAATGTGAATATTGTGAATATATCCAGTTTTGCATCATGATCAACCAGGGTCCGAATCTACCAAAAGAAGGGTGAAAGGACTAGTACTTTGGCCTTCTCTAGTGAAAGAAATTGACAAAGTGCTTTTATCTTGTTCAGTATGCAATAGTACTAAACTGCATCTGCAAAAAGAGCCACTTTACCTATGTCAAGTTCCTGAACTACCTTCATCAATAGTAGCCACTGACATATTCAAGTGGAATAATCGGCATTATTTAGTCTTGGTCGACTCTTATTCAAACTGGTTTGAGATTGATTTGTTGCCTAACCTAACATCTACTACTGCTATTACTAAGTTGAAACGTCATTTCTCAGTCCATGGTAGTCCACATAAGCTTATCTCTGATAATGGTACTCAATTTACTCAATTTGGTAGAAATGCACCATCTTTTGACTTAACTTTTCTGCCTTGCTTCATAGGAATCCCCAGTAGTGTGCTCGCATTCCCCTCAGCAAAAGTTACATCCTGTGTCTTGGCCAACCCCAATCAACCCAAGACTGTCTCATTGCCCTGCACTGTGAAACCCTGCATTGGTGGAACACTGAAGTGCTTTCAGCTACACTAGTTCCCCTCAGCAAAAGTTACATCCTGTGTCTTGGCCAACCTCCAATCAACCCAAGACTGTCTCGTTGCCCTGCACTGCATTGGTGGAACACTAAAGTGCTTTCAGCTACACTAGTGTATGTTAGACTTGTAGTTAATCTGTCCTCCAAACTGAAGACTCTTTCCCCTTTCACTGTACGTGTGTACACTACTTCCCCCCCAAACTGTCCTCCAAACTGAAGACTTCCCCTTTCACTGTATGTGTGCACACTACACTATACTCGTGCACACTATACTACACTACTGCCCTCCCCCCCCAGTTTCTCTCTTCCTATAGTACTCCTAGGTCAATTACTTAAAACTACTTTCTCTTGGAAAAAGTTTACCTGTGTACCTGCAGCCCATACTTCTTCTGTTTTTCCCTGCAGAAGTTGTGGTCCTTTTCACCACACAATGTACTAGATTAGAAGCATAACATCTGTAGTTATTAGGAAGATACTGCACTACACTGATCTGAAATTAACTTAGCTTGGTTTTCCTGTTTTCTTTTTAGCAACTGGACCAGTCCAATTTTTCTGACTCACAACCTTCTGTAGCACACCACTGATTCCTGACTTTTAGTGAGAATGTTACATTGTGTGTAGCATCTTAGAAGTTACTTGTGTTTCTGTAGCTTACCACTGTTATTCCTGACATTTAGTGGAGAATGCTAAATAGTGTGTAGCAGCTTAGTAGTTACTATTTTTGTCTTCATAACATTTATAACAATACATAATAGTGTAGTGTATGTTATAATAACTTGGTATCAACTGTAGTTACCTTTTTGTTTTTTTTTCTCTGCTATCCTTGCATTTTGTGTTGCTCATAGAATTGTGCTATTTCTTACAAGGTATGCTGCTCCTCCCCTGCATTCTCTATCATAGTTACTTGGCAACCAGAGTGTTTTAAAAGTTCAGACCTAATATTTACCTCCTTTTCCTTTTAACTTCCAGTCCCCTCACCAAAAGTTACATCCTGTGTCTTGGCCAACCTCCAATCAACCCAAGGTTGTCTCGTTGCCCTGCACTGCATTGGTGGAACACTAAAGTGATTTCAGCTACACTAGTGCATGTTAGAGTTGTATTTAATCTGTCCTCCAAACTGAAGACTCTTTCCCCATTCTCTGTACACGTGCAGACTACTGCTCCCCCTATTTCTCTCTTCCTATAGTACTCCTAGGTCAATTACTTAAAACTACTTTCTCTTGGAAAAAGTTTACCTGTGTACCTGCAGTCCATACTTCTTTTGTTTTTCCCTGCAGAAGTGGTGGTCCTTTTCACTACTTTGTACTAGATTAGTAGCATAATATTTGCAGTTATTAGGAAAATACTGCACCACACTGACCCGGAATTAACTTAGCTTGATTTTCCTGTTTTCTTTTTAGTAGCTGTCCCAGTCCAGTTTTTCTGACTCACAACCTTGCATTATTTTGTGTCTACCCCCTCACCCACCTTGAACTTACACACCTCCCCTCCCACCCCTGCTTAATTACAGAGGTATCAAAAAAACTGATGTAGAAAGGCACTTATCTTTTGACTTAGCTTTTCTGCCTTGCTTCATAGGAATCCCCAGTAGTGTGCTGACATGTAAGTACACTTACTATATTCTAATAAACTTCTACTGTCCTGTTTTCAGCTCCTATCCCCTGTCAACCATCTGCATCCTTCTAATTTCACACACAGTGCCTTATGCCTTATACCAGTGCCTTCTTATCTCTGAGCTAGTGGTCAGCTTCACTGATAAATTACTGCTGGCTTTCTTCCATCTCCTTGGCTCTACCCACTCCGTTCACCCTGCGGGCTCACTCTGCTCCCCTACCCTGCCCCCAAACTCCTACTTTTATTTCAACTACTCCTCATCCACTCAACACAGCCATCCAGTCAAAACCTTCCCCTCTTTGCCCTCCTCCTTTCACCCACAGTAATTAAATACATCACTAAAGACATCACTCTTTCACTACCCCTTCTCACCCCACAGCTCTTCTCTCCAACTACAAATCCTCCCATATTAAACTATCTTTTTCCAACCATGTTTCCCTTATCATTCCTAACACTCCAAATCCCCATTTCCCTCCTACTACTCCCAACAACTTTATACCATGCCATCTCCTATACCTCCAATCAGTTTCCACTCTATACCCCTTCCCATACTTCCACACAAAACCATCTCCTCCCTCACACAAATAATCATTTCTTTTCTATCTCCTTCTCTCTGTTTCAGCTCAACCCTCTGCACCTTTTTAATCCTAAAATTATTTCCACTACTGCAAAGACACTTGCTCTTAAACAAATACTACATCATCCAGAATACCCTAAATCCAAACCAAAACATACTAAAATAACTTCCTTCAATAACCTCATCTTAGCTGGAGATATTCACCCCAACCCTGGACCTAACCCACCTACAAATAATTACCCCCCCTTCCTCTAACCTTTCATCCCCCTACAATACTCTTAAATTTTTCACACTCAATGCCCAGAGTCTCAACAACAAAGCACCTCAGTTTCAAGCATGGCTAAGTCATAACCAACCTGACATTGCAGCCATCTCTGAAACTTGGATTAAACCCCACATTTCTGACTCTGAAATCCTACCCTCTGGATTTCACACTCTTAGAAGTGACCGCCCAAAGAAAAAAGAAGGTGTTGCATTAATCTCTTCCAATCTACTTACCTTAATTCCCCTACCAAACTCCATTCCTAAATTCACCAATGCAGAACAAACAGTTGGTCTATTAAAAATGAACAATCACAAAAGCCTCTGAATCATCGCCCTTTATATTCCACCCAGAAATAATGTCTCAACCATTGAAGACATAATCCAAAGGGCCTCAGCTGACATTAACCTTGAAACTTACATACTAGGCGATGTAAATATCAATTGGAATAAAATCAACAGTTCCATGACCTCCCTATCCATTAACCTCTTTAACTTTACTCAAGTAATCCACTCCATCACCAGATCCAATAAAATAAATCCTCCAGGATCCATTCTTGATTGGATCTTAGTCTCCCAGCCAAATAAAATTACTAACTCTGGCACCATCAGTGATCACCTCCCAGTATTCATTTACCATGCAACCACCTCCCATCCACACCAACATGAATATATTCAGACCCGCAACCTTAGTAAATTTGACCCTAATACCTTCTCTGTTCCAATTAATTTATTTGAGATAGTTATTCTAAAAACCCTTCCACTCGATAAAGCCATAGACCACTTTTAATTCTGCTTTCCTATACCCTCTAAATTCCCTAGCTCCACCAAGGAAAAAAAGAATAAAAACTATAACCGCCCCTTGGCTAACCAAAGAAACAAAGCAAATTATGCATTAAAGGACAAATCCTGGAAGCTTTACCAAAAGAATAAACTTCCCGAAACCCTTCTCCAATATACACAGCTCTGTAACTTTGCAAACAAACAAATCTTCAATGACAAAAAATCCTAGTACACTAAGCTCCAGTCAAACCATCCCCAAAACCCTAGGCTTTTTTGGAACTCCATAAACGCACTCCTCAACCCAGGCTCCAAAATAACCCTTGTTCGGACCCAGGTAAATCTGACCTCGAATTTGCCTTACTATTCAACTCTTTCTTTATAGAGACAATATCTGACCTAACAAAAACTTTTCCCAACAACAACCCATCTATCCTACATTCCACCTCATCTAAGTCCCCAAATAACTGAGCTTAAACCACAAACTACATAAAAAGACTTCTATCCAAACTTAAACCTTGCTCCAATGCAACTGACAACATCCCCTCTTCTTTTCTCAAGTCTGCTGCCAATGGTATATTGCTCTCCCAATTAGTATCCTAATTAATAGATCTATAAAGGAATCCTATGTCCCTAAACTCTGGCGCTCTACCTTTATTCTTCCTCTCCACAAGGGAGGTGAAAACACTTAACATTTCAAACTTCTGCCCTATAGCTCTTTTGTTTCCAATCTACAAAATCCTAGAAAATGCATCCACCTCCAACTTATGCCTTTTCTGACTAAACCAACTTCTTACCCCTACCCAACATGGCTTCTGACCAGGACATAGCACCATAACAACTCTATTCTCATTCTTAGAAACTGTCAATCAAGCCTGGGATTCTGTGAACTTGGTATCCACAGTGCTCCTAGATCTCTCTAAAGCATTTGATACTATTTCCCATAAGCACATTCTAAGTCATCTGTCAAACCTAAGTGTCTCCCAAAGCACACTTTCCTGGTTCTCAAGGTATCTGTCAGATAGATATCAGGCTGTGAAATGGAAAAAAAGGCACCTCACCTTCCTTACCCACTCCTACCGGAGTACCACGGTGTCCATCCTTAGACCAATGCTGTTTAATATCTTTACCAATAACTTTTACTCTGCTATTCCTAATGCCAAAGTCATCCAATATACAGATGACTCTACACTTGTCTGCTCCATCTCGAACCTCTCTGAACTCCTATCTAAAACTCAGACTACTTTCTCAACTACTGAGATCTGGATGCACCAAAATCACCTTTCTCTCATTGCTAACAAATCTAAAATACTACTATTTACTCCCTCAAAATCGTTCTCTGTTGATAAAAATTCCTTCCAAGTCCTTGGCCAAAACAACTCTCTGATTGAAGTTGTTCTCTTTGCCAAACTACTCTGTGTAACTATAAAGGAACACCTCAAGTTAGACATCCATATTCAGCAAAATATAAAGAAAACCCACCAAAAACTAGGTATGCCATACAGGAACAACCATTTCCTCATTACTTCTACCAGGCATACTCTGGCCTCTTCTTACCTCCTTCCCTCCCTTCTGTATGGTGCCCCACTACTAACTAACCTATCCTCTTCCATCAATTCCAAACTTGAAAGCTGTTATAACAAAATGTCTAAATTTGCCACCAAACCTAAACATTCCATACATCACTGTGTTACCCTCCAATCCCTCAACTGGTTAGAATTCACAAATTACCTGGACTTCTTCCAGCTCACTACAGCATATAGACTAATATTTAATCCAACCAAAAACATCAAAACTTGATTACTATCCACAAACCTAAACATCCTGCTGGACAACTTCTCCTCTCCTTTTCCTTACGTAAGAAATGGAACTCTCTCCCTTCCACACTAAGGACAATGTCAAATACAAACAACTTAAAAACACAGCTTTATACCTACCTCTCCTCCAAATGGAAATGTAACTGCATTCTTCCTACCTAATACTCTTTAACAAAAGACCCTGGGAGGATATCCTCCTGAGTTCCTAAGCACCTTATAGCTGGCTTTAACCTTCTATAGCTAATTCCCATGAAACCTCTCACACTCTTTTAAAATTGTAAATAGCTTTGGACTTTGACTTTAACTGTGTGAATTTGTTAAAATTTATCTGCACAATATTTTCCACTATGGGCAATATTGCTCACACTTTGTATTATTTGATATGATAGTTGTATCCTATTTTTATTGGACTGCTATCTTTACTGTAATCTGTTTCATGGAGCTTTTCTCCCTGGGCCTTTACTGACTTCCTCAGTAATCAAACTAGAAATGAATAAATACATTTACTAGTCAATTGATTCAGAAATTTGCAACATAATGGGACTTTGCACGTTATTAGTAGTCCTGAATACTTTCAGTCAAATGGTCTAGCTGAATGTGCAGTACAGAGTGCAAAGCAATTACTAAAGAAGTCAAAGTTTTATAATACTGATATCTTTTTGAATTTACTTAGTCCCACAAACATACCCCGTGATGATATACTTGGCTTGCCTGCTCAAAGAATTCTGTTTAGGCAAACCTGAATGTTGCCTATCAGTTCCAGTTTGTTGATGCCTAAAGCTAAGAACAACAGAGCAATCAAAGCCCAACTATTCAGAAAGCATTCTTTCCAGAAATCCAGTTATGATAAAATGGGCAGAGATATCTTTGTCTCCTGAAAGAAGGAGAGACAGTGAGGATGCAAACAGCGAAAGATTTCGACTGGATTGGTCAAGTAACAGGTATATGTGGCAAGTTGAGATCTTATTTTGTGGAATCGGAGGGTGTGGAGTGCAGGAGAAATTGCAGACATCTTTTTCCTGTATCAGAACCGATATCATAGCATTGTTCCTGTGATACAGACCCTAGATCTCAGAGAAATCCAGACGTTGTTTCTGCTGCAGAACATGTCTTAACTTCTACTTCTATTCCTGATGATGTTCCTGATGTCACCAACGTTGAACATTCAGCAGAGACAGTCCCAGCTGGTAAATCCAATTCTCAATTCTATGCCACATGATTTGGTCGCATCTCCAGACCTAGTGTGAAATAGGCAACAACCTGATCTCACTTGTTTATATGTATTTAGTTCTGTGTAACTGCATGGCAAAGAAGTATCTTGTATTTATTGCATGTCAATGAAGTATGCTTCATTTCTCAAAGAAGAAGGATGTAGAATATGTATGTGTGTTGTACCTATAAGAAGCATTTCCAAGGTCAGCACGTGCATATAAATAGCCAGCACATGCTAGCTTCAGTGAAACTTTGACAGTGCAGCCAGAGAGTGAACATATATGTGAGAGAGAGAGAGAGTCAGTCTGTTTATAAGTTTATCTATTTTAAAGTTATTTGCCTCAATCCTGATGCATTTCTACATAATAAACTGTGAACAAAACCCATGCAAATTGTCTGTTTCATCCTGACTAGACGAACAACACTAATGCTTTTACTTAATGGAATCTTGTAACAAACCATTCTCTGAGAAGGTGAATTAATGTAATTCAAGATGATTAATCAAACTCATCCTTTTCTTTTGCCCGGAGTCCCATCACCAGTGTTATAATGTGCTCATGCTCCTCTGGAATCCCATCTCTAGTGTTATAATGTGCTCATGCTCCTCCGGAGTCCCATCACCAGTGTTATAATGTGCTCATGCTTCTCCGGAGTCCAATCACCAGTGTTATAATGTGCTCATGCTTCTCCGGAGTCCCATCACCAGTGTTATAATGTGCTCATGCTCCTCCGGAGTCACATCACCAGTGTTATAATGTGGTCATGCTCCTCCGGAGTCACATCTCCAGTGTTATAATGTGCTCATGCTCCTCCGGAGTCACATCACCAGTGATATAATGTGCTCATGCTCCTCTGGAGTCACATCACCAATGTTACAATGTGCTCATGCTCCTCCGGAGTCACATCACCAGTGTTATTATGTGTTCATGCTCCTCCGGAGTCACATCACCAGTGTTACAATGTGCTCATGCTCCTCCGGAGTCACATCACCAGTGTTATAATGTGCTCATGCTCCTCCGGAGTCACATCAGCAATGTTACAATGTGCTCATGCTCCTCTGGAGTCACATCACTAGTGTTACAATGTGTTCATGCTCCTCCGGAGTCAGATCACCAGTGTTACAATGTGCTCATGCTCCTCCGGAGTCACATCACCATTGCTACAATGTGCTCATGCTCCTCCGGAGTCATGTCACCAGTGTTATAATGTTCTCATGTTCCTCCGGAGTCACGTTACCAGTGTTATAATGTGCTTATGCTCCTCTGGAGTCACGTCACCAGTGTTATAATGTGCTCATGCTCCTCCAGAGTAATGTCACCAGTGTTATAATGTGCTCATGCTCCTCCGAAGTCACATCACCAGTGTTACAATGTGCTCATGCTCCTCCGGAGTCACATCATCAGTGTTACAATGTGCTCATGCTCCTCTGGAGTCACCTCACCAGTGTTATAATGTGCTCATGCTCCCTAGCATTTTTAATGGTGTCATCAGTATAATTCAAAATGTTATATGTTCTTACTAATACTTGCTTAACAAAATGTTGAAACACGTACTGCAGATCTCTCCCTCTTAAACATACCTGACTGGAGAACATGGTTACACGTTAGGTTTGATGTAATGCTTGTTGATTATAATGGGATTTCAAGTCCAGTTTGCTAAATACTTTAAACTTTGTTTATATCATGTTGTATGATCTACATTCTATGAAAGGTGCATTTCTTTTTGTATAGCCTTGATGACAGACACATGTATATAAAGAGTCTTACTCCATTTTGTTTTGATGATTGAGGGACTAAAACTCAGATACCTGTGAAGGTGTAACAGTAAAATCTTTATTCTTCCATTCTTGGTCTTAAAACTTAATCAGGTATAGCAAAATATCTTATCAATAAAATATATATAACTCCACACTGGCCGAACTATAAAGGAAACCACCAGAAGTTAGAGAAGTCCACAGTTTAATGTCGCTTTATGGTCCATTGGCCCGAATGAGCCCATTTTCAATGGAGTCCTGGGGTGAAAAGCTCCATAGATACAATATATAAAAAAAAAACAGTTTGTTAAAGTACAAGAAGAATACATATAAGCCAAAGTAAGTAATAATACAATTAGAAGTAAAAGCAGAACGATATATAACAATTCATACAGGTTTACAATTTTTAGTCTCTATACTTGCTAAAATAGATGTTAAGTCAAAGACAATTGTAAGTAGGTATGTACAAATGGATTAAACTTACGAAGTTATTTACAATATGTTTGTTCTCATAGGGGAGATGTGATTGTAGGCTAAGGGTGTAATTCAATTAAAAAAACACAATTTAAAGATACAGGGGCCAAGGCCTTTGTAAAAGTAAAAAACACATCATTTTAAAACCTTCAACCTCCTATTTTTTTAAAAAACTTTTAATGTTAACAGAATCATTTGTACCAGGTTGTTTGTCAGCTCCTAGCCTTAACTGCCACATAGCTTTTCCTTTGTTCAAGAAAATCCTTGAAGGACCCACCCCTAATATTCTTCACTACATGTTCTAAAACTGATAGTTGTATCCTATTTTTATTGGACTGCTATCTTTACTGTAATCTGTTTCATGGAGCTTTTCTCCCTGGGCCTTTACTGACTTCCTCAGTAATCAAACTAGAAATAAATAAATACATTTACTAGTCAATTGATTCAGAAATTTGCAACATAATGGGACTTTGCACGTTATTAGTAGTACTGAATACTTTCAGTCAAATGGTCTAGCTGAATGTGCAGTACAGAGTGCAAAGCAATTACTAAAGAAGTCAAAGTTTTATAATACTGATATCTTTTTGAATTTACTTAGTCCCACTAACATACCCCGTGATGATATACTTGGCTTGCCTGCTCAAAGACTTCTGTTTAGGCAAACCTGAATGTTGCCTATCAGTTCCAGTTTGTTGATGCCTAAAGCTAAGAACAACAGAGCAATCAAAGCCCAACTATTCAGAAAGCATTCTTTCCAGAAATCCAGTTATGATAAAATGGGCAGATATATCTTTGTCTACTGAAAGAAGGAGAGACAGTGAGGATGCAAACAGCGAAAGATTTCGGCTGGATTGGTCAAGTAACAGGTATATGTGGCAAGTTGAGATCTTATTTTGTGGAATCGGAGCGTGTGGAGTGCAGGAGAAATTGCAGACATCTTTTTCCTGTATCAGAACCGATATCATAGCATTGTTCCTGTGATACAGACCCTAGATCTCAGAGCAATCCAGACGTTGTTTCTGCTGCAGAACATGTCTTAACTTCTACTTCTATTCCTGATGATGTTCCTGATGTCACCAACGTTGAACATTCAGCAGAGACAGTCCCAGCTGGTAAATCCAATTCTCAATTCTATGCCACATGATTTGGTCGCATCTCCAGACCTAGTGTGAAATAGGCAACAACCTGATCTCACTTGTTTATATGTATTTAGTTCTGTGTAACTGCATGGCAAAGAAGTATCTTGTATTTATTGCATGTCAATGAAGTATGCTTCGTTTCTCAAAGAAGAAGGATGTAGAATATGTATGTGTGTTGTACCTATAAGAAGCATTTCCAAGGTCAGCACGTGCATATAAATAGCCAGCACATGCTAGCTTCAGTGAAACTTTGACAGTGCAGCCAGAGAGTGAACATATATGTGAGAGAGAGAGAGAGTCAGTCTGTTTATAAGTTTATCTATTTTAAAGTTATTTGCCTCAATCCTGATGCATTTCTACATAATAAACTGTGAACAAAACCCATGCAAATTGTCTGTTTCATCCTGACTAGATGAACAACACTAATGCTTTTACTTAATAGAATCTTGTAACAAGTCATTCTCTGAGAAGTTGAATTAATGTAATTCAAGATGATTAATCAAACTCATCCTTTTCTTTTGTCTGGAGTCCCATCACCAGTGTTATAATGTGCTCATGCTCCTCTGGAATCCCATCACTAGTGTTATAATGTGCTCATGCTCCTCCGGAGTCCCATCACCAGTGTTTCAATGTGCTCATGCTCCTCCGGAGTCCCACCACCAGTGTTACAATGTGCTCATGCTCCTCCGGAGTCCCATCACTAGTGTTATAATGTGCTCATACTCCTCCGGAGTCCCATCACTAGTGTTATAATGTGTTTATGCTCCTCTGGAGTCACATCACCAGTGTTACAATGTGCTCATGCTCCTCCGGAGTCCAATCACTAGTGTTATAATCTGCTCATGCTCCTCCGGAGTCCCATCACCAGTGTTATAATGTGCTCATGCTCCTCCGGAGTCACATCACCAGTGTTATAATGTGGTCATGCTTTTCCGGAGTCCCATCACCAGTGTTATAATGTGCTCATGCTCCTCCGGAATCCCATCACTAGTGTTATAATGTGCTCATGCTCCTCTGGAATCCCATCACTAGTGTTATAATGTGCTCATGCTCCTCCGGAGTCCCATCACCAGTGTTATAATGTGCTCATGCTCCTCCGGAGTCCCATCACCAGTGTTATAATGTGCTCATGCTCCTCCGGAGTCACATCACCAGTGTTATAATGTGGTCATGCTCCTCCGGAGTCACATCTCCAGTGTTATAATGTGCTCATGCTCCTCCGGAGTCACATCACCAGTGTTATAATGTGCTCATGCTCCTCTGGAGTCACATCACCAGTGTTACAATGTGCTCATGCTCCTCCGGAGTCACATCACCAGTGTTATAATGTGTTCATGCTCCTCCAGAGTCACATCACCAGTGTTACAATGTGCTCATGCTCCTCCGGATTCACATCACCAGTGTTATAATGTGCTCATGCTCCTCCGAAGTCACATCAGCAATGTTACAATGTGCTCATGCTCCTCCGGAGTCACATCACTAGTGTTACAATGTGTTCATGCTCCTCCGGAGTCACATCACCAGTGTTACAATGTGCTCATGCTCCTCCGGAGTCACATCACCAGTGCTACAATGTGCTCATGCTCCTCCGGAGTCATGTCACCAGTGTTATAATGTTCTCATGTTCCTCCGGAGTCACGTCACCAGTGTTATAATGTGCTTATGCTCCTCTGGAGTCATGTCACCAGTGTTATAATGTGCTCATGCTCCTCCAGAGTAATGTCACCAGTGTTATAATGTGCTCATGCTCCTCCGAAGTCACATCACCAGTGTTACAATGTGTTCATGCTCCTCCGGAGTCACATCACCAGTGTTACAATGTGCTCATGCTCCTCCGGAGTCACATCACCAGTGCTACAATGTGCTCATGCTCCTCCGGAGTCATGTCACCAGTGTTATAATGTTCTCATGTTCCTCCGGAGTCACGTCACCAGTGTTATAATGTGCTTATGCTCCTCTGGAGTCATGTCACCAGTGTTATAATGTGCTCATGCTCCTCCAGAGTAATGTCACCAGTGTTATAATGTTCTCATGCTCCTCCGAAGTCACATCACCAGTGTTACAATGTGCTCATGCTCCTCCGGAGTCACATCATCAGTGTTACAATGTGCTCATGCTCCTCTGGAGTCACCTCACCAGTGTTATAATGTGCTCATGCTCCCTAGCATTTTTAATGATGTCATCAGTATAATTCAAAATGTTATATGTTCTTACTAATACTTGCTTAACAAAATGTTGAAACACGTACTTCAGATCTCTCCCTCTTAAACATACCTGACTGGAGAGCATGGTTACACGTTAGGTTTGATGTCATGCTTGTTGATTATAATGGGATTTCAAGTCCAGTTTGCTAAATACTTTAAACTTTGTTTATATCATGTTATATGATCTACATTCTATGAAAGGTGCATTTCTTTTTGTATAGCCTTGATGACAGACACATGTATATAAAGAGTCTTACTCCATTTTGTTTTGATGATTGAGGGACTAAAACTCAGATACCTGTGAAGGTGTAACAGTAAAATCTTTATTCTTCCATTCTTGGTCTTAAAACTTAATCAGGTATAGCAAAATATTTTATCAATAAAAAAATATATAACTCCACACTGGCCGAACTATAAAGGAAACCACCAGAAGTTAGAGAAGACCACAGTTTAATGTCGCTTTATGGTCCATTGGCCCGAATGAGCCCATTTTCAATGGAGTCCTGGGGTGAAAAGCTCCATAGATACAATATATATAAAAAAACAGTTTGTTAAAGTACAAGAAGAATACATATAAGCCAAAGTAAGTATTAATACAATTAGAAGTAAAAGCAGAACAATATATAACAATTCATATGGGTTTACAATTTTTAGTCTCTATACTTGCTAAAATAGATGTTAAGTCAAAGACAATAGTGAGTAGGTATGTACAAATGGATTAAACTTATGAAGTTACTTACAATATGTTTGTTCTCATAGGGGAGATGTGATTGTAGGCTAAGGGGGTAATTCAATTAAAAAACACACAATTTAAAGATACAGGGGCCAAAGCCATTGTAAAAGTAAAAACACATCATTTTAAAACCTTCAACCTCCTATTTTTTTTTAAAAAACATTTAATGTTAACAGAATCATTTGTACCAGGTTGTTTGTCAGCTTTTAGCCTTAACTGCCACATAGTTTTCCTTTGCTCAAGAAAATCCTTGAAGGACCCATCCCTAATATTCTTCACTACATGTTCTAAAACTGTGAACAAGAATTTTTTATACCTCTTATATTTTACAGAATGCCTAAAAAAGGCGTTGTATTTTTGGTCTTAATACAATAATAATGTCCCTTTATTCTTTTGCTCAAGGTCCTTGCAGTCATTCCTTTATAGCAATGTAAACTATACCACAAGTGCTACAGTTATATGTTCCATCAATAGGAATGGTCTTATTAATGTGGGGTAGTTCAACATAAGGTCCTTCTAAAATGAATCTACAGGAGGTACAGAAACCACATTTATACATTCTCTTACAGCATCTCCCTGTATCAAGGTTACTTCTAGTAATAGAATCAAATTATAAACAATTTTTAAACAGTAAGTATTCTTACATGTAACGTTAGGCTTGTCACCAACAATCTGGTGTAAATCAGAATTCCCTCATAAAATATTCCAGTTTTTACTTATAATAGATCTTATACTTTGTCTCTCAACCGACATATCCAGGACACATGAGGTACCATAATTCCCTTTATTGTTCACGTTAATGTTTGCACCACCTGAAACAGCTTGTTTTGTTAATATTAAACCCATGTAGTAAAATAGGGGGAAAATCGGTAACCCTTCTTTCCCTAATCTCTCCAACAGGATTGTTTAACAACTCAGAGGGATATCCCCTATGTAAAAACAAATGGTGAATGAATGTAACCTCTTTTTCAAAAACAGTATCATCTGACGTCATCCTGGACGCACATATAAAGTGTGCCTTAGGTATATAATTTTTCATAAAAATAGGATGATTACTTGAATAATGCAAGTAACCATTAACAAAAGTATCATTTCTATGAATGCAGCTATTAAATTTACTATTATATATGTCCCATGTTAAAGTAACATCCAAAAAGTGGACAGTTAAACCAACGCTACCCACAATAAATTTCAAAAAAATCAGAAGAGCTGTTTATACTATCACAAATAGCCGTCACTTGGTCCATATTACCTTCTAAAGTAAAAAAAAAAAAAATCATCCACATATCTAATATTAAAAAAAAAAAAACCTAGTAATGATCCATGATAAATCTCAGGACACTGTATTCCCAGCACCCAAGAACAAGATTGGCGTAAGCTGGTGCTGCTGCTTATCCCACCTCTCAATTATTTGTAAATTTTACTATTAAACAAAAAATAGTTATTATTGAGCACTAAATCCAACAAAGTGCATAAAACAAAAATATTATCATGGGAGACATTAGCCACAGTCCCCAAAAACTATCTAACAAAATCAACTCCCTGGTCATGTGGAATACTGGTGAACAATGACTGAACATCCACAGTAAATATACTATATTTACTAGCATCAAAATAGTAGTAAAAATAATAGTTAATATTAAAATCCCTAATTTTGCCCAGAAAATGCCAAGAGTCCTTAATAAAAGACTCAAATTTGTGTACTAAAGGATTCGGCATATAATCTATAACCAAAGATATACCTTCAGTCACTAAACAGAGTGAGGAGACAATGGGTCTGAATGGGGAATTTTGCAGGTTTTTATGAATTTTGTGGATATCAAACAAGGTCCCCAAAAAAAGGATGATCAACCAGCATAAACTCATACATATCCCCAGTGATGTAACCATCAATCAGAAGCTCATATAAGTGTGCACGTATAGAATGGTAAGCCTTGTAAACAAAATTATAATCAATAAGTAAATACTCTAACCCATTGTTCAACAAATTCTCCATAGATTGTACATACTTATTCTGCTCCAAAATTACCAGCCCCCCTACCTTATCGGCTTTCATGAACTGAATATGATGTAAATTGCTTAATTCCTTTAAGGATGAATGTTGAGCCTTAGTGAGATTGTAGTATTTTACTACAGGCTTGACCTGACTCAGTCTCTTAATCTCATCCTCACAGCAGTTCTCAAACACACGCAGAGTGTTAGCTAAGGGAGGAGAAATGGTACTAGGTTTGCTAAATATACATTTTTCTAAATGAAATAACAAACTTTAGATTTAATTTCCGACAAAACATTTTTAAATCAAGCAAGGTGTGCCCCGAGTCCATCCTTTTGCAAGGCATAAAATTAAGTCCCAACCCTAAAACAAATAATTGTTCAGTGGTGAACAAATGTTCAGACAAATTATATATTTGAAAAGCAAAATTACCATTGTAAAAGTCCGCAGTCAACAATTCTATTTCTTTTGTTCCTCGTTGAAGCCTTCCTCATCGGACCATTGCTTGTCTCGTCCTGGCCAGATATTTGTCGCTTGTCTAAAGAGATTTGACCTGGGGTATTGGAAATATGTCTGAAGACAGTGGAACCATTCTGTTTGCCATTAGAAATCTCCATAGACTCATCAACAGTTGCAATTGAATCGACTAGAACAGCACCATCAAGCTCTTCATTGTACTGTTCAAAATCTGTTGACAAAACGGAAGTTACATTACCAGTGTTGTCTTTTGTAGCATCATGATTAGAAGCCAGAACTCCTCGCTGAACAAAGCGGTTGCCATAGCGACCACTAAAGGTACTTTGAGCCTTAAAGGGAACATGGGCATTTCTAACCTCTGAAAAGTGTGAAAATGCCATATTGGTGGAATAAGCATCAATATCCCTTTGTAATTTCTTTAATTTTCTCTGAACAAGCCCATGCTCAAACTCCTCTATGCTGGACAGCATATTAGAATAGTCTTTGTTTAAGGAGGGAATTTTAAAATTAATCTCTGAAATGAAGCTTCAGTCTTAGTAATTTCATTATGGACTTCACTAATCCATTGTTTGCTAC
Organism: Protopterus annectens; assembly: GCF_019279795.1. NCBI lineage: Eukaryota > Metazoa > Chordata > Ceratodontiformes > Protopteridae > Protopterus > Protopterus annectens. The sequence goes on from NC_056735.1 coordinate 590,202,937, forward strand.
GAACAACAAGCAACTTCAAAAAATCTAGTCCATGAAAAATGAACTAGTGGGTATCACACCATTAGGGCACTTAAAAAAACGCAAACCTTTGGGTACTACCCCCACTTGTATGCATTTATCAGAGTATTTTTCCCACCACTAAAGCCCTATACTTATTCAAAGATTTTTCCAACAACGACAAAAGATGTTTTGTTTCTTTTTCCACCTCCACATCCCTCCCTATTATAGGTATGGAGGATAGGGCTAAATTATAACCATCAAATGGATCAAAGTCACAGTTTAATACTGCCTTAATGTCAGTGAACTTTGGGGAATGTCACATTTGGCTTCCACTGTCAGAATGATGCCCAGAGGAAGCCTTCTCTGTAACAGTTTCCACATTTTCATCATCTGAACTCAGAGAGGAAACACTGGTAAAGGCAGTCTTCTTGTAATTGCCTGCCAGTAAAGTTTCCAAAGTCTTTTGCATGTCTTTCATGGAACAAACAGGCATAGAAAGCAAATCAGTATCTTTTATATCAGACATACCAGGTGTAGGATGAATAGACATCTCCATTAGTGGATCCTAGTTCAGGCCGGCCATCCACAGGAAAGATGAAAAACTAATAAAAGGAACATTTAACTTTAAAAAAAAAAATAGGGGGTTGAAGGTTTTAAATGATGTGTTTTTACTTTTACAAAGGCCTTTGGCCTCTGTATCTTTAAATGGTGTGTTTTTTTAATTGAATTCAATTAGTGGTTTGATATACAAGGAGTGGGTGGTGTACGTTTAATTCATTCTGATGTAGTCTCTTGGAGATGAAAGTGACATTAAACTGTGGTCTTTGCTAACTTCTGGTTGTTTCCTTTATTGTTCAGCCAGAGTAGTGGTATATATATTTTTTTATTGGTTTGCTGCTACATCTTTTGGGATTGTTCCTTTTATTAAAATATCTTTATCACTGTGGGCAAAGGCCAAGAATTCTGGATATTAGATAATTACATTTTCACATCTGTCTTTTGCATTTAAATCAAAGCAAAATATGATAAAAAGCAAACATTCATATCTTGAAGGAATCTGCAGTATAATTGTTTCATTAGTAGAAGAGTTAATTAGATGTTTCATTTCCCAGGTACCTGTTTAAGCCAGTTAAAGGCTATAAATGAGCTATAGTCCAGCCTGGTACTCAATGGGCACAGAGCAGTGGAAATAATCAACTTGAGGGCACTGCTCCATTGTAAAACATACACACACACACACACACACACACACACACACACACACACACACACACACACACACACACTTTTTTACATGCCTCACATTCCAAAAGATAATTTGGAAAATTGCAAATGCTGTAAGTTATTTTTAATATGGATGGAAGCCAATGAACCAAGGGAAGACCCATGCAAACAGAAGAAGGGTACACAGAAAGACACCAGACAATGTCAGACAGCAGTACTAACCACAGTTCTATTTTGCCTTATTAGTATATTAACTGTAATAATAAAATATTTTTCCAACAGTTCCCATTAAAATGAAATGGAATTAGAATACATAAGTGAGACATCATGCTCTTCATTAACAAGCCTTCTTACACCTCCACACATAATAAAAGAATATGTCTAGTAAAGCCATGTCCTGTTAATATGTACAGTAATCACATGAGATCAGCTGCATTGAGGAACTGATCTCGGTGATTTCCATGTGATCTGTAACATTTGGTAAGAGACATTAATAAGAGCAGACTGTTTGATCTTCAGGAACATTTGCTTTTCTTTCAGATAATGTTATATTAATTCATACTGGAAAAAACACCAGATATAGTTCCTGCAGTGATAAGAAAAAACACTGCCTGCAGCAGCAATCTTTTTTTTTGTACGCCAGTTGTGGGAGAGGATTGTGATTAAGAAAAGTATGTTGTAATTCATTACTGTTGCTATTCATTCTTTCACATTATTTAGAATAAGACAGTATAGTTGTTTAAGTTAAACTTACCATTAAACAGATGTTCAAGTTATCATTGCTGTAGTAGCCTTAGCTATGTAAGTTATATCTGGCCAAGGATTTGAAAGACAGTCAGCTTCTGAAGTTTCAGAGCACCTTCCACATGCCCAAACTGTCAACCAGCACAAGTAGAGGTTAACAAAGCCAAGTTTGGTAGAGAAGCCATTTAGAGCTTTCCTGTTGGCTGACACAGGGAGGCTGTGTCATGAAAGGGCAAAGCTAGGAATAACAGAAAATAAATGCTCACACCCTAGGTAAAAATCACACACAAAAAAAAAAAAAACATGAAGGTAAATTCATCTTACACAACTGTACTATGTTCTTCATATTAATCACTGCTGCTATAACATTATCTATGGGAGTAGATTACCATAGCTAACTATATTTGAGAGGAAGAAGGAGTAGAATCCGGGAGCCACTGGAGAATCTTCCTAACAAAACTTGATCTTGATCTAGAGAAGGAATCAAGCTTACCATATATCGCTTTTTAAAAATATGTACAAAGGTTCAAGTAATATCTCTACAATTCAACCCTTTTCAAAAAGCCATAGATGAAGCCAAAGCCCTGGGAGATCAGGGCCTGACCCTGCCTAGAATAGATTTGTCATGGTGAGTATAACAAAAGGAAATAGCCTTAGACAACCAGTTGCAGGTTGTCCCTTCTTCTTACCCTCAAAAGAAATAGACAATAGATCTGATTATCAGAAAGATGTATTTCTGTCAATATAGTACCTGAGTTGTCTGTGGACATCCATGGTACAGAGTATCCTTTCTCCCTCACTTTTAGGTTCAGGAAAGAAAATGGAGGGTGGACAGTTAGGCTTACACTACACTCAGATACTACTTTAGCCACAAAAGGATTAATTCTCAAATAAACCCTATCCCTATGGAAAATAAAGTAGGGTTGACTCACTATAAGAGCTTGCAACTCTTCTCACTTAAGTCAGAGAAACCAATAAAACTGCTTTCATTGTTAAGAGCCTCAAATCAGCCAGATTAGCTAGTTCAGAGGAGAAAGTGTTAGCTTCTCTAACACAAAAAAAGCCACTGGTTTAGTTGGATGTAAAATCACTTTCAAGAATATTTTGACATGAAACTTCCTTGAAAGTGAGGAATAATGGTTAGTCTTGTTGAAATGGCTGATAAAAGAACCTTGATAAAGGAATAAAAAAAGGCCATAGAGCGGTAACTCATACAAATACTGTAAATCCAGAGAACAACTAACCCTGAATGGGTACTGATTATATTGACACCAACATTTTTCATTTGTTAATATATGCTTTTATAGTAGCAAGCTTTCTTGCCTCCATTAGTACCCACTGTATGTCCTCAGAAAGCAGGTGCTTAAAAGGAATTAAGCCTGTATCATCCAGGCAGTCAACTGATGATGACTGATGTTGGAATGTATCAAAACACCCTTGTTCTTATGTGAGTACATCCATTCTGTAAGAAAGCTTTTGGTAATTACCATCTGTCCATTTCCAAAAGAAGAGAAAACCATGGTTGTCTAGGCTTAAATGGAGTCACCAACGATCTTAGGAGATTCCTTCTGAATCTTCAGAAGTACCCTGGATAATAGTGGAGAAGGATGGAAAGGCACATAGGAACGTTCCTGTCCAAAGAAAAGGTATCTGACTTCCAGAACTTCTTCCATGGAGCCATGTAACAGAATTTTGCAAGATGATTGTTTAGAGATTAGGCAAAGAGGTCTACTTGAGGAACTCCCCATACATGTATCAAATCATGGAAGACCCGCTGATTTAGTTTTCATTTGTGAGGGTTTGCCCGGGTCTTGCTGGGTTTGTCTGACACACAATTTTGCTCTGAAAGAATGTGGGTGCCTGTAGAGTAATATTGTGCTATGAAGCTATATCCCAAGCTAACATGGCCAGTCTGCAAAGGGAGCATGATCAAGTTCTCTCTTGCTCTTTGATGTACTACTTGACTGTGCTATTGTCTGTAACCACTTGAAGAACTCCTGGGGCCCAAAGATTATTCAGAGAGTTGAGTGCCTTAATTAGGGCAAGCATCTCCTTGATATTTATGTCCTTGCATCTGCCCCTGTTGCCCCACACCCACTGCACTTTTATTTCTCCTGAAACTGCTCCACATGTAAGGTCCAAAACATCTGTGTTGTCTGACCACTTTGGAAGAGTGATAGAGAAGGGGAGACCTGGACTTAAGGATATTTGTTGTCTCTACCAAAAAAATCTCTTGTGACAAACCTCACTGGGATCTGAATAGATAAAGGGGGGTTGTTGCTATGACCAAAGAGATTTCAGATACCACTGTATCCTTCTTATGTGGAGTCTTACCAAGGGTATCATGATAATCAGATGTGACTCAAAATTCTGAAGTATTCCCTCACAATAACAGACATCTGAGTGGAAAACCTTAGAAATAGATCTAGAAAAAGATCTATTTTATTTTTCATGTGAAAGAAAATCTCTTTGAAGTGATGTGTATAGTTGGCATTGCAGGAACACAATCCTGTATGAATGAGTCAAGAAAGACTTTTGTATGTTCATTTGGAATCCCAGCTTCTGCAAGGGATCTCTCACCCAAGGGAGAGAGACTCCCATCATTCTGAAAAAGACTCTGCAAAGATAAGCAAGTCATCTAAATATGGAAATATGTGGATACCCTGTAGCCTGCAATGAGCTATAATTGGAGCTAGACAATTTCATTTATTTATTTATTTATTTGCAGTTGATTCACCAGTATAGTCCATTGGGCCAAGATGAACCCATTTTCAATGGAGTTCCGGGGAGAAAAGCTCCAAAAACAAGCAAGGTTGCAATAGGTTTTAGATTACAATTTTTACAAATGTTACAGACTAGAGCAAAACATTACAAATAGTGCAGACTAGTGAAAAACTTTACACATGGTACAGACTAGTAAAAAAGGAACATTACAGTATAAATACTGAGAAGCTATTACATCTTAGGAAGCTTGCACTTTACTAAAAAACAAGCTGTTTCAGGTGGTGCAAACATTCTAATACATTCTTTGTAAATAGCTTAGTAAGTACAAGGGAAGGATGTATGAGTTAGGAGAGAAAGTAAAATGGAAATTGCCAGTGTAAAGAGGGGGAGAGAAAAGAAAAATGGAAATTGCCAGTGTAAATTATGTGGGGTGGGAGCAGGAGCATTCCCACTGGGATACTAGATGTGAGTGAAGAGATTTTTTGAATATAAAGCGGTTAGAGGTGGTACGAATGGATGATGGTAGAGAGTTCCGGAGACATGCTAGGCCATAGGATAGGAGATTTTTACCTGGGGGACGAGTTGGTTTATGCAGTTCTATTAGGTTTTGGTTGTTAGACCTTAGTACTCTGTCAGGTAGGTGCATTTTAAAGGCATAAGAAAGTGAGAGACAGAGGGAGGGGTTGAAAATGAGCTTATGTGCAAGAGTAAGTTGAGTATAGGTGAGATGATTGGAGTTCTAGCCATTTTAGTTTGTGGAGAGAAGAACAGTGGTGGGTGGAGGACTTATGGCTGGTAGCAAACTTGGCGATTTTGTTGTAGCAAGAGGAAAGCTGTGTTTTAAGGGAAGATTGTAGGTTAGTTAGGAGTGGGGCTCCATATAGAAGGGAGGGGATAAGAAATGAGGTAGAGAGAGTGATTTTAGTGGAGGGTGTGAGATAACGATTTTGTCGGTAGAGCATGCCTAGTTTTTTATGTTTCTTTTTATATTTAGTTGAAGGTGGGAATTGAATTTAAGCTGACTGTCAATTTGGACCCCTAGTAATTTGGCCTCTGACACCAGTTCCAGAGATGTATTGTTATGGCTAGTGATAGAGAACGTGTTTGTATTGAAAGAGGTGACTTTAGAGGGAGTAAATACCATTAATTTGGTTTTAGAGGTATTAAGTGCTAGGTTATTTTTTTTCATCCATTGTTCAGTGGTCGAAAATGCATCTTGTGTAAGCTTTAGGAGTGTAGGGATGGATGTGGCAGAACAGATAATAGTTGAATCATCTGCGTATTGGATGATATTTGAGAAAGGGATAGAATTGCGGAAGTCATTTATAAATATATTAAAGAGGAGGGGACCCAGTATGGAACCTTGGAGAACTCCAGTTGGGGTATTAAGGAATGAGGAGGTGGCCTTTTTCCATTTTACTGCTTGATATCTATTGGATAAGTAGCTGGAGAACCAGTTCAGAGAGGAAGGTGATAGGTTAAGCTTAGAGAGTTTAGTTAGAAGTAGGTTGTGAGAGATAGTGTCAAAGGCCTTAGAGAGGTCAAGTAGGAGGGTAGAAACAATGTGACCAGAGTCCCGGGCTTTATTTACAGTTTCCAGGAAGGAGAGGAGGGCTGTCATAGTGCTGTGACCGGGTCTAAATCCATGTTGTGTGGGAGTTAGTAGGTGATTGTCTAAGAGATGTGGAAGGAGTTGTAGATGGATACACTTTTCTAGGAGTTTAGAAATGGGAGACAGGATGGCGATGGGACGGAAATTAGTAATATTGTTATTATTGACACCTTTATGCCACCTTTATGCCACCTATCAGTGGATAGTTCAAATAGTAAGGCAGAGAGCTGATAATATGATCCAGACACATAAAACCTTAATACTCACCTGAAAGCTGGATGAACAGGGATGTGATGATAAGTATCTCTTAAGTCTAGTGTAACCAGGAAACTTGAAAGAGGAAGAAGAGGTAATAGGTTGTGAAGTGACATCATTTTTAATTTGGGCACTATCACATATAGGTTTAGGAAAGAAAAATCCAAGAACAGTTTCTAATTATTTTCTTTCTTTGACACTAGGAAGATCCTTGAATTAAACCCCTTCCCCACCTGGGAAGGAGGAGCAGGTTCTATCACTCCTTGGGACACCATCTAATGAAGGGCAGGATGAAACAAGAGTCTAATCTGCAGGATGAGGAACAACACCCTTGGAAAGGAGACATTTCCTCTCATTGTCATCTTTAACCCTGCTGAATGTTTTTCAGAACTCATTTATCTGAAACAAAATGTAGACAAAGAGGACAATGGAGATTCAGACTGTCTGGAAGAGATTGGGGGCCAAGGAGGGAGGGGGTCATAAGGTCTCCTGAATAGACATTTATACTTGTTGAACTGTCTTTGGTTTTGGGAGATTTGAGACTTCCTTTGGGACCTCCTTGCCACTTCTTCTTCAACGTTTGTTTACCTGAATTCTGTTGAGACTTTATTCTGTTTTTTTTTTTTTTGCCTCTTTAAACGTTTTGGAATGTGAGGCATGTAAAAAAATGTGTGTGTGTGTGTGTGTGTGTGTGTGTGTGTGTGTGTGTGTGTGTGTGTGTGTGTGTGTGTGTGTGTGTGTGTGTGTGTGTGTGTGTGTGTGTGTGTGTGTGTGTGTGTATGTGTTGCCTCTTTAAAACAGAAACAGTGGCCAGAATCATATAGACACTGCAAACAACGAGTAGTGACCTATGCAATAGAAGAAACAAAGTTATTTAAACAGATTGATTTTTCTTCACAAGAAGAAACTGTAGTTAAACATCCCTCATACTCTTACTATATGTCAGCACAAACTTTAATATATGAGAATGACAAATTCTGAAAATCAAAGCTGCAGAAGTATAGACTTTATTATTGTAGCTACTAATGATTTTCCCATCCTTATTAGAAGGAGTAGGATTGGAATCAATTAAGTGCTTAGTAGAATTGGAGTCAACTACTGCTATAGCTGCTGGGTCAGTTTAGGGAATATTGTATCAAAATTTAAAAGATTGAGGAACTTTATACATTCTATATGCGTTTTTTGGGACAGCCGGTGACCATCAAGAAAAACTGTAGGCAGTAGGATACACATCCTCTAAAGCAGACAGGACAGGTGGGATGGATATAGGTTCTGGAAGATTCTTCTAAAACAACTGATAGCATGTTCTGAGAGTTGATAAATGTCAGTGTTCTCCCACTGAAAATACCATGACATCCTAGCAATAATCTCAGAGAAAGACACAGCCCCACAGGAAGAATAAGAAACTCAGGTCTTCTCTGAGTCTGAATCAGAAATCTAAGGACAAAAACCATGAATCTGTCTCATGAATCTTCATGATCAGATTCATAATCTCTTCAGGAAAAGAAGCCTCCCTTTTCTTTTTCCAGAAGCTACTTTACAAGAAGGATCAATAGCCTGAATTAAACCGTGAGCCAGGAAACTACTCCTATCCAAAAAAAAAATTTGAGGAGGGGAATGTAAGTGTTTGGTTTTCTGTTTTTTTTTTTTTGACAGGAGAAATGGTGTGAACCGTGTTACTTAGGAAAGTCACTGCTTCCAAGGGATAGGCACAGCATTCTGACATAACGGCAAAAACTTCCCTTTTCCCTCTCCCAGGACTGACAAGTCCGGCTCTCCCTTTCCCACTAAGAGGACACCAACAGCTGCAGAAGATGTGGCTAACTCTCATCCCTAGTACTTGTAGGTATTACACTAGAGGGATTTGGTGGAAAGGATGAGTGGTCTGAAGTACAACAAATTGTCACAGCAGTGAGGGGGCAGAGCCTAGATGGTCAACTGAGAGCAGTGAATTTTGAGAGCTCCATAACCTAGTATAATTATATAGGAAAATGTTATTATTTTCAAGTTTAAAACATCAGAAATCCATAGATAAACCACTAAACTACATAAATATCAATTTTGGTGGAGATATACAAACATTTTCCTGTCAACTAAACTGGAAATATATTGTGTCACTGAATATGAACAACTCAAGGAATTCTCATCTAGATGCTTCTTTGAACAAAGAACTGCAATTGATGACATCTCCCTTACACAAACTATCTTTGAAGATGAATGACTTTAAAAATTACTTAGAAAACCTCAAATTAAATTCTCATAAACAGACTGATACTCTTAAGGAACTATTACAGCAACACCGTACAAAAATAACAACTATAGAGACTTCTCTAAATGACATTGAAGGGAGACTCAGAGGACAAATTCCAAAAAGAATTTCTGCTTAAACAGAATATATGGCTGCTTAAAAAAATAGATGACTTAGAAAACAGGGAAAGGAGAAACAACATAAGGATCTTTTGTCTGCCTGAAAACACTGAAGGAGATGACATTATTTAATTCTTAACAACTTGGATTCCTGAATTTTTAGACTTGAAAGAGGGACTTTATTTTGGAATTCAAAGGACGCATAGAGCACTGAGGAAACTTGCTTCTAACTCAACAAATACTCCACCTAGATCCATAGTTATAACATTTCGTTCACTTCTTGACAAGAAACTAATATTAAAACCTGCTTTGAGAAAATCACCCTTAATATACAATCAAAGCCTGATAAGGTTTGACAATGATTATTTTTCCAGAATACTAGAACAGAGGAAAAACGTCTGACCAATAATAAAACTGTTGAAGCAAAACAACATTAAAGCATAGCTGGGCTTTCCAGCCAAGATAAAAATTCTTTTTGCCAATGAGATGAGAACCTTTAATGACTTAGAAGAAGCTACTATATTCATCAAAAACAACAACATAGTGTCTATCCCAGAAGAAATTGAATGGATGGCCCCTACTCTTAAAAGAATACAAGAAACAAATCCTTGGACTGATGCTAGAAAGAAGAAACAAAAAAAATGATTCCAAGATAGCTGTCCCAGAAAAATAACTCTTACAACTACATCTCTCAAAGTATCAACTGATATGGTAAATCACTTGTCATCTGTTTTTGTTTAAAAGAAGAAGAGTTTCTTAAACAACTGAGAAACAGTAATGATTTATTCAGAATTTTCAGTCCAGTAATTCTAAACAAGCAAAAATAAGTCAAGATGGGTTACTATTTACATTATATATAAGCCAAACAAAGCAGCATATAATATAAACACAGAAGTTTCTATTCCCCTACTTGAACTCAGTGAATACTTATCTTGTTCATTTTTCGTTGTTTTTACTTATAATAATTTAAGTAATTACTTAACTAATTCAACAAGGTACCATTCATCAGAGTTCACACTGAAATGTAACAAATTAACATCATATATAATAGCAGTAACAGCAGAGTGTTTTGAAAAAAAAAATGCTGTTGTGGAGACTAATGCCTTCTTCAGTTAAAGTATGATTTAGAAATGTCATGTATATCCTGGTTGAATAATAGTGGAATGCTCTTAGTACAAATGTCATCATTATTCTGTCTAAATATAGTTAATATCAATTATGGCAGGTATCACAGCTACGGGTGCTGATTGATTAATCCTGATATGGTGTGCATGGATGCAGCTGTGTCTGGCAGTTAGTACAAATTTCATTATTATTCTGTCTAAACATGGTTAATATCAATTATGGCAGACATCATAGCTTCGAGTATTGTTTGATCACTCCTGATATGGTGTGTGCGGATGCAGCCATGCCTAGCAGCTAGTAGAAATGTCATTATTATTCTGTCTAAACATAGTTAATATCAATTATGGCAGGTGTCATAGCTTTGAGTGCTGTTTGATTAAGCCTGACATGGTGTGTGTGGATGCAGCTGTGTCTGGTAGCTGTTGTATGTTGCCGTTTTCATCTCTGGGAAGCTGTGGGTTATGACTTGTGATCAAGGTTTACTGATGCTTGTGTATTAGGAAGAAACATTTGGTGCTTTGCCTGGATCCACGGGAAGGGGGTGGATAAAACTGTGATTTTGGATATTTTGGCAGATAATAATTTGTTTATACATCTGCTGAGTGAGAGGTGGGAAGGCTGGAAGAATGTGTTATCTCTTGTTGTGTCAGCTTGTTGGGAGGTTTTTTTTTTTTTTTTTTGATCTGTTTGATCTCTGTTCTTTTCCTGGCTGCTGCCTCACTGAAAGGGTGGGAATTTAGGAATGTAGGCTTGAAGTTGCAGTGAAGTGAAGCTTTGCTTCAGGTGCACTGCGAGCCTCTTGTATGCAGTACACAGACACACTAAAAGAAACAGATGCTCACAGCTTGCTATGGTAATGGAGACAGAGTGATGATAATGCTTGATGGCTCTGAGGAGCTTCTGAGATGATTTATATATATATATATATATATATATATATATGTATTACTGAAATGCAGACTTTCAGTATTTCGAAATTATAATGCCAAAGCCTTGAAATTCCAATACACCAGAAGCACGAAATTCAAAATACCGAAGTTCGGAGCTTCTGGTGTTGCGGTGTGTGAATGCATAGGTGTAAGTGTAGGTAAGTACATATAAGTGTGTTGGTTAAGAGCTTTTGTGTATGTTAGTGTGTGTTTTGTCTGTGATGTGTGTGTGCAAGGGGCTGTGAAATGTGTGTTTGTAAGTTACCTCTGTGTGTGTGATTGTGTGATCTCGGAGTTAGTATATATAAGTAGAGGGGGTGTTGCAGTGTGTGAATGCATAGGTGTAAGTGAAGGTAAGTACGTATGAGTGTGTTGGTTTGTGGATTTAGTGCATGTTAGTGTGTTTTGGTTTGATGTGTGTGTGCAAGGGGCTGTAAATTGTGTGTGTTTGAGTTACCTTTGTGTGTGTGTGATTGTGCGATCTCGGAGTTAGTAGATATAAGTAAGGGGTGTGTATGTCTGTAGTGTAGGATTGTTTGTTTGATTGTGGGGGAGATTGTGTGTATGTGTATGTGTACTGTAGGTTTGCAATTTTAAATTTCGCAGTTATGGGGTTTTGGTATTTAAAGGTTTCGGCTATAGAATTTCAAAATAATGAAATTCGGAATTTCAGTATTTTGGGATTCTGTAGTGAACCTATACACACACATATATATATATATATATATATATATATATATATATATATATATATATATAATAAAAGGGCTGTTTTAAACCACATGTACACATATTGATGGTCTCCTAGCACTTCATTTAGCTCATTAAATTGAATCTTGATAATAAATAAATAAATAAATAAATAATACACACACAAATTTATATTTAAAATGCATTTTGGTCCAAGCACATTAATGACTTACATAATAGTGGAAGTCTGAGTTATTGTGTAAAACTAAGAGCACTTGGTCTTGTGCGGACCACTTTGCAGTGATCTGGGATGTGAGCTTGCTTGGACGTGTTGGGCATATAGGGATAGCTGATTCTAAGGGTGTTTGGGGTTGCTGGGAAGTCATCAGATTTCCTTTGTGGAAATAACTTTGGGAATGGATGGTGAGTTGAGTGGTTCACTGGCAGAGTGGCCACTGCACGGAACAGGCTGGTAAAATGCAACAGGACAAATATTTGTTTGGATATTTTAAGAACAGTCTGGAAACACACCACATGAACTAGTGAATAGTATTCTGGCAAAAATGGATGGATATTGTTGCCAGTGTTTGAAGTACTGATATGTGTGTATGTAAGAATGGAAATATACTTATAACAAATAAGAAAATAGAAGGGTCTCATAATTTAAAGTCTATTGACTGTATTAAACATCTGTGGAAAGAGCTAATAATAAGAATAAGAATTACAGCTTGTGGTCTGTCAAATCACTAAGCAACACCCCCCTAAAAAAAAAACAAAATATACACAATAGTTATGTAATGTATGATTTTAGTAAATCTAGACATAAAATATATAATCGTCATATAAGACGAAGCAGCCTGCAGAATTTAGATACTAAAGATAGGATTTACTAACATGGGCTTGTGTATAATAACACTACTGTCTTAAATGTTAATAAATGACATACACTATATTGAACATCGAGTGAAAGCATGATGATTCTCTTATATAACTCAATATGCAAAACAAGTCATATAATTCCTTTAACTTGAATTGTAGTTTTTGTAACCCATTTTGACCATATATAATTCTTAAGTTGTTACCAAGGTAACTAATGTTTATAGATGACATCAAACTGACAAAGTTGTTCAAGAGAAACAATAGAAGCTTGAACTTGAAATGTCACATAATTTAACAATCATATTCTGAACAAATAGTATTAAATTGACAATAGACAGTTTAATAACACGAGCTTGTATATAATAACACTACTGTTTTAGCTTGTCATAAATGACCTACACTATACTGAACATCAAGGGGAAGCATGATGATTTTCTCATATAAGTAAATGGGCATAACAAGTCATATAATTGCTTTAACTTGTTGCGGTTTTGTAATCCATCTTGACCATACATAATACTTAAGCTGTTAACAAGGTAACTAAGGTTTTATACATGACATCAAACTGACAAAGTTGTTCAAGGGAAACAATAGAAGCCTGAAATAGGAATGTCACAGAATGTAACAATCACATTCTGAGCAAATAGTATTAAATTGACAATAATCACTCAGTTTAACCCTTGCTTATTATACAAAATAGAATTTTGTCATTTAATCTAAAAACTTTCAGTATATGCCATAAATTGTCAATTTATGAATATGGAATGGGGACTTGTAATCATTAATCACAATAAGTGAATGTGTTGTTTTTAACCTATAATTTCACTCATTTTATAATAAGAAATGACAGATATGAAAATCCTTATGTGTAGGAAATGGGAAGAGGGATACACTGATAATTAAATGCATTAACTTTTATCAATGTTCACATAAAACAAAGTTGATACTTTAAGTAAGTTAGCAACAAACAAAGTGATTACTTAAATGCTGGCAAACAATGAAATATAACTTCTGATATATCCAATAAAATACATTGTATTATAAACATTCAGTATAAATATTATTACCATCTATTTATATTCAGTAATACGTTTTAAAAGACTTCATCAATAAGGGTCAACCATTAAATAACTGTGTGCTATAATATTTTACTGAGGTTTTATATATGATACATCCTACTTTACTATGATTGAATTGCTTGTCATCTGTCTTTCATGCAAGTATTAATGGTTAAAAAATAAAGTAGACATTTATATTGTATTAGCATTCTGTCTAATCTACAATAATGATATATCTGTTCAAAATATAAATATTGTTTATTGCTATTACAAATATTCTCCATATGATAATTAAATTTATGTAGCTCTGATGTTCTGGATTGTCAAGGTATGAGTGATAATCTGATGGACGTAGTTTTATCCATCAGATTAGGAATGATTTTCATTGATTTTCATTCCATGGCTAGTGCAGATCTTAGTTTTGTTAACATTTATTAATTTAAAATTTTTATTTCACAAAAAAACATTTTTAGTATGCCTGACCAAAACATTACTTTATTGGTAAACACTCAAAGTATAAATCTGATAATTTTCTTTAAAAGCTCAAACATATACTTTATAGTTATCAGAGGAAAATGTTTAATAGTCACAATAACACAAAAATACATAGTCTAGATAACCTAAGATGGATTTAACTTTATTATCTTTAAATACCAATTGCTTAAAAAATCCTAGCAAGAGATCAAATCTACTGAAATATTTAAAATTGAACAAAGCACAAATTGTCTTCCTTCAAGAAACTCATTTCAAAACAAATGACAATTGCAAATGGAATACTAAGGAATATGTGATATTGGTGCAATCCACTTATAAGACAAAGATAAAAGGGGTAACAATTTTATGGAAAACAAATGTGATTAACCCAGAAAACATTTATAAGTATGAAGCTAAAAAAGGCCTTATGGCATTAGTAATAGTTAAATATAATATCAGAATATGGACCCTAGTCAATCTATACTGGCTCCCAGACATTGGAACAGGAACTGTTAAAACAACACTTGGATTTCATTTCCAATAATTCTAAAGGCAAAAAATGTTAGGAGGAGGTTTTAACTGTATATTTGATATTTCTAAAACTACAAATAAATGACCGCCGCATACATCTGCTGTATCAAAAGCTTTAAACAAATGGGTAGAATCATTTCATCTTGTAGATACTTTCAAATTTAAAGACGATAAATCTTTATTGTTTTCCCATCAAGATCATAGATTTGCTACCCAAACTAGAATAGATTAAATATTTGCTGCCCGTGACTCACACTCTAAAATCTTTAATTTCTCAATCACTCCCTGCCCCTTTTCAGACCACAAATCATTGATACTAAAACTTCAAAATGAATACAAACCATTAATCTTTAACTCCAGAATTCCAGCATATACAATTACAATTAAAGAGTTCAAACCCTGGTTATTATCTGAATTACAGTTCTTTTTAGATATTAATTACACCACAGAGATAAATAAAATAATGATATGGGACTCATTAAAAGCTTACATATAAGGTAAAACCCTAACCTGGTATAAAAAAAATCAGAGAATGGGATTCTGAATTATTAGAGCTACAATGCAAACTTCTGTCAGTAAAAGCTGAAAAAAATCAGAATCATTTGGAGATGAAAAAGAAAGTAGAAGTATTAAACAATAAATACAACAAAATTCTAACACATAAAACTAGTTTAGCTTTAGAAAAACTAAAAATTAATATCTTGGTCACTTCTCCCAAATATCTACATAATTTATCCACAAGAATCAAAATACAATTAAAAGCTAATAACATTAAAAGCATCTTCCATGAAACTAAAGGAAAAAATGTCTTGGATATAGGTGAAATTCTTGATGCCTATAGAAATCAGTTTATGGAAGAGTTCCAAAAAGAAAATACACATATTGATCAAGTAAATCGAGATGAAAAATGTTCTAATATAAAAAAAAAACAGAAAAATTAAAACTAGATCTGCAAGCACCCATATCCTACAAAGAAATTACAGATACAATAAAAGAGGGTAAATATAATAAAGCTCCAGGTATAGATGGCATAGTTATTGAAATATACACACTTTTCCATTCAAAGATACTATCCCTCTTCCATAAAAATCAATTAGAAATTCAGTCACAAGCTTTAATACCAACCTCTTGGAGATATTCCTTAATCACACCAATCCTAAAGGAAAACACATCCTCAAACCTCTTCACCTCATATAGACCTATATCATTATTATGACTATAAGATATTTATGACAATATTAACTAACAGAATAAAAGTACCACTATCTAAAACAATAAATAATGATCAAACTGGATTTATATATCATGGATTTATATATCATAGACAAACACATAACAATATTAAAAGGATAATTTCTCTTATACATTATGTTAATAAAAAATAAAGAAACACACATAATTGGCTTAGATATAGAGAAAGCCTTTGATTCCCTAAATTGGGACAATTTATTCCAAATCCTAATGCTATTTAAATTTCCTGCATCCTTTGTTTATTACCTAAAGAATATATATCCAAATAATTTAGTGTATGTCAAGTTAGGTCCTTTTACCTCTGAATCTATACATATAACAAAAGGCACTAAACAAGGATGCCCCGTGTCACTGATTCTATTTGCTCTGGCTATTGAAATATTGGCAGATTCAATTCTTAACAATATAAAAATCAAAAGAATAGATGTTTCTGAACAATACAATTCTAAAGGAATGCTATTTGCCGATGACATATTACTAACATTATCTACTACAAAAGAGACATTAGAATAATTAGATATATTAATTGACAAATTTCACAAAACTTCAGGACTCCATTTCAATCAATCAAAATCAAAATATTTATTTTTAAATAAACAAAGAACTGCAGTCTAAGGGGGATCACATTATAGGGAAACAAGAATCTAATTTAAAATACCTAGGAATTGAGTTATGCAAGGATAATAATAAATTAGTCTAAAAAAACTAGAATAATATCATCAATACAATTAAAATCTCTGTGGAAAACTGGAACAAGATAATATTAACATTTGAAGATAGACTGCAGTTAATAGAAATGGTTTTAGTTTTACTGCCCAAGATCCCATATATAGCCTTGGCAATACAACTGTTACCAGAAATGAATATATTTAAATAAATAAATTAATGCCTACTAAAATTTTTATTGTTTCCCAAAAGAAACAGAATAGCTTTAATACATCATATCAGACCATGGAAACAGGGAGGATTAAACTTTCCTCATATAGAAACATATATAAAAGCCTCAATATCTAAAACAATCTCAGACTGATAAGTCCAAATTACTCTGCAAATTGGAAAGAATTACTAACTGCAATATCAATAAATGAATTTGATTTACAAAAATAAAATTCAAATAACAGATAAAAACTATTTGCCATTGCATATATTATGTATTAGTATGCAATATAACATAATATGGACAGCGCAGTGGTGCAGCAGTAGTGTTGTCGCCTCACAGCAATAGGTTCTCCAGTTCAACTCTCAGCTGGGATGCCTTCTGTGCTGAGTCTGCATGTCCTCCCTCTGTTCGTGTTGGTTTCCTCCAGGTGCTCCGGTTTCCTCCCATGTTACAAAGACATGCATCTGGAGCGTTCCTCCCTGAGCCTCCCCTAAAAATTGGCTTTGTTCAAAGTCAGACTTCCAGGTTAACAAATGTTAAATAAATAAATAAATAAAAAAATAAAACTAAACCCACTAAAATGTGTATGCTTATTACATTGACTCATTTAGAAAAAATTATATATATATATATAGAAAATAAATCTGCTGATTTTTTTAACATTTTACATTTCACAAAGAACTTCCAGACATAAATATATAGAGAAATTAGATTAATTTTTTGGAACAGAAAGGATTTGTTTGGCCAATGTAAAACAACATACAAAAATTCACAACAGGATTGGCTAAAACTTTACAGAGTATTATGTCATATTTGCAAGATTTAAGTAGAATACTTAACATTCTTTCATTAAAGAAATTCCTAAATTTATGAAAATCATGTAAAAAATCATATATAATGATTATGCATGGAAAAAAGTATTTTCAAAATTTTTTAAAATATTGATAAACTATAAAACAACACCCAAAAACCTCTCAAAATAAATAAATAATAAATCAATAATCATAAGTTAACTGCAGATATTAAAAAAAATATCATTATTTTTATGAAAAAATATATATTAATACCAATAAATAAAGTTTTTTTAATTTATGCTTGGAAAGAGTACTCTAGACTCCAGATAGAATCAAAAAATTAAGTCTAAAAGGAAAATATATAAATGAATATGTAGATGATACACATGTACCAATTGAACCACATTTTCATTGATTGTGTTAAAATTAAGCCATTTAGAATGGTATTAATAACTTTCTGCAAGCTTTATTTAATGAATCATTTTATTTAACTAAAGTTCTTGTATTATTAAATGTGAACGAAGTTCCTCATTTGAGTAGGTCAAAGATGTATCTAGTATGAACTATACTTGCAATTTCAAGGAAGTGTATAACAAGAAGATGGAATACAAACACACTACCAACTTTGGAAGACTTCTACAGCCTACCAAAGACCACCACATTATTGGAAATTAAAATTAAAGAACTAAGAATTTATCCAA
The DNA here is from genome assembly GCF_019279795.1 of Protopterus annectens. NCBI lineage: Eukaryota > Metazoa > Chordata > Ceratodontiformes > Protopteridae > Protopterus > Protopterus annectens. Next base: position 590,221,175 of record NC_056735.1, read on the forward strand.
ACCATTTATTAACAACCCTTGGGGAAAAGTCTTATCATTGATTGACACCATACAATAATTGATCATGCACTCTGATAATGGATTGGACATATTTGTAGAGTAACTGTATACATTAAGATCTGTTATAATATCAGGCTAATGTAAATAGTGTACATAGTTATTTAAGATATTATATATAAATACTATGGAATTCATTCAAATTTATTTGAAAAATAAAAAAAAATGCCACAGCAGTCACCAACCTGTGGTGACAAAGGTTGTTTCATTAATTTTTCTTTTTGTGACTGAGATAAGAATTGACTGCAGAACCTGCAATCTCTTCCATGATCATGCAGACCTCTTTCCCAGGGAAGACAAGCAGCAAATGCTGGTAGAACTACTAGTCCACAGAAATTACTTTTTGACAGAAAAAACACAGTTAAAAAACACTTTCAAACAGGGTGGCAGCCTCACAGTGGCATATTAAACATAATTCTCCACAAAATATATATCAGTTAGTTTGCATTACTTTAAAATGGATAAAAAAAAACAGCACTCTGTCTAAAAGTATGTTTGCAGTATTGAGACAGTCTATTAAAACACAGCACTCCCAGGTGAAGAGGAAAGTAATAAAACATCTGTAAATATGAGAACGTTTTTTTTTCTTCCAAAGGGATTGTATCTGCTCAGCAAAGGAAAGCACAAGCTGTCAATCATCAAAAGCCTCAGGGGAGTGTATTCCTCAGTGGCTTTGAAGCTCTAAAGGGTTTGTGCCAAATCTTTTCTTTTTATTAGCTCGTCTTAAACTGATTAACAGTTTGGTGCTTGGAAGGTGCCCTGATGCTTTGGAAGCTGGTTGAATATTATACCCTTGGTGGGAAATAACCCATATAGCTAAGGCTACTGCAGCAGTGATCAATATGAATAACATATCAGAGGTGTATACAAGTGTCCATCTTTCACGGAGGATGGTAGTCAGTGTGTAAAAGCAAAGAGCAGTTACAATATCACTGATAAATGATAATTAATATGGCTTTTTAGAGGTATTGAATATATGTCTATGAACAAAAGTTGTTGAAATACATTACTGTGACCATTCTTTCACTTTCAACATAATCAAATATTAGACACATTCACAGAAGGTGGCTATTTTGTGGGAGGAGGGCAGGCCATTTGTGAAAGCAATGGATAACTACATATTTACTGCTAAGTGATCATTGATCCAGATTGTGGAGGCACAGAGTATGTGCCAAAGATAACAAGCTACAGTATATTTCAATGGCTATTGCTTCTTTCATTTTCTTCATAAGCCAGAATCAAACATGCACAAAGAATTTGGCTACCTACTGTTTGGGGGGTAAGCTATGCTTGAAAGCAGAGGTCATTTGCAAGATCAGTATTAATCACTGGCATAGCTTTTCGAGGAAACTGTGTGTGTGTGTGTGTGTGTGTGTGTGTGTGTGTGTGTGTGTGTGTGTGCGTGCGTGCGTGCATGCGTGCGTGTGTGTGTGTGTGTGTGTGTGTGTGTGTGTGTGTGTGTGTGTGTGTGTGTGTGTGTGTGTGTGTGTATGTATGGACCTACTTAAATTTATCTAGCACACCTTTTATTGACACCAAATTGACTGACACATGTTTATCTAAAGTTAGTGTGACTAACAAGCATTTCTATCAGCAGTTAGTTTTATCTAAAACATTTAAGACAGAGGAAATGTACCAAAAATAAATGTTTTTGCAGGGGGAAGCCCCCTCTCAATCCACCACACCCTCCTTAATTAAATATACTAACTCCATGGTCAGACAACCATAGAGAAAGTTGAATATGGACAACAATGATTCAATGTGTGTGGTGTTTTCTCATTGTTCTCTGGTTGTGTGACCATGTAATTAGTATATTTAAGTAAGAGGGGCATGGGAGTGCAAAAGGCAAGGATCTTGACCTCCTGCTGTAGAGGTCTGTGGGATTTATGCAAATTACCCCCTTAAGGACATAAATGACAGTTATATGTCTCTGCAGCTATGTGTTCCCATCCAAATGTATCATTGTGGAAATGTCTCACTATGTATCAGCCTGACCCACCATCTGCGATCTATATCAGTAATCTGTGTAGAATGATTTCCCTCATTGACAATTTATAAATGATGTTATATAGTACCTGAAGCCATGCTAATGATAGACCTAAGAAGCACACAAACCAAAGCACAGAATGCATACAACACTGCACTTCTAAAGACCCAAATACTATCAAACAATTTTTTTAGACTGATAAATACTAATTGCTGCTGCTTATAAGTCTCCAGGGGTGTGCTGCAGTATTCTACAGAAACATGCAGAAAGATATTTGTCATGAGTGCAATGTTACATGAGATGATACATAGACACATCCATCACAGTACTGCTGCTGGACAGAATTGCTGCACTGATGTCAGCAACAAAGGAGGGCCTGGTGAGGAATTTGCAGATTACTTAGCTGTAGAGGATGAGCATGTGAGGGAAATGTGAACACTGTATGCCGTAACACTGGTAAAGAGGCAGCATCTGGTTCATAACTATAGACCAAAGGTTTGGGGGATGGTCAGATGGCATGTGTGTGGGCACAGCCTCTGTGATTATCGCTACACAGTGTGCATTTGTCTGTGAGACGTCTAATGTACCTTCATTAGGTATGTGTGCTGACCATGCATGTATCCATCCATGCTGATACTTCCTCTCAGGAATGTCACTGTTGTGATCCACAGCTGACATAGAAGACTGAGTGCTTCATTAACATGAATTGTGGGCCATGCTTGAGTGTGTCCAGCTCATACATACACATGTGTATGTCAGCATGGCAGACTACAGCACCCTTGACACTGGTAACAGGTGTACAGAGCATGATGCTTCGGGGAAATAGACCATCCTATATCCATCCGACAGTGAGAGCAGCAGCAGCCAGGTAAATGGCATTGTGACATTTATGTAGCATCACTTAGGACCCTGGAGGAAATGGACGCCCCATGGATACTTCTTTTTTTTTTTGTCACACAGCTCATGTACAATACCAATGGGCTCTGCACTGGTCTCAGCAGTACCAGCTCATGACTGTGTGACTGCTCTGCATAGAAGACCATATAGCAGTCATGGACATACTCAGCTTAGCTCAGGTGTGAGGCAAGAGCCAATGTCACTTATATGATTTGCGTACTGCTGCCCTCATGTTCTTTGGATCTACCAGAACCTAGTGTTGCATGGAGGCAAGGGACAAAGGTAAAACAGTGACTGCTGTTCCAGCCACTTCCTGTCAAGTACTGCTCACCTGTGGCTGAGATGTGTATTGCACAAGCAATGGAGATGTGTCTGTGAAAGTGGAATTTAATATGCACACCATGGTACTCAGACTGCACCATGCTTTGGGTGTTGTTATTATTAAGCTCAGATGTTTTCCCAACATTGGGAATACTAACATTTATTGTGGATGAACTATATACAGAATCACATATGAAAGCAGAAAAGACCACTACAGTGTAGCAGTGCTATTTTGTGGTACTCCCGGACTCAAGTGTTGTACTAGCTGTAAAATAACATGAAATGAAAATGAGCACATATGCATTTTTGCACACTTCCATAGCAGCTGAAGGCCTGAAGTGTCTGCAGGGATGAAATGACCAAATTCATTATGTGACTACTTCTGGCTTCTTGTACTATATGGTATATATTTAAGGGCATACTCATCTGGGACATGACCCACTAACACTTGAGGTGATGGTTAAAATTCCTCTCCAATACCTAGTCCTCCAGCAAGTATAAGAAAGCAGTCTGTCTCTCCAAACAGAGATGCCAGGAACTTTTTCATGAGTGTAAGTGATGCCCTTGTAGTCAGTCCTGTACTCTTGACCATACTTTCCCATACAAATCTAGTTGCCTTGGTTCAGGTATGGGGATCATATTGGTGACCATATGATATACTTGATATAGAGATCAGCTATGGCTACTGATAGCATTTAAAGTTGATGCACAATCCTACCATACAGAATTACAAAAGGATCAGTCATTCTAGTCAGTAAAGAGTATCTGCTGATTGTGTTCATGGATGGCCTGCAGCAAGATGTTAATATCTGCCTGAAATAACTTCTCCATTCTTTTACATACTTTTAATGTCACCTTCTACAGCCACATTATTACCTCCCAGGCCGCAGAACACAGTGTGCACAGACTGCAAAGCACCTGATATACTCAGAGGTACAGCGTACCTCAACATGTCACAGGCTTGTGACAGCTAACTGTGACCAGTTGCAGGTACAGCCGTATTACATTACACTGTGTAGTATGCATCTGTGAAGCCTGCTGCTGTTATGTGCATGGATATCACTGTGTCTCTACATGTGGTCCCTGTATCATATCCCTACAACATAACATATTTATCCTCCACCACACATTTGAATAGTTACAGCACTGTGCCAATCTACAATGTAAGTCTCCCTTGCCAGTGGTCCTCAGCATATGTTACAAGTGTAACTGTTTGCCTTTTGTTGTACTTCCCCTCACTCGAAGACAAACTGTTTCAAACAAACAGGTCTAGTAACGGCATTGCCAAGTGCAGTGGAGTGTGCTTACTGGCCTTTGTACGTCTTCAGCACAACAACAGGTTGAGACACACTGTGAATTTTTCTTGAGTATTTCACTTACAGCCACTGTGGTGGCCCTCAGGTACTATGGTACATGTATGTCACAAAGACATTACCCAAGCTCACTACACCATGGTTTATATTTGCTTCTCCTCAAGCCATTAATGTAACTTTGAATCCCCATACAAAACAGACAAACAAGGTTTGAAAAACAATTATCCCCAATCACAACAACAAATGCTTTCTGAAAAACTAGTCCTACCCCTGCATATGTCCTGAATTTTCTATCTTCATCAAAGATATATCATGTTGTCTTCATTAAAGCAATGTGACAGTACAGCTCAAAACTGACTAATATACCTCATGTAGACCCACTCCCACTCAGCAGTCATATATTAAGTAATCCCCTTACAATAACTACAATAATAGAAAAGCAGCAGTGATGTTATTCCCACATTCTTCCCACGTGTCACTGTCCCCTGAACACTTACCTCAGAACTGTGGATCTGTGCATCCTGTATTAGTTAGCAGGGTACAAATCCTTCTCTTTACAATAGTAAAGTAACATAGTTTGATGAGCACTTACATTGCTTTGCCTGTTTTTATTGTGTGCTTTTTAGTTTGTAATGTGGCAATTAAGCTAATGAGGAAAAAAAAGATACCTGACTTGGAATCATACATTTTATGCAACGGATAGTGGAACAAGGCTGTGCATTGAGTTTCAAACATGAACACACACATGCTTAAAAGGCAGGAACTGCACTGTGCACACCTGAGTGTGTCACTGATCCCTGCATGGACACAAGTGTGTCATGTTGTAGCCACTAGAGGCAGTAAAGATCAATAAAGGAGAAAGATGTTGCTTGCATGGCTGACATACAAAGAACTCAAAATGTCATTTACACCCCAAATATCACATTTGCATGCTACACATTTATTCTTTACTGTAGGGTGGCATTACACACTGCTGCACTGCCTTGTACATGATATAATGCCTACAAACATTAGTCAACACAATTGTGATATCATTTTCCTCCAGTTTGTGACCTATTAAGTGTCCATAACTTGAGTGAATCCAAGCCAATAGTGCTGTTAGAGTGGGGTGAGAGGACAACTGACAAGGCACAAAGTGTCGTGAGGTGGGGCTCGATCAGCCAATTCTGATATCTAATGCAACACAGGTTTTAAAAACTGGTATTGCATTTGTGGTCAAACCTGAGACCTATATCACTCTGTGTATGGTCTAAACTGTAGCAAACTGTATGCTGCATTGTGGCAAGCAGTTTGCTACAGTTTAAAATAAGAAATGACATATTTATTTATTTTACAAAACATGTTCAAGGAGGGTCAGAGGCAGGGCACAGATATGGGATCTGAATGGCTGGGCAGAAGAGAGGGTCTGTGTGTCTGTGTTGTGCATCTGGCCACCTGGTTGGTAAAATGCAGTATTCGACTTAATATAGTAAAATGCTTTTTTTTTCTTTTTTTGGGGAGGGGTGGGGCACTGGTTTATGGTATTGGCACAGGTCGCTGATTGAGCCAGCTATGCTTCTGGTCATGGCTGTTTGCATGAAAAAATAAAAAATATTTCTGTACTTCATGCACAGAAACCATTAGGAATACCTTCTGGTGATTTCTTATAAGGGCCCATCCTGTAAAGAGGATGCCTTATACTGTTTTGACAAGGCACTGATTAATGTGGCAGCAATCAGTGCCTTGTCAAGATGAAGATTCCTATGGCAGCAATCAGTGTCTTGTCAAGATGGTGATTACTGTGGCAGCAAGTGTCTTGACAAGGTCACAACTATAGTTACCTGAAACACTGACACCTTGATCTTCTTTGCCAGTGGAGTGAGGAGGTTAGGTATGTGCCCTAGAGTCCTACAGTAAGTACTCATGACAGATGGATAGCACTGCAATTCACTATGATTCACCCTGCCAAATGAAGGACCTTTTATTCATGAACAATTTTATTTTATGTTCACACACAGGGTTATATATACGCTGGTGATATTATAGCTGGATATTTTTTATACCATATGACTTGTCTTTGTACTGTTATGTCATTTATCATAGATAAATCACCTTCTACCAGCAATACAGGCCTCTGACACATATGTTTTGTACAAGCAGACTATCTTACTGCCCTGTCAATCCAACCTATATAAAGTGCCAACTCTGTCGGAGTTCTGGTCGTTGGCCTACCTCTGGTAGTCATGCCATGTGCATTGGTCTGCATTACATCTGTAGGTTTGGCTCCCTGCATTGCTATATCCAATCCTTTTTCACTGCCATCGTTACAGGGAGCATATGTCTTTCTATGAGGCATACTGTGTTTACTGTCACGTCCAACTTCAATTTCAGTACTGTTTTTACCCAACATACCCTTGACATGCCTCTCATAGCTTACTCATTTCTGTACTGCTGGATGGCGTATTTAATATTGTTTAACTAACAACTATTGAATGCTGTTCATGTTTATGGCAGCTGTGTCTTTGCTCCATTGTTAAAGCCATTATATATATTGCCCTGTAAGATCCCAAAGGGTAGGCAATGTATGCCAAGTCCTCATATGTCCACTGCCACACAACTGTTCAATAGCAGTGTCACATTGCTCTGCCATGGAACCTGTAGTCAGACAGTGTACTACATGCATTGTTCTTCTCACATACACCCAGAGGGACAGCTTAGGAATCATACCAGCCTCCTTCTTGTGACACAGTGTCTACAACAGCATCCTTTGGAGCTGCAGGCCATATCTGCTATCTACAATGATATAGCATACCTAACAACCTGATGCTTCTCCTGGAACTTCTATACTTGACAACATTGTACAGAATTGTTAATGACTTTTTTTGTGCTGTGCATGTGTGTGCAACTCTCCCCTCATCTGTAATTTATTATCCTCTTGTCATTTATTTGCTGTTTGTTGTTTTGTTTTGTTTCTGTCCATTTATTTTACTGTTGTATATAATGTCAGGAGAGCATTCCATATAGTTGAATGTTTTGTGTTTAACACTGGCAAAAGTGATCAAAAGTCTTTGATCACTACTGCCAGTGTTAAGATCTGTGCAAGATTGTGCATAGCGGGGATTGAGAAATTTGCACTTTCCCCACAGTAGAACAATCTTGGAGTTGGTATATATAATTAATGGGGTTTGAGGGGGTGCACACTGATGACCAGCTGGCCTCTACACTCACTAGGATTACTAAAATTCTTCAACTGGTCCTCACAGACATTGGGGAATGTTGCATCCCCATCATGAAGTGATACTTTTCACATCATTTATGCGGTCCTTAACTGAACTTTCCTTAACTAGTTCATCTCTGCCATGCTAATTGGCTTCTGCTACATTGCTAACCTGCTTTTGTCAGCATTGCATTACTTAGATGTTACCATTACATAGCCATATAACCAATAACCAATATCTGTGAATCACATGGATGGTCTTTTACACATAGGTGCTAAATGTCAGGATTCATAGGCCTTTCTCTTTCCTAGTTGATATTTTGCATTACACTCCACTCAGTTTACATTAAAATGGTATATATTCTGTTTACTCAGGTTGACTATGCAGTACTGGTTCATATTATGTGTTGCTTTGTGCAGTGGTAAAATGCTATGCATTTGACATGAAAGCATTATTTTTATTATTATTATTATTGTTTTCATTTTGACTTGTAACGTGTTATGAATCATCTTATGTGAATGACAGCAACCAAAGTAGCGGGGTTAAATTCAGCATTGTGCAGAAAATGGTTGTTTTTGTTTTTTAGAGCTCAGAGTCCATTAGACTTTTCTGAAAGTAAACGACGGTTAAAATGGTAATTTCTCTCAAAGAATGATGCATTACGATAAGTAAAAAGGGTAGAGAATTTGCTTATGAATTTTGGATAAATACAGTATATCTGAATTAAAACTGGTTATTTTAAGCCAGTCACATTTCACCAATAAATTGACATTGAAATCTTATTTCTACAAGGTAAGGTGATTGTTCTACCCTCAAATCAGCAGAATTTTTTTGGTTGTTGGATTGTTTTTTATTCATTTCCTGAATTGTCATGTTAAACTGCGATTCTCAAGTGAAATGGAGCATGCCAATGAAAAATACATCTGAGAGTACTGAAGCTTGAATCTAGTACTTTTCCATTGGGAGAAGGAATTTATTTTAAGTAATAAAAATGCACTGAATGTACATGTAAAAAGTTATGCAAGATTTGTAGATGATTGTTTCTTCATATGGGATGGCACGATAGAAGAACATTCTTTCACGACATATATTAATAACACTACAAATTTTTTTAAATTTAAAATGTGCTTCTCACCAGATGAAATGATATTTTTGGATGTAAAGTTATATAAAAAGAACAACATGATACAAACCATGGTACATAAGAAAGACGTGCATACAATAAGATACTTGGATAGTACTAGTATGCATCCTTCACATGTATTTAAAAGTATAATGAAATCACAGTTTATAAGAATAAGTAGATTAACAACAGATGAACAAATATATATTAATGAAATAACAAATATGAAAATAGAGTTTTTGAGAAGTGGATATGCTGAAAGTATCATTGATAAAACTATTAAAATAACAACAGAGGGCAGAAAAACTGATTATAAACCCATTTTCATAGATGACGAGATAGATGTTAATTATAGCTTACCGATAGTTAATAAAAAGAAAGAAAATACTCTGAGATACATTACCACATACTCTGGCCACTCTAATCAAATATGTGAAATAATCAAGAAAAATTGGCCAATTTTAATGGCAATGCCTGAATTCAGCTTAATAGTGGGGCCCAAACCCAGCTTTTCCTACAGGAATAGTCAAAGTTTAAAGAATATGTTGTGCTACAAAGATTTTGTGGAACAACATAATACCATACATAGTAAGATAGGGACTTATAAATGTTACAATTGTAGCTGTTGCAATGACATTTTAGACACAGATAGTACCTTTAAACATCCTGTCACACATAAAAAATTTCAATTTTACTGTAGTGCTAATTGTAATACTATGAAATTAGTCTACCTCGCCACCTGCATGCAATGCCAGGCTTTTTATGTAGGAAAGACTATACGTAGGCTCAAAGACCGTATAATCGAACATAAATCAGAGATAAATAGACAAATACAGACAAATGCTTTATTTAAGCATATATATGAATTCAGCAACCACACTTTTAAGTTTAGATGTATAGATGTAGTGCAAGTGGGTGTGAGGGGGGGTGATATTAACAACTTTTTAGATATGAGAGAGCTAGAATGGATAATAAGATTACAAGCTGACACTTTACCTGGTTTGAATGGTACTTCTACTATTAAACCAGTATTAGTGAAGCGCCAAATGAGTAATTTATAATACATAATTAATTTTGTAGTATAACAACCTTAAGTATATTACCATTATGGTTTTTAGAATAAAGGGACTCACACATACTTCCCTACAGAATTTGATGTATTTGTTTCTTTTTTTCTTTTAGTATGTTTTTTCTTTTAGTATGTTTTATTGGCTGGTTTGATCATGTGATTTTAACTGTTTCCTCTATTTAAATGGATTGAAATGTATAATGTTATATGCTGATGAAGGGTTGAGAGCCCGAACGCTTCATTAAAGCCTGTGTTTCTGTAACTACTGTGTTCCTGCTGAGATTTCTTATAAGGGCCCATCCTGTAAAGAGGATGCTTACACTGTTTTGACAAGGCACAGATTAATGTGGCAGCAATCAGTGCCTTGTTAAGATGAAGATTCCTATGGCAGCAATCAGTGTCTTGTCAAGATGGTGATTACTGTGGCAGCAAGTGTCATAACAAGGTCACAACTATAGTGACCTGAAACACTGACACCTTGATCTTCTTTGCCAGTGGAGTGAGGAGGTTAGCTATGTGCCCTAGAGTCCTACAGTAAGTACTCATGACAGATGGATAGCACTGCAATTCATTATGATTCACCCTGCCAAATGAAGGACCTTTTATTCATGAACAATTTTATTTTATGTTCACACACAGGGTTATATATACGCTGGTGATATTATAGCTGGATATTTTTTATACCATATGACTTGTCTTTATACTGTTATGTCATTTATCATAGATAAATTACCTTCTACCAGCAATACAGGCCTCTGACACATATGTTTTGTACAAGCAGACTATCTTACTGCCCTGACAATCCAACCTGTATAAAGTGCCAACTCTGTCAGAGTTCTGGTCGTTGGCCTGCCTCTGGTAGTCATGCCATGTGCATTGGTTTGCATTACATCTGTAGGTTTGGCTCCCTGCATTGCTATATCCAATCCTTTTTCACTGCCATCGATACAGGGAGCATATGTCTTTCTATGAGGCATACTGTGTTTACTGTCACGTCCAACTTCAATTTCAGTACTGTTTTTACCCAACATACCCTTGACATGCCTCTCATAGCTTACTCATTTCTGTACTGCTGGATGGCGTATTTAATATTGTTTAACTAACAACTATTGAATGCTGTTCATGTTTATGGCAGCTGTGTCTTTGCTCCATTGTTAAAGCCATTATATATATTGCCCTGTAAGATCCCAAAGGGTAGGCAATGTATGCCAAGTCCTCATATGTCCACTGCCATACAACTGTGCAATAGCAGTGTCACATTGCTCTGCCATGGAACCTGTAGTCAGACAGTGTACTACATGCATTGTTCTTCTCACATACACCCAGAGGGACAGCTTAGGAATCATACCATCCTTCTTCTTGTGACACAGTGTCTACAACAGCATCCTTTGGAGCTGCAGGTCATATCTGCTATCTACAATGATATAGCATACCTAACAACCTGATGCTTCTCCTGGAACTTCAATACTTGACAACATTGTACAGAATTGTTAATGACTTTTTTTGTGCTGTGCATGTGTGTGCAACTCTCCCCTCATCTGTAATTTATTATCTTCTTGTCATTTATTTGCTGTTTGTTGTTTTGTTTTGTTTCTGTCCATTTATTTTACTGTTGTATATGATGTCAGGAGAGCATTCCATATAGCTGAATGTTTTGTGTTTAACACTGGCAAAAGTGATCAAAAGTCTTTGATCACTACTGCCAGTGTTAAGATCTGTGCAAGATTGTGCATAGCGGGGATTGAGAAATTTGCACTTTCCCCACAGTAGAACAATCTTGGAGTTGGTATATATAATTAATGGGGTTTGAGGGGGTGCACACTGATGACCAGCTGGCCTCTACACTCACTAGGATTACTAAAATTCTTCAACTGGTCCTCACAGACATTGGGGAATGTTGCATCCCCATCATGAAGTGATACTTTTCACATCATTTATGCGGTCCTTAACTGAACTTTCCTTAACTAGTTCATCTCTGCCATGCTAATTGGCTTCTGCTACATTGCTAACCTGCTTTTGTCAGCATTGCATTACTTAGTTGTTACCATTACATAGCCATATAACCAATAACCAATATCTGTGAATCACATGGATGGTCTTTTACACATAGGTGCTAAATGTCAGGATTCATAGGCCTTTCTCTTTCCTAGTTGATATTTTGCATTACACTCCACTCAGTTTACATTAAAATGGTATATATTCTGTTTACTCAGGCTGACTATGCAGTACTGGTTCATATTATGTGTTGCTTTGTGCAGTGGTAAAATGCTATGCATTTGACATGAAAGCATTATTATTATTATTATTATGATTATTTTCATTTTTACTTGTAACGTGTTATGAATCATCTTATGTGAATGACAGCAACCAAAGTAGCGGGGTTAAATTCAGCATTGTGCAGAAAATGGTTGTTTTTGTTTTTTAGAGCTCAGAGTCCATTAGACTTTTCTGAAAGTAAACGACGGTTAAAATGATAATTTCTCTCAAAGAATGATGCATTAAGATAAGTAAAAAGGGTAGAGAATTTGCTTATAAATTTTGGATAAATACAGTATATCTGAATTAAAACTGGTTATTTTAAGCCAATCACATTTCACCAATAAATTGACATTGAAATCTTATTTCTACAAGGTAAGGTGATTGTTCTACCCTCAAATCAGCAGAATTTTTTTGGTTGTTGGATTGTTTTTTATTCATTTCCTGAATTGTCATGTTAAACTGTGATTCTCAAGTGAAATGGAGCATGCCAATGAAAAATACATCTGAGAGTACTGAAGCTAAAATGCATTATATGTTCTGTATGTTAACTACTTTATGGATGAAAAGTCCATGCATACAGAATGCCCACATAAGGTCAATACAGCTATACAGCAGCTAAAAGTCAAGAATGCCTAGGTCAGAATAATTGAGTCAGAGTATGTTGTACTCAATATACACACGATTCATTGATGAGGGTGCAGTACTTTGAAAGGCACATGTTTGAAACAGAAAATAAAGCTCAATGTGAAAAATTAATTTGTTGAGGCTCAGTGAAAGACAAAAAGGAGGGGTTGTCACTGCATTGCTGAAAAACTGTTGCAAGTTCACCAGAAAAAAGAAACATATACACATTATTATTTATGAGAGGACACAAGGAGTAGGAAGGTCAGACCTTATAGGAAGGAAACCACAGCACTTACTTATTAAGCTCTGTGGGTATAGAGCAAAGATGTGGCTGTTAATTTATATCTGCACTAACAGTGGACTGTTATTAGAGATGGAGAAGTCAATGCTGTTTTGTTGCATAGAAATACCAGCAACATGCTGAGATCATGTGTCTTAAGCAAGTTAGGCCTCTTGTATGGTTGTTGTACCATGCTAAGATGGAAGTAATATGGAAAGGTAGAAGAAAAAAAAACTCCTCTCGGTTTAATTTTTCCAAATCTTTTGGCTTTCTAATACCATTATAGGAATGGACCCCATTCCTTAGTCAGGGTAAGATTAAATTTCATGAAATTAGCATTGTTGCAGTTTTTGATGTTAGCCAAAAGTGTTCTTCTCAGTACCCGCAGTGTGCTGAGAAATGACTCCTTTTACAATTCATATGGAGTTATACGTATTGGTAGCATATCTAAATATAACTGTATTTTTTTTTTTATTGAGCCTATTGCTCCTACTACTATTGGAACTGTCTATGCATCTTTCTTCCACATTGCCCTCATTTCTACCTGCAAACTCTGATATTTTATAACTTTGTGTCTCTCTGCACATGAGACACTGTAATCACTAGGTGCATCAATTTCAACGATCAGTGTTACATTTCTCTTTTTTTCATGGACTACTATATCTGTTTTTCTCACATTGAATTTTTGAACAATTGGTAATCAATGATCTCATGTGATGTTCACTTCATTATTCTCTATAAATCTTTGTGGTTTATGACTCCAGTACTTCTCAGCTGCATCTATATTATAGTGTTTACATAATGTACAATGCAACAGTCTTGCCACATTATTGTGCCTCTCAGTGTACAGGCCCATTGTCATGAGTATATAATGCCTAGCAACTTTCTGTGTGAACATTTCCATTTTATTTTACACAACCTTCATTTGTTTGTTTCTCAAACATGCTCAATGAACTTTGTAAATGTGTACATGGTCCACTATCCTCGGCTGCCGTTATTGACCTTTTATCCCTTGGCTTCATCTCACCTCTAATTAACCATTTCTGTGCCAAATATTGATCAACATGAGGCTGTTCAAAGAGATCTCTATATGTGCCACTATATTTATGGCTTTTCCATATTTCTTACCTTATCATCTGATCCTTCTCCTTGTATTCTTTCATTTGTTAGCACATTTAGTTGCTGTCTCATTTTTGTCTACTTTTAGTTTGATTTCTATTCCAATTCGACACAGGAATGCTTCTGCTAACTAAGCACAGAGGTCATCTTAGTTTTCCTCTTCTCATGTTTTAAAACTTTCACTGTGTTTGGATCTGATGTGGTACCCTTCTAGGATGGAAGTAATATGTAAAGGTTTGAAGAAAAAAAACTTTCCTCCATTGTTGCAACTAAGGTGTTTTATAAGTTAGAAATGAGAGAAGCTCATCCCAAAATTGATATTTAATGAAGATGAAAATGGTGTGAATACATTACTAAGAAATATAGAAATAAACTAATCCTTTCTCATGGTAAACACTGAAGTGAAAAACTGTATGGTGCTGGAGAGCACTCCCATTAGCCATTCTTATGCAAGAAGTAAAAGATCAGGAAAATGTAAGGATTAAACTTGAAAATGTGCCAACTGTTAACAATAAAATCATTGCCTGAGACTGCTGACATATCAAAAGCAAAAGTTGTAACATCTGAAGGAGTGGGGGGAAACAAAATATCAATATGTACTGTGAAATGAAGGTGTTAAGGTTTTAATCAATCCAGAGCTACTAATGTAAAAACACTGAGAAACAGAAGGGTCAATAAAGATCAGGAGTGTAAACTCAAATGGTGGTCCATGTTCGAAGAATAACAGGAAAGTGGCATGTGGCAAGAAAATCATTGAAAAAGGTAGTGAAAAAAATGAAGCACAAGAACTAAGTCCTCAAGATAAGCATGAATGTAGGGGGAATGGTGTTGGTAATGTGATTACTGCATAGGTTCATAGCTGATTGCTAAGCTAATGGCACTTCAGGGCATTTTTATGCCTAGACATGCTTTCCCAAATGCATTTGATGTAATTTGATATTCCAGGGTAATTTTAAGGGTTGGATAGAGGCTTGGACAATGGGTGGTCAAGTATTTACAGGCTGCCTCTGTCTACATGAGGCATAGGTGCCAGACGATGGGTAGATTAATGATTCCCCATCCACTGGTCCACATTATACTTGAATTTGGTTAGACAAGAACTCTGCTTCACATCGAAGGGGAGCCTGTTCTGGGGATGGTAGTCTCTGAGGTGCATATAAAAATACATAAAAACTCAGTTAGACACGGCTAAAGGAGAAAAATTATTTATCGTATAAAACGTAAGCGCTTTCACGGTCTAACTAACCACTTTGTCAAGTCAGTTAGGCCGTGAAAGCACTTACGTTTTATACAATAAATTATTTTTTCTCCTTTAGCCGTGTCTTACCATGTTTTTATATATTTTTATTATCACATCTGTTATTTCATTGGTTAGTTTATTGGGTCGTGATTTTTATTTACTTATTTATTTATTTTTTTTTTTTCTGCTTGACTTTGAGGTGCATACCAGTCCCTCTAACATGTCCTATTTATGTTGCAGATGAGATTTAAGTACCTATATTTCTGATGCTAGTTGTTATGTGGATCTACAGCATGTCCATCAGAGTGGGATCAGATGGTGCTTTGTAGGCCATGTACAGATCACCTCACAGCAGTCTGTGGGAGACTAAGTATAAGCCTCGGGCATTGAGGTGGTCAGCGTACAACACGTTTATGCTCTGTATTCTTTTTTTGAAGAACCTCTGTGGGCACTCCATTTGTTGCAAATGCCTGATCAATTACAAGGGTATTTAGTGCTCAATGTTTCATGCCATACTCTTGCTTATTAGTTGTGCAAAATAAAAAGGTTATCTCACCATTGTAGATACATGATGGTTATGACTAATTTAGTGACTTTATCTACTATGCCAGAGTAAGGTATTGCTTTGAATGCTTTGATCAGGTCAAGGTAAGCAGTGTTCACTGTTTTGTCTTCATCCATGGCTTTAGTATTCTCAGGGTTTGCTGTGGGGGGAGGGGGCTTGAAATTTTGCTAGGATGTCACTTAATAGTAAGAACAATTTTTAAAAGTTACAGAGTTAGCTGGAATCCTGAGTTAAATTTTTATTTCAAAGGACACAGCCTTATGGTCCAATCTGACTAGTAAGGACATTACACTGTTGGAAGGGAGGGTTGAACATTCCTCCATATTTATGAGGAAAAGATCAAGACGTTTAGCACTCTTACTGAGTGTACAGACCAGCAGTCCCAGAGTGTTTGTGTTGTTAAAGTTCAGTAATCTCTGAGCCTGCATGTTTGAGGTTGTTTATTGGGGAAGTTAACGTCATCCATGAATATGATAATGGGTCGAATAGCAAAATTGCTCAATATGTTTTAGTATGTGATATGGGCTTCATGGGTCATAGAGATGATTACTACTTATCAGACTATTTTTCTCATCTTTTGTCTGTCTCATGATGGATACTGCTGAACTCAGCTGGAAGTTGCTGATGAAGGATGAGAGGCTAAACCTGTCACAGTTGCATTAGCTAAGGATGTCTGTCAATATCATAACATATGAAGTTATAGAATGACATGATGTCATAGAAAAAAATAACCATTCTTTATCTAGTATTTTTGATGTAAACACTTACCTATGGGTGTTTGAAGGGTAGACAGTTTTCCAGGAACATTAGTTGCAAATAATGTCATAAGAAATTCTTTTATGTCACATTTTCCAGCAACATTAGTTGTAAATAATGTCATAAGAAATGCTTTTATGTCACATGGAAGTTATTATCCTGTGTAAAAGAATGTGTAAACATGCATAACAGTGTAAACACAATATTTTTTTTTTCAAACAAGGCCATTTAAGTTTAATTGCACTCAACTTTTTATCTTATCTTATTTATTTATTTTTGTTTTATTTATTTTTTTGCCATTCACTGGGGCTTTGTCCCATGACTCTCCTAATCATAGGAGGTTACAAGGCTAATGACCCCTGGGCCCTTACAATTCTAGCCAAGTTCAACTCACGTTCCCAAGAGTGTCTGGTTCAAGCCGACACTACAGTCAGCACATGTTGCCCCTGTCCAAGAGGGACATAGGTGGAACCCCCAGGTTGAATTTCTAGTTACCCATCAAATCATCCAAATTACACTTAGACATGGCCAACGAGGGGCTTTGTTTAACATGAATAGGAAGCTTATTTCAAAGGTGGGGCAACTTCTGTGAGTCAAATCTGTCTCTCCAGCAAGTTCTGTTGATGTCACATAATCAGCTTAAGGTCCTTTGAGCAAGTGACCTGTGTGCCATTTGACTTATGAATGTGCAACATTTCCATTAAAGCTGGGTCAGAGATTGCTCTACATGTAAGGCACAAGTCACCTCTGAGCAGTCTGTATGACACAGTGTAAAGTGACCATGATTTCAGTCTGTCCACATAAGACACATCTTGAAGAGCCTGAACTGTATGTGTAAGGAACCTTTGTGGTCTCTCCAGTTGCTGAACATGTTTGGAAAGGAACATACCAAAAGTAGCATTGTACTCTATTATTGACCTGATGAGGGAAGAGTACAGGGGGATTATAACCTCTTTTTTTCTAGAGGCAATGTCCCTACTTATCAGATGAGCAATATAAAATGCGCTTCTTACCACTATGAAGACATGGTGACTGAAATTAAGGTTGCCGTCAACCTGTGTGCCCAGATCTCTCACCATTGACTGAGGTCTTAGGGTATTGCTATTGATGTGGCTGTTTGCAGGAACATCATCCTTGCCCAAGGGGATGATAATGCATTTTTCTGCATTATGTTTAAGCTCATAACTTTGGCACCAGTCATTAGTCTGCGTAAGACCTTCTTGTAGGATGCTCACATCGCTAGGGATTTCATTGATTATTCCCAGTTTGTCGTCATCAGCAAACTTTGTCAGCCAGTCCTTTAGTTTTAGCCTGTACTTTGGAAAAGTAAATTCTGAATTGGAGTCCCAGAACTAATCTCTGTGAAACACCACTGGTTACAGGTCTGCTGGAGGATGTGGAATCCCCTATTTTGGCTGTATGAGTTCTGTCAGTGAGCCAGTTTGCAACCCACCTGACAGTATATAGGGTGGTACCCAGCTGGGTGAGTTTATCAATGATGCCTGAGCAGGGGATTGTGTCAAAGGCATCGGCTAAGTCTAGGTAGGCCGTATGCACAGATGTGCCCTCAGCCCATTCATTCCTTTCTGTCTCAGGCTAGATAGTTTGGCACTCCCCAGCTAAGTTGAGAGTACTACACCCCATTTCATCTCTTGAAGGAGGGCCTAACTAGTGCATTCAGTCCTGAGAGCTGGACAGTAAGGAACTGCTCAAAACTTCTAGACCCAGTGAAATTCCCTCCTCTTGGAACTTTTAACCTACACCTCCAACAGTGCTTAAGAACATAGGGAGCACCCACATTCTGATCCCTGGCCCCTAGGCATAGAGTTCTCTATGGACTCATTCTTCAGGGTGGATACATGTGAAATTTGTGGAAAACAAAAAGAATGCATACAATGCAGGATATATAAATGAGGATATTACTGAGACGGCACAAGATTATAGTTATGCTTAAAAGGCTAGGTCTAATTGAAGCAAAGAACAGAAAGAAAAGTAGAGAGGAAGGTGCAATAATGAACATATGTTGTAGGGATATGTGGAAGTTAAAAAAAAATTAGAGTCGTCATATGCTAATATAGAACTCATACATAAAACTCATCTTTCAGTGAAAACTAAAGTTTCATCTAATCTTAAATTCTAACAGTCTTTTTTTGGCAATTAGCAATACTAGACCCTAGCATTGGAATTTAGAGTAAAACAATTAATATTCATGAGATCATTTGTAATGTGTCCCATTTACTGATCAGTAAACCACTGAGATACTTGAGCCATCCTTGCATCCATCCTTATTAATCTGCTATCAATTTTAGTGAATCTAGAATGGAAAGCTTCAGAAACCACCACCCACATGTGGAACTTAGCTGCAGTTTAAGCTGTAACTCCTATATAATTTGGAAACTCCTAAGTACTTTCCAATCCCATATACAGGAGTTTACAGTGTACAGGTAAATCAAGTTTAGCCATCCTACAACACCACATCAGAGAGAGATTTTTACCCAAAACAGTAGTCAAGTATTAATTTAAATTTCATATATATATATATATATATATATATATATATATATATATATATATATATCAGATGCAAGTGACCTCACTACTGAACCAGCTTGCACAATGCCCAAAGGAATCCCATATATATATATATATATATATATATATATATATATATATATATATATATATATATATATATATATATATATATATATATAATATAGTAAACCTCCAGACACTGGACCCAACCCAACTTGGTTTCATCAGGGGCAGGTCATGCCTATTCAACCTGGTGGACTTGTTTGATAAGTTCACTAAATCAATGGATGAGGGAAAAATGGTTCATACTGCCTACACAATACCCCACTTGGGCATTGTTGACATACTTAAGAGTTTAGGTACAAACCCATATGTCATCCAGTGGATAGCCAACTGGCTCATAGACAAGACGCAAGAAGTTAAAATTGTGGAGTCCACCTCTACAAAGAGGCCAGCCACAAGTGGAGTCCCTCAGAGATCAGTCCATGGACCACTCCTTTTTGGCATTTATTGCTTCAAAGTCAAGGCCAATGTAAACGGTCTCTGGCTGAATAAATTTGCTGATGATTGCAAATTAGGAGCTGTCATTGAATCCCACACCAACACAAATGTTCTCTAGGTTGGGCTGACACAGACAAACAACTAGTGACAGAGCCATAGACTAAAACTAAATTCCAAGAAGTGCATAATAGTATCCTTTGGGAAGTCATCCACCCCTGGTGACTATCATACAACACACCCCTTAGAGCTGTCCCAGTATTCAGAGACTTGGAGACACACATCGACAGTAATCTATACTCTGATCATCACATGTCTACAGTAATGAGAAAATCATTCTGTGTTGTGCAACTTATAAATGAAGGTATGGCATCTATGTCCAAGGAAGTCATTGTTCCACTCTATTTGGCATTCATCAGACCTGTCATTGAGTACAATGCCATTTTCATATGTATCTAGCCAGGCATATCCAACAAATTGAGCATTCACAGAGGTTCCTCACTAAAAGAATACAGGGTGTAAGTAAAATGTCCTATGCAGACTGGCTCAAGGCCCTATCCCAGTATTCTGTCTCCTACAGAATATTGAGGGGAGATCTAAGCCTGGCATAGAGGGCATTGTCAGATGGACTTCCTGCATATCAGCAAAACAAACAGCACCAAATTACCCATTTTAAAGACTTAAACCTTGCCTGTGATATAAATCAGACCTGCTGGAGAGACAGGTATGTATCCCAGACACTACCCTGTCTCTGGAACAGGCTCCACATCCATGTGAAGCAGAGTTCTTCTCTAACCCAATTCAAGTGTAACTTGGACAATTAGATGGGGAACAGGAAATTTATCCCTGGCTTGGCACCTATGTCTCTAATGGACACAGACAACCTGTAAATGATTCATCTCCTAGGCCCTCTTCTTGTGAATGTTTCATCTCCCAAGCCCCTGCTTACACTTATGAAGGGTACCAGAACTTTTCAGGGATTTTTGTGATGCATCATGGCTAGGCTTAAAGAGGCTCTTGTGATCGTTACCTAGTAAACACCTATGAACCTATGAAACTAAAACTTCCAAAAATCAACCTGCTTAAACAAATATGATGTATTTCATATATATTGTAGTTCTATAGTAACATAAACCTTAAAAGGAAAGCAGTAATGAGATCATGTTTATCAGTTTAAGAAACTATTCCTTAAGGTTTACCTTATCACCATCAAATTCATTCTTCTGTTGAAAGTGGAATCTCACTGGATGGTGCAGTGGTAGCATTGTCGTCTCACAGCAAGAGGCTCTCTGGTTTGATTCTCGGCTGAGGTGCCTTCTGTGTGGAGTCTGCATGTTCTCCCTGCATTCCTGTGGGGGTACTCCAGTTTCCTCCCATGTTACAAAGACGTGTCTGGAGCGTTTAAATAATTAGATGCAGTTCAAGATCACTATTTCCTGGCCATTCTATCCATAACTCAGATCCATCACTTCCTCCCTCTGCTTTCCAAGCTATGCATAGCAAATAATTATGTGCTACTAATGCTACAAAAATCTAAGGCTAATTATATTAATATCAGCAATATAAATAATACCTGGAGTCTACTCACATCCTAGATAAGCTTAGAGTGCCCACACATGCTAGCAATGGCAGAATCATGTCTTTAAATAATTTCTGTCTATTCATGTACTTACAACATCAGGACATATTCCATAGTGATAATACACTTAGACAAAGGATAGGTAGGGGTATACTCCTTAATTTCTTAAGCAAAAACTTTCCTTTGAAATATTACATATTAAAACAGCTAATGTTCCAAATGACGACAGTCCAAACTGACTGACAGCAAATATTATATCGGATAAGAGTCCATATCTCCCTGAGGGAATGATCTGTAATGTAATCCTTCCTTACTGTGTCTGTTTCAGAAAATGCTTGCAAATATATTCCCCAAAGATACAGAATCAATCAACAAATTTTAAAATATCTTTCACATGACTGTACTTGTCCTGACATTTCATCAGCTCTAAAGCACTAGTAAAGAAACCTGTGAGAGCCAATCTCTAACAAAGCCTTCAACACATTAACATATCTTGCATTAACTAACATACAGGCTTGCCTTATTCACTAAGTGACCATTACCCAGTGTTAAGAAATGGGCCCATTAAATAACGTAGGTAAACTCATTGGGTTATACTAGGACATCTGATATCAAATATAAGAAATCTAGTCTGCATACTGTACTGCAGATCCTGAATGGTCACTGTTACTTGCTGAAACAAATTCTAACAAGGCCCCATCATACAGCTGTCAGCAATAATAGATACAGTTTTCAAAACATGAATGAATATTAATCAGATGACAATTGCATCCATGATTAAGTACAGATATTAAAGGACTAATAAGACAAAGCGAAAGAGCCAGGAAACATGTTGAAATAATTAAACTGACAATAACATTCATCACAGATACATAGAAAAAGGAAACTTTGCAGGATAGTAACAAAATCAGCAAAGGTAAAGCATCAAAGAAATAATCAATTAGCTCTCACAACTAGACTGTTCTGGTAACCTGTCAAAGGTTAGCCAAGCACATCTATGTTTATCCTTGCCAAAGCAGTTACTCTATGCAGTATCTGGCAGAAAAGCCTTCACTCAGTATTATTTGTTCCTTAAGATGGCAACAAAGTATATTGACAAGCCAACAGAATACACACTTAATCTCATGCACTGACATCACGTATAATTCTAACTTGATCAATCATGTAGTTATACTACCTTCACTCAGAATCTTAGTCTCATCCTCACAACATGTCCAATCAATTGTCAGTTTATGCACAAGAACAAAACTATTATTTAATATTTAATATGCAGCCATATTTAATCACACACATAAATATCTTTTACTCGGTGACATTCAAAATTGTTTTTGAAAGGATTTCAGACTATAGCTGCTCTTTATACAGCAAATGAAAAAATCTACTACCTCCTAAAAAATGAATATATAGCAGCTGGACACATGCCCTATATGGACAGACTCAAAAAACTGCAGCTATACTCTGTCTCTTATCGCCTACTTAGAGGCGATCTCTGCTTGACCTACAAAGCCATGTCTGACCCAGAGCTGCTCAATATGCTACACCTAAAGAAATCCCAATCCCTCCATACTACATGCTCCAGGGACCTAAACCTCATTACCACAATAAACAGAACATGCTGGAGGGACAGGTTCCTAACCCAGAAATTTCCCATACTCTGGAACAAACCTCTCATTCACGTCAAGCAGAGCACTTCACTGGCCCTCTTTAAGAGAAATCTTGATGAGTGGATGGGCAATAGGAAGTTCATTCCGGGGATCACTTCAGTGGCCTTGCTTGGCAGGGGCATTAGGATCTAACTTTGGACGGCATGATGTCAGGGAATCTTCTTGGGCTAGGCTTATATAGGCTCCAGGGCTGTTAGCCTAGTGCACACCTATGAGCCTATGAACCTCTCACTATGTTTGTATCAGGCATTGTTGTTATCCTTCTTTTTGATATCATGCATATGCTCCCTTATTCTCTTGCACAGGCTTCTGCTGGCCATACCAGCGTAAAATGCTGGGCATCCAATTTTTTAATGGTGTTTTCTTTTTTTATAAACAAATAAAGGTCTATCACCAAATAACTTATACAAATCACTATTTCCCTCTATAATCTTCCAATTATCTAGGATAATCTTGCGAATGACCACTGTCTACCTTCATACTAACACTAAACCTCAGGGTATTGTCCATAGCTTTCCTAACAGGGTTTAGTTGTTTGTTATTTTTGTTGGACTTAAAACCATATCTGAAAATGGAAGCATATTCACTAGTTCTTTTTCCAGTAATCTCCAAACTGTTGCAGTCAAGTACCATAGCATTATATCCCCTTTCCACAAATAATGCATTAATAAACTTTACTTCTTCTAAAAAAATCTTCATCCAAACTGGTCATTCTAGAAGCCCTAATAATACATAGAAATGTCCAACCAGGGCTCTGTTCATCAGTCTGAGATGGAACTATGACCAGGTTAACAAAATGTTTTTTACTAACTAAAATATCTACTGCCATATATTTTTCAAAATTCCTTTTATATGATTGCTATCCACCTGTAAGCAGCTGGGGAGGCATTATAATGTGTTTTGAGATAACGGATATTGATATTGTTATGCTATGTATTGCATAGCATGATGGTTATTTGGTTAAGATCTCTGCTGTTGAGCTACATGGTCTGGTGCTGCATCCTAACCTCTGGTTAGTATCTGTGTGGAGTTTGCTTATCTCCACTTTTATGGGGTTCTTTTTTTTTTGTTTTGTTTTGTTTTTTCATGTACTTCAGTTTATTCCCTTTCTCCTTAAAGCAGTACGGCTGATTGATTACTGTAAACTGTATATAATGTACTGCATTTACTCTAACCGTTGTCTTCAGTGATAAAGCTGACAAGGGCACATGAAGTATCTTTTCATTTACTCAGTTAAATGAAAAAATGAAATAAATCCAAGCCATATGATGTTCTACATAATGAATGTACTTGTGTCATCATATTTCCTAAACATATTACAAGGACAGAGCAGCAACAAACCCAGACCATAGCTTCTTAATGTTGACATTGGCAATGCTGTGTCATATATCTCAGATAAGTTAGAGGTGCTGCAAAGACCGTTGCTAAGACTGCCCCAGAATGTCTAGAATTCTTCATACAGTATTGAATCAGTAGTTTTTGCAAGCATAATAGAGGTCAGTGGAATGGAAGAAAGGGCCATGCAATGCTAGAAGAGGATTTTTGTGGCATGCATTTCATGCACTCTATCCTGAGGAAAAGCAGATTTCAATAATGAATTATTGCTTTAAAGTATCAAGGATTTCTAGGCCAAAATAGTACCAGTTTCTTAGAATGGTGATGAGAAAGAAAGCCTAACTTCAGTGCAGCATCTAAGAAACAGGCTTCACTTAGAACAATAAAAGATCTTCAAATTGTATGCACCTGCACGATCAAATAAATGTTTTTCATTTTGCAGAAAGCCCCTAAGTGATCAATCAAATCTAAAACCTGTAACAACTCTTAACTCTTTCACACTTAGCCTGAGTAGAATTTTACACCTCCTAAAACCTGAAGAGTTCCTGCCTGGACAGCATTCGCCAGAGCTAAAATTTTAAGAATAAACTTTTTCAGCCTAGCTATAAACAAACTTGCATAGCTCAAAAAAATAAAAGATACAGAAAAAGTTAAAATATACAAGTTATTCAGCACACACTGTTCTTCACAATGATGATATTAATATGCCAGCCACACATAATAGTAATTTTATATTGAATAAGTAATTAGATAACATATATACATTTACTTATAATTATGCAAACAAGTATTAATATCTCTGTAGCAATACAGACAGACCCCAGCTATCAGTGTGGGTTTTGTTTGGGCACATGTAGTCTTCATTTGGCTGCAGATTAGATTTGTAGATAGCACTTCATTTTTGAGATATTTGCATAATTTTGAATAGTGTGCATATCTGAATATTTAATGGACAAATAAATGTAAATATGTGCCACACAATGCTGGTTAAACATTAACTATCACTGCAAAGTTTTTAAGCATTCTGTATACTTTTATTTGATACATAACACTTTCTGGTTGAAGTTATTAATGTAATTATGACCAAAATAAAAAAGATAAGAATGCACCTGTAAAAAAACAGTAACCAAAGTGAACATAAGTAACAGCAGAGGACATTGTTCAATGAAAAATAAAGTTTAAAAAAATAATTTATATTATATTATTAGTATTTTATTAAGCCTTGTTTTCATTGGATGGTATCCTTTGTCATTACTTGCAAGCACTTTTGTTTGGTTAATATACTTATGAGCACATTTCATACATTCATAATATTTTCAGGGGAAAAAAATAATAATTTTCATGTTACCAAGGACTCCATTGGTGTACAGAACCATTCATGAAGTGTCTAGTCACTGTATATGTGAAATGTTGAATCTACATCCATCCAAGTGTAAAGTGCCAAAGACATGTACAGAAATATGATTATTATGAAAAAATACATACTTTATTACTGACCAAATCTGAATATTTGCCAAATGCTAGTAAAACGAAAGCTTTTATCAGTGACAACTTTTACAGCATTATGTAACCTTTCATTGATACCATGAAATACCATATAATCCACTTGTGCTTCACATTATTAGAATAATTATATTTATATGCCATACATTCTCCCATTCGATTCTCAACTTGGCTTGGGAGTGCCTTCTGTGTGGAGTCTGCATGTCCTCCCCACGGTTGGGTAGCATTTGAAAGACATGCGTGCATAAATGGGCGTGCCTTTGTTGAAGGTTGGGCATTGAGCTGGCACCTCGGCATTTCGTAAAAATTTACTGCCAGTCATTAGCGGACCGGAGTTCCGCTGTGGCGACCCCTTACCGGGAAAAAGCTGAAAGACAAACAACAACATATGCCATACATTCATAATGTTATATTTATTTATTTATTTACAAAAAAATATCAATAATAAATATTTTATTCATAAATACATAAATGGTATGCATTTGTCTAGATCAGGAAAGAGAATTTTTGCAGCAGATATTTTGCAATATCTGACGAACACTAGCCAGGATTTTTGCCAGGTCAAAAATGTAACAGTTCACAGATAGCAACATTTGATGCATCTCTGATGGTTGTTAATGCCAGGAGCATTAATAATAAAGATTTTTATTAGAAAATTTGCTATGTTCCCACAAGATTGATGTTGTTATACTTTGTAAAACATGGTTAAAGAACAATGACTGGAAACCAGTTCTGTCAGGGTATAAATGTTTTTACTATAACAGACATTCTAACAAAAATCAGGTGGAGGTGTTATGATAGGGATTAAAGATAGCTATGAGACTTGTGATTATTACATGTTCAATGATAGCACCAATACTATAGACTGTGAAACTGTGACAATAAAGACAAGGAACATATAACAATTGTTGGAGTGTACAGACCACCAAAGTCAAGTGCAGATGACCTAGAGGAACTCATACATTTCTTACTTGAAACGCAGGATATAAAAATAATATTAGCTGGGGGCTTAAATTTACCAGAAATAGACTGGAATAATATTGATTCAACAACGTTAGTAAAGAAATTATTCACAGGGTATATTCAGGAAAAACAAATGCTTCAGATTGTAAAAAAAACTACCAGGGGACGGAATATACTAGATATTGTTTGTGTTCCTAAAGAAATTACTGAAACTTCAAGTCAAGTTTTATCACCATTGATGTGCAGTAATTATGGGGTCATAAAGGTTAATTTGTTGCTAGTTAATTCTGCCAAACTGAAATCTAAGCCAATGCACAGAACTTTAATTACAGATTATAGGGAAGCAAAAAAAGTTGCTAAATAAAACTAACTGGAGTGAGGTGTTCAGTGGAAAAACTGCATTTGGAATGTGGAAAGTTTTGAAAGAGAAATTATTTGAGTGCAAAAAGTCAAAAAATGTTTAACATCAGGATCTAGGCACATAACATCAGGGGGTATATTTACATAAGAACAAGTCACCTGATTAAGGTGAGAGACAAAAAATATAAGAAATGGAAGAAAGGTCGAACTACAACTTTGATAACTGAAATAAATGAGCTGGACAAACAGATTAAGCACAGTGTTAGACAAGATCAAGAAAAATTTGAAGAAAATTTATAAAAAGATATTGAGCATACTAGGAAACCTTTTTATAGATACATAAGATATGGAAGGAGTAAAGACACACAAATTGATAAACTGTGTGCAGATTCTAAAATTTATTCTCAGACACAACAGATTATAGATATATTTACAAAATCTTATGCAAAACAGTTTGGCTCCATAACAGAGGTGGTAAGTTATCCTAGTGACATGCAGTTAACCCCAGATACTGGAATCAAATTAGATTATATTGAAAAAGAACTGTGCAAACTGAATCCAAACAAAATGCAGGGAGGAGACGGAATAAGTAACAATGATTTGAGAACACTTAAGCAAGAACTTACACTGCCATTACATTTATTATTCACTAGGTCATATAAATATGGGGAGATTCCTCAAGACTGGAGACATGCACTTATTAAACCTGTCTTTAAGGGAAAGGGGAGTAGGACAAACCCAGAATCATATAGACCATTGTCTACTTTCATGTTGTGGAAAAATAATGGAGAAGGTAATACTGGATAAGTTATTGTCAGAACTGGATAGGTTGGGACTTGAAATCATATATCAGTATGCATATGTTGAAAATAGATCTATTACCACCTGTAACATGATGTTCTATAACAATATAATAACAGCTATGAATGAAAAATTGTACTGCAATGTGATTTATATAGATTTAACTTCAGCATTTGATAGGGTCATGCACAAAACACTGATCAATAAATTAGTACAACTAGGTATTGATGTACTGTTGATAAGATGGATAGCTGCATGGCTTACAAATAGGACATGGCAAGTATCACACACCAACTGGACAGGTGAAATCCTTGGTTACAGTCAAGGTGTCCCACAAGGCTCTGTCCTAGGCCCTTACTTGTTTAGATTGTATCTTTCAGACCTTATGTTTTCATCTGAGGTGTTCTACAGTCTATATGCTGATGACTTGAAATTGGGTAAAGTGATTACAAGTGTTACAGATAAGGCATGTCTGCAAATAATTTCACTAAATTGACCATTTGGGCAGAGGAGAATAATATGTTGATAACCGCATCAAAAACTAAGCATATGAGATTTTGGAGACATAAACTGAAAGGTGAATAGTTAATACAGCACACAGTGATTAAAAATGTAGATTCATTTAAGGACCTGGGTATATGGGTAGATTCAGCTATGAGTTTTTTTTAATCATATCAACCAATTGGCTAATGATAGTTATAGAACTATAGGTTGTATAAAAATATTTATAAAGTCTAGGAAATCAAACATAACGAAGTAATTGTTGATTAGTTACATTTGACCCAAACTTGAGTATGGAATAACAATATGGAAACCCTATACGAAAACAAGCATAAATAAACTGGAAAGAGTACAACGGAAATATACTAAGGGCATCCATGGATGTGAAAATCTAAGTTATTATGAAAGACTAAAATATCTGAACTTGTACAATGTATCTTTCAGATATTTAAGAGGAAATCTTATTCAGGTATATAGGGCATTTAGGGACAACTACCTCTGGGAATGTTTGAGGTTCTCAAAAAGTACTAGAGAATCCTCAGATAACCTATGTAGAAGATTCTATAGGAATGAGAAGTGTACTACTTGGTTCTCTGCCAGAGTAGCTGATGCTTGGAACAGACAACTAAATTGCATTAAAGCAAGTACTAGTTTAGATATTTTTAAGACCAGCCCGGGCATTTATTATGGGAACAGGTGTTTTGTAATATTGGCAAGCTAGAAGGGCTTTAATGCCCGTGCTTGAAACATTTGTATGTATGTATGTATAAATGAATGAATAAATACATTATTAATATAATTATATGTATATGCTATACATTTGTAGTATTTCCAACCCACGACTTCAGTTTTCATGTGACCAAGTAATATCTGAGACCCTTTCATGATCTCTTTGGTAACTGTGTACATGAAATAAAAAAATCTACATACGTCTGAGTGCACAATGCCAGTGATATGTGCAGAAAGGGTCTATATTACCTAATCAAAAACAGATAAGAGGGAATGCTCTTTGATTGACCCCTAAATAAGAAATGCACTAAATAGGAAAGACATGGAACAGTGATTTCTGTTCCGTGTGTTCACTATTTAGTGCATTCGACATTTATGGGTAGATCAAAGAGCATTTGCTCTCATCAGCTTTTGATAAGGTAATATAGACCCATGCAGAAATATGGTAATTATGTTAATCTGCATATTTTATTATTGAACAAGTTTGAATATCTGCTGAGTTTGTATGCAGACAGCTGCTATAAGTGACATTTGATAAGTAGATGCCAAAGAGGAGTGGGCCAAAAGCAGAGTCCTGGGGGACTGCACTGGTGACTGGCCTTTTTGTGGAGGTGGCCTCATCTATTCTAGCCTCCTGGGACCTGTTAGTGAGCCAGCTAGCTATCTAGCATATTATAAAGGGTAGTATACCTAGTGCTCTAAGTTTGTTGACCATGCCCAGATGGGTTATTATGTCAAATGCTTTTGCCATATTTACATAGACAGTATGCACCATTATCCCCTCATCAATTGCCTTAGTGACCTTTTCAAAAAAGTCTACCAGATTCAGTAAGCATGACCTTTTTTTGAAAAAGCCAAACTTGGATGGATCTAGTGTCGGAAAGTCTCCTTATGTTCTTGTTGTTAATTGCCATGATAATTCTTTCTATGGCTTTGCAAATAAGTCTAGTCTGTAGTTTCCAGGATGTATTGAACATCTTGCCTTATGAAGGAGGATGACCATTCCAATCCTCCAGTCACATGGCACAATGCCTGTTTTTAAGACTATAGTTAAATAATGACTCCAGTGGTTCTGATAAGTTATACTTTAAACTATTCAGGAGATATCCTGGGATCCTATCAGGGCCCATTGAGGCCATGTTCTTTACTTTAGTGTGTGCAGCTAGTACATGCTCCCTAGTTAAAGTCAGAGGGGTTATGTTTGAGGGATAGTTGGGATAGGGGGTGGGGTAAAGTTGGAACTGAACTTGTCTGCTAACAGGTTCTCTATATCACCACGCTTGGTGAATGTGGCAGCAGTAACCACCAATTGAGCACATTGCTGCATGCTGCCCTTGAGGTTTGTAACATAGCTGTAGAAAGCCTTATAGTTATCTTTCTCTTAGGAGGCTATCTTAACCTCAAAAGTGGTTTTGCTTGACCTAATTACCCCTCATAGTTGCCTATTTACTTTGATGAGAGATTTATTTATTGGAATCACCCTTCCTGATTTTTGCATACATATTTTTTTGAATATATTGTATATCCTGTTTAATTTGGGATGTCACTACAGTGGTTTGTTTCTTGGGCTAGTCCTGGGTTTACTTTTAAAAGGTATAGCAGATTCTGTGCAGCCACTGTCATGGTTCCACACAGTTTTTGAAAGTAATTCAGCATAGGCTACTGTGTTATCTGTGTTTGGAGGGGCATTACATTTTGACAAACCATCACTTAATAAAAAGTAATTTACTTTGGAATGGTTCCTAACTGTTACTGGCCTTAATTAAATTAATTGGATTATGGAGCTGATTGTGAAGGAGACAGCTTTATAGTCAGACCTTAGTAGGGAGAATGAGACATGGGGGACGGGGGTGGGGTGCAGTGTTCTCCCATATTTGTAAGCACCAGGTTCCAGTATGTTGGAGTTTCTAGTATTCACTATTTCATCCAGGGTGTTTGTATTTATGAAATCCAGAAATGTCTGTGCCTGTAGATTTGAGGATGTGTAGGATTCCCAGTCTATAGAGGGGTAATTAATGTTTTCCATGAGCAGAATGCTAGGTTGGATGGTAAGTGCCTCCAGTATGTTCAAGTTTGCATTATGAGCTTCTTTGGATGTGGAGGGTGCCTATAGCTGATTAGAATATGGTGCAGGATTTTGTCTGTAGTGATGGCACATAGAGGAACTCTAAATCTTCATCCTGTTTGACCACCCTAGAGGTATGCTTGTTATTGTTCTCTGTTGAGACACCTCCTCCTTTAGCCCTTGTCTGTGCAACTACTGGTTTAAAAGTGTGCAAAGCACTGAAACCTTGCACTGCCGGATTACTCTCTGCTGCTTTAAACCATGTTTCAGTAACTGTGCAGATGTCTATATTCTTGAGTGTGAGGAGAGCTTGGAGGGAGGGCAGTTTTTTTTATTTAGGCTCCTGGCATTGAGCAGTAAACCTTGTGGTTCAGTTGAGTTGATTTTGCTATGTCGGTAGGTTTATCAGTTTGGCATTCCCAAAAAAGGCACTATGGGGGGGGGGGTGATAAAGTTTTAGCCATTATGTGAAAGCTCGGAGGGGAGATGTGCAGACCATCTTTAGTAAAGCAATGTGATCTGCTAACCATGTCCTCCCAAGCTTACAAATATTGGATCCCCTTAGAATGACACCAGAAAGACAGCCAGTTGCTGAAATCAATTACTTTTTGCTCATATTGTGGCATTATCCTCGGTTATGGTAATATGCTGCTCAATGCTAGGATCATAGCAGCCTGAGACATATAGTCTGAAAGCTCCATAATGACTCTCTTCCTATAGCCCAGGGAGGTACATCTCAGGTCATTTACACTTACATGGACTGTAATGGAAACATATCGGTACCTGTGGCGTAATGACTTGAGTGCTTACAAGATTTGGCAGATTCTGGCTCCAGATAAGCAACTAATATTATCTTCTTTTTCAGCCTTGTTAGAGGGACATTAATATATCTTATGATGGAGTATCTATGACAAGAGACATGGGAAGTGTGTTTGCTTGCCTTAGGGGCTTAGTGTTTGGGTCTGCATTCAGAATGACAGTATGTCTGTTAGATGTTATTTTCCTGAGTGCCTTTGCGTTTCTTGAGGCCTAGCTTTGACAACAGGTGTCTAGGGAATTTTTGTTGTTTAGGAAGATCTCTTTAATTGCCTCAGTATACATTAATCTGTGTGTGTGTGTGTGTGTGTATGCGTGTGTGTGTATGTGCGTGTGTGTGCTATATGAGGTGGGTCTTGTGTGTGCCATTTCGACAACCTGATTTGCACTTGCATGTCAGAGTTTAGCATCCAGTGTCATTGTGTAAGGAAAAAAAAAACTACTGGCAATGGACTTAGCAACACACATTTAATAAATAGACTTAGAGTCCTGGCCAAAAAGCCTTCCATGAGTAACAAAAAGTAATATAGAATCATTTAAATACTAAATTTAATCCAATTAAACAATTAACAATTAGTTCAACTGCTGAATCCTACACTAAGGCACTGGCCATCCCAAATAGAACCAAAATGCTCTCATCCAAAAAAGGAAGCCAATCTGGTGGTCCCCGCCATAAAACAAACAACAACAACAAACAGAAACAAAACTCCCTTACTAGCCTCAGTAAGAAACTGAGATGCTCATAAAAAATCCAAAAAGTTATTAAAAAAATAAAATTGCCAAAGATTCTAAAGACAACCACAAAGCATTATACTATGTCAAGAAGAATCTAAATGGCAATGCTCAGATCTGCTCTGAAAGAAAACACAATATAAATATGATAATAAAGGATTAAAAACGCACTTCTAAAGCCAAGAATACAGGTATTAATCCCTAAGTTTGCAGATGACTGCAAACTCATTAGACCCATTATAGAATACAATGCCCCATTTGGTATAACATATGAACCAATTACACGTCTTGTTAAGACTAGATGGTTCCAAAGTATTGTATTTTAAACTAAGTAGAGTTTCCTTTTGTAATAGCTTAGTCTTTACATCAGCACATTCACCTAAAAACAAACTGACTTTTTCCAACACACATTCCTTCAAGCAGTCTGGCTTTGAAAAACGTTTTGGTATGTCTGTTCTTAGTAAAAATATCTATCCTCTGCCTTTAGAGGTAAAAGCTGTAAGGAATCAGTATAAAAAATATAGTGATAGCAATAGGAAGAAAAAATATAGTGACAACAATAGGAAGGAAATGTTGTTACAACTTTAATGCTTTGACTGAGCAAGTAATTAAGGAAGTGAAATATCATTAGCCTATGCTATTTATGGATAAGGGCTTAACAAGTATACTTCAGAACTATGTAAATATAGCTTACAAAAGTGGTAGGAATTTAGCTGATATGATGGTACATAATAATTTTGTTCCACCAGAACCTACTTTATTTGATAATGTCCCCCTAAAATTGGTCACTTTTGCTTGCAATAACTGTTCTATTTGTAAATATATTGTAATATATTTTCCAGATATAAATGGTACAGAGTTGTATTTAAATGGCAAATAAACATGTAATACTGGAGAGGTTATATATGCACTTAAATGTGCATGTGAGCTGTTTTATATTGGCAAAACTGGTTGACCTTTTAAAATATGTTTTCAAGAATATATTAGAGACATAAACAATAAAAAATTAGATAGCCCATTGGGTGCATATTTTGCAGAATTTCATGATGCTAATCCAGACTGCTTGAAAGGATGTGTGTTGGAAAAAGTCAATTTGTTTTTAGGTGAATGTGTTGATGTTAAGACTAAGGTATTACAAAAGGAAACTCTATTTTAAAGTACAATACTTTGGAACCATCTGGTCTTAACAAGGAGTGTAATTGGAAATATGTTATCTGATTGTTAATTATTTACTTGCTTAATTGGATTAGATTTAACATTTAAATGATTCTGTGTGTTACTGTTTTTTACTCTTGGAATGCTTTTTGGCCGAGGCGCTAAGTCTATTTTATTAAATGTGTGTTCCTAAGTCCATTGGCAGTTGTTATTTTATTTCTTTTTGTGTTGGTTCTTCATTGTGTAAGTATACCTCTCCAGTACTGTGGCTTCTTCTTGAAGGATTAAGTGGCTGTTAGTAAACATGAAAATTGCTATGTTGTCTCAGGATGCCCATATTCACCAAGCTGGCTGCAGAGAAAATAGAAAATTGCATATCCATGCTGTGTAGTCCTTTGATTTGTCAGCTACAAAGGTGTAGTGCATTAGGGTTAAATGGCTAATAAGTGGGATTACTTGGTGTAGACTAATAAAGGTGCTTTATTGCAGCAGATTATACTAAAAAGTACTAAATTCTACTAACTTTAATGTTTACACAGTACTAAATTCTACTAAATCTGTAGGTATTTCTACTTGATTTCCAACCAGCAGCTCTAAGTTAGTTAGCACACAAGGTATTTGTCCTACATTGCTGCTTTACATGGCATAGTCTTATGACTGTTCTACATAGAAAATTTGCTTTATAGGTGTGTGCTACTGTACAGGGCATTGCTAATCCAGCCAAATGTACACAATTTATAGCAGAACAGAAAAAAAACAGAAAACTACCTAATGATCGCTCTGGCCAATAAAATGACTACATTATGAGTCATTTTGGGTATTTCCCATCTCAGACCAGGCAAACACATCTGACACAAGATGAATAAACCCACCCCTCCTAATGTAAAAATGCAATCTGAGAGACCCATAAGTGCAAAGCCACCACAAAACATTTAAATAACTATCTGGAAATCCATTGCTTAAGACAATTTCAAAACAGTCTTACAGCAGTAACAGTGGGAGAAGAAAATTTTTTTTTAAGAAAAAAAATCAATCAGCGAAATGCATACATAAAAGCAAGAAAGAGTAGTGCTCACTCAAAAATAACTTAAATGCTATTTAGCAATTAAAGGCACTTAACTTTGCCTGGATGACACTGGATACAAGTAAAACACCGAATACAGACTACGACTCCAAGCTTTGTTGAGCTCCTAGAAAATGAGCAGGAGACAATATGTAGTAAAGGAGGTTTACAGCAGAACTCCAATGTCTCATTCCCCCCAACAGAAATCACTGTGGCAACCCCCCCCCCACACACACACACAAATACACACACACACACACACACACACACACACACACACACACACACACACACACACACACACACATGCACACAGACTACCAGATCTCCACTGTAGTGAAAGAGAAGTGTCCCTGGTGTCTAGTATATGCCCCACCACAACACAAACACAGTTGGCTACCAGCACAGTACACTCAAAAAAACAAATGGTAATCAAACGTTCTATTTTACTGAATGAAAAGCATACCTGATGTGTAGTCCACCCCCCCTCACACACACACATCTATGCACATTCAGCTTGCAGCACCGCATATACCAAAAAAAAAAGATATTCATGGGCTCCATTTCACTGAAAGAAAAGTGTCTCTGGTGTCTAGTTTTTTCCACACTCACACATGCACACACACACACACACACACACACACACACACACACACACACACACACACACACACACACACACACACACAGAGTCAGGTCACAGCACAGCACCTATGAATTAAAAATGTCCCTGGTGTCTAGTGTTCCCCCAATACACACACACACAAACACACAGGTTTCAGCACAGCACATATGACTTAAAAATGTCCCTGGTGTCTAGTGTTCCCCCAATACACACACACACACACACAAACACACAGGTTGCAGCACAGCACATATGAATTAAAAATGTCCCTGGTGTCTAGTGTTCCCCCAATACACACACACACACACACACACACACACACACACACACACACACACACACACACACACACACACACACACACACTTTTGCTTCAGAATATAATAACCATATTACTGACAGTCAGCTTGCAGCACAGTGCATACTCAACCATCAGAGAAAGGAAAGAAGCATGTGCTGCAACACTCTGTACTGGTCGCTCTTTCCCCGCCATAAAAGCCTTTTAATAATCCCTACAGCATGTTGTTGGCACTCTTTTTGCACCATCATTGAACATATTATAACAATGTATGAGCAAAGAAGACAGAGGAATGTATAAAAAATGTGTTTACTTCCATGAGGATTGTATGCGCTGACTTGGGCTTGCAGTTGTCATAACTGGTAGAAGACAAACATTCAACTTGCAGTGAATGAATATCTGTCTGTTCTTAAGTTGGCAAAATCAGATTCCAAGACAAACAATGCAAACTGGCTACTCTTACGACTCTGAAGATTATAAAAGTTGCAGAAGAAGGAAATGGGTGCAGGATGCAACTCAATCTTACAGAAGAGCGAGAACCCCAACAAATTGCATCATCGGGTGACCCCACACAGAGGTGTAGCAACCCATTTGGTAGCTGTTTCAGGACAAACTGGAGCAGCTACCAAATGGGTTATCCGTGTTTCCTTACAAATCAGGGAAGACCCAAAGGGAAAGAAATACATTAGAGAAATTAATTTTAAATATACTTTGATTTGAAAGAGGAACATGTTCCTGAATTGTTTATTATAAAATGAATGATAAACAGCACTTCTGGAATCCTATACTTTTGAGTTGACAACTATGGAATACTTTATGGGAAATGACAGTACTGAATATGCATTATGCATGCTGAAGTACATGCAAAAAACAAGATTGTTTTCATTACAGCTTTTTTTTTTTTTTTTTAGAACTTTACACATGAGCACATTAAAAATATGTTAGCAGAATTTGTTCATATATAAAGTCTGTTGTCAGCATAAAGAGTGCACTTAAAGTTCAGAGTGCACCATGGAGGTATAGCCATGAGATGGAGCATCTGATTCTTTAAATGTTGCTGTGGGCACCATCCACGGATCAGTGCATGTAGCTCTTTGGGCACAAAAGAGTTAAATGGCAAAAACACTATGATATGATACACACACACACACACACACACACACACACACACACACACACACACACACACACACACACACACACACACAGGATCACACGTTTTTTCTTAATGCTGACAACAGGCTCAGACTTTTTTCCATCGTTTGACCATTGTCTTTTATGTACATCTTTTTGTGCCTGTCATTTGTACCTCTAAATGATATGAAATGATATCTCAGGGTTGGTGGGATCATTTCCATATTTATAAACAGTTTATAAATAAAAACAGTAAATGATAAATAAATGATAAAATGACATCTGATGCTCAAATGCATTTACTTAGGACATCCAATACACAATACTTTTGCATAACATACTGATATTTTCATTTGTCCAAATAGCCCTTCTAGTTTCTTTCATCTTATTTCCTTCTAACCTTATAATCTTTCACCTGTTTTTTTTTTAACAAAGCAGGAATATAGGTTAAATAAATATGCACATTAACTTATTATATGTCTTCATGGTACAGATATTTGAAATTGAGATAGACACAGTATAACATTTCTGGGTAAAGCTTACTTGCACTTCCATACTCAAATCCCACTTCTGTTCAGCTGCAGATTGAGGATTATCCTTCAATCACTCCCGTGGGATGGCAGAAGATGCAGGTGGTAGTGTGGCTGCTGTGAAAAGGATTATTGGCAGATACACTCACAATTACAGCAACCATTTACCTCTGTCTGTAGTCAAGTTGATTTATCAAAGCAGATACTTAGGCTTTGTAGTCTGTGCATTCACTATTAATCATGGATGGAAGAAACAAATTGTGTATGTTCTATCTAAATAAGGGTATTCAGATTTAAACATCAATACTGAAACTGGAGAATACTATTTAGAATGAGCTATATCAGTGAAATACTGTACTTCAAAAGAGCATCAATTCTGAGCCATATACACAAATGTAAGTGGAGTTGGAGATGTCAGGGAACAACATGGGTAATTGAGTTGAAATATACACTGGCAAATTAAAAGGAAATAAAATATGTCTGCCAGTTTAAGTCAAAGAAGGCTTTATATTTTATGCTGTGCAATAAATGATCAAATTTATTTATGCTAAAAAGCAACCCTTGGTCAGGTTATGACACCACAAAGTACATAAACTGAATTTATGAATAAGGAATAATTCTACATTGATAGTTAATTCTTCCAAAATATGAGACTGTATATGTATTAATTAAAATAAATATTGCATGCTCATTTTATTAACAATAAAAGTATCTGCATATGCGAATATTTAAACAGTGAATTTTTTATCATTTTATTATATTATGCTATGTTATGTTATGTGCGATATACTTTTTTTTCCTTTTTGACAGTATTAGCAACATTTTGGCAATTTAATCTTTGATTTAATTTGTTGTTCTGTGCATACACTAATAGGTTCATAGGTTCATAGGTTCATACTAGGCTATCTGCCATTGGTCAAGATTTCATGATAAGGTGGGCAATGTAGAAGGTCTTCCTAACTACTTTAGCTACCTAATGTAAAACAATTCACATTTGTGGGCTAACAATGCTAGTTAGTTAGTCAGTCATTCAGTCAGTTACTTAGTTAATTGGTTACTTATGTGTTAATGGTGTGTTTAAGTTACTAGCATATGAACAAGTGGAAAAGTGAAGATATTAACAGGCCCTGGACATATATTTCCATTTTTATGGGTAGACTATGTCCTCTACCCTCACTGGTGTAATATGCCTACTGTTCTGGCCACTCTGTTCTAAGTAAATAATGTATTTAGCATGGAAATTTAGTATGGAAAACCCTTCTATACTGTCTTATACTTGAAAATATAAACATATATTGCTGGGATTTTAGAATTCTTCTGTTTTTGTCTCAGAGTAGTCAAAATAAGATGATCAGGCTGTACAACCTTTGTGAATTTCTATAACAATCTAATACACTGCTATGTTTTTGAGGAGCAGTGAATAGGGAATAATGCAGTAATTAATTAAAGCCCATAGAGCATATTCTGGGGTTATATAATAATTGATCATTTTTCACTTGCACTACAGATATATCCTTAATGCTTTAATTTCCCTCTTGAAAGAAATAAAGAAGCAATGATTCTAATAGCTGCTAAACTGAAACCTTGAGGATGGCACAGAGTTCAACATGTTAAATAAGTTTGTTTTCTCTCTTGTTCTAGATTCCGTCAAATCTTGTATTATAGTTATCCAGGTCTGATCTGTTTTCTTTACTTGTGAAGAAAATGACAATTAAATATTCTGGAAGGTATTCTGCATTTCTAGAAGGGCATATTAAGAAATATAAGACCCAACACTTTTTAACAATTGCCACAGTCAATTTTTAAAATATGCTATAAAATTTTAATAGCGACATCATTTATTGACAAACTAGAATTTGATGTCCTACTTCAATATGTCAAAATCCCTAGAAACAAGTTTATCCTGCTAGTTCACAAAGAGCAGTATAAGATCTATAGGTGAAATTATATAACAATTTATGAGACTGCACAATCTCTAGGAAGTGTATAGAGTAGAATGTTGAATCTCAGGAGTTGTTATATATTAGTTCAGGGGTAAGGGTATGAAGGAGGGCTTCCCTCTCACCACTCAAATGCACGGGATGATTATTTGAATGTCATTGCTGAACATCTGAAAAGCAAAGACTAATGCATCTCATTTTCTCATTTAACCTTTATTTCTAATTTTGCTACTGGTAATGCAGCAGGATTTCAAATTAATGGGAGTGCCAAGCTTAGAAAATTCTGTCTCAGAAATTCAAGTACATTTCAAATGTTGCATTTTGAATCACATCACACTTTAAAAGTCTTTAGCTTATTCTAAAAATGTTTGAAGTTGTGTTATAAATGGTATTTTTTCCATTATGTGAATGTGTTTTCATGCAAAAGTTGTTTAGCATACAGTTAAAATGGTAAATGCCTGTTGCATTTAGTCCTTTGAAAAATCAGCCTACTATCGCTACAATAGTGAGTGCAAACAAAAGTATTACATATCTATAGTTAACTGTGTATCACTTGTTGGACTTTTCTGTATAGTAAAGGTCTGTATGCCATTGTGCATTCATAAGGTAGTATATTGGAACACATTTTTCCCCCAGTGTATTTTTACATATATCCCACAGTGAGTTGATAACTGGAGGATTTTTGTTCAAATGTTTTTGTATTTTGAAATAGACATTCCATTTATCCCTAAATGTATCTAAGAGTATCAGAGCATTTCCATTTATTGTATATATTGTTCACTTATAAATATTTAAAAGAGTGTGCTCCTTATAATCATAGGTAACATATAAGATTATGATTGGGTATACCATCATAATGTATATATTATGCATTTGAGACATGGACGCCAAGAAATTTACCTCGAGCAAAGTTTGTAGTATATGGGGCTTTATCTTTCCCAGTAGACAAGTAGTACAAAAGTAAAATAAATAAAAAAAAAAGAAAATGTGATGTGCCAGTAAAGCAGTGAAGTGACTGACATCATTACATATTCCCTGTCTAAGGGAAGCAGTTTGAATCAAAAGACTGGTTGTAGTATAGCAGACAGCAGGCACAAACAATAGTTGAAACAAAGCCATTTCATATTCTGCTACTGCTGCTGTTTTTACGTTGGCACTGTCAGCATTTAGAGCCAGACACAATCTTAGCAGCAAGCAGTAGTTGCTTAGCAATTGTTATGCACCCTTCAAAGTATCGTTGAGATTGGGTCTTACGCTAGTAGCGTTGAACTAGGATTTTATTTAACCTTTATTGGAGCATAATCATGGTACACCCAATTCATGCATGTCTCCACACAGAAGACGCTCTAGCTGAGAATCAAACAGGACAACGTCTTACTGTGAGGCGACAATGCTACCGCAGCACCACCACCGCAGTTAACAGTACCTTGGATAAAGTGGAAAAATGGATTGGTCTTGCTTTTCATTAAAGCATCAGGCAGAAAGAAGTGAATGGCATACAACTGATAAGAAGAAATATTTATGGGTCAAATAAAAGACAAATTTCATTTTTTTTCATGCTGTTAGCTTAAACAAATCTTGATTGAATGGACTTACTACTTCATAAAAATGTCATCAGGCAGAAAGAAGTGAATGGTGTACAACTGATAAGAAGAAAGATTTATGGGTCAAATAAAAGACACATTTCATTTTTTTTATATTGATGCTGTTAACTTAAACAAATTCTGATTGAACAGACTTACTACTTCATAAAAATGTCAAATCTGTGAAAAAAACAAACATGAGGCAAACAATGTGCTTTCTATTCAAAAGAATCAACCACAAAGAAGACAAGGTAAAGTATTTTATTCTTATTCAATTAACTATTCTTCTAATGTCATAAATCTTGAATAATACTTAGACAAACTTAATATATTAAGCTTAACTTTGTATTAATAATACTGAGCAACAGACTGTTTCAACACTGAAATTTATTACTGCTTCCATCAAGAACAGTGAAAAGGAGGGGGGACTTAGCTAATTACTTTTTATACTGCTGTATATGTTTTAATATGATGCAGTTGTTAAGAAATCATAATTATGCTAACAAGAATATAATATTAACTTTCAGCACTGCATCATTAAATAAAGGCAGACAGAATTATATGTTAACAGTTTAAAGGCTATATATTACCATTTAAGAAAGTATCAGTGAAAACCTTTAGTTTCTCCTTTGAATGGTTTTATTTAGAGTACATTAAAAACTGCTAAATACTGCCAGCAAAAAGCAAATGAAAAGATGATGTTAAAAGTTATTTTATTGGGGTCAAGTTACTAAATATACTACTTTGCTTAAAATTAGTTATTTACTTCATTTTCTGCAACCTGGGGGGGGGGTGTTAAAAACATTCAAATGCTCGGAACCCATTCTAAATGCTCCAAAAGCTTCACTTACTTAATTTTCAGCTTCCTGCCAAGATTACAAGCTGAAGGGATTGTTTTTTTTT
Organism: Protopterus annectens; assembly: GCF_019279795.1. Lineage (NCBI taxonomy): Eukaryota > Metazoa > Chordata > Ceratodontiformes > Protopteridae > Protopterus > Protopterus annectens. The sequence continues at coordinate 590,263,294 of NC_056735.1, forward strand.
TTTTTTTTTGATTCCCTGAATAGAATACATCCAGTTAAATCCTTTAGAAAAGTTCTTAATCCTCTGTGAATGTGTGAATGAATGGCTCAAAATGAAAGTAAACAACCCAGGTGAGATGTAAGTACTGGGATCAAAGGTATAAATAAACTGGTTAAGCTGTCAAGTTTTTTTAAAGTGACAAGCATACTATTTTTGCAATAAATAAATAGTGTTGAAATAAGCTAAACCAATGTAAAGAATACATAAAAATATTAAGTGTAAACAAAATAGAAAAAGCCTTTTTTCTGAATTTAGAGGTTTATCTGAGAAAGAAAATTGGATGCAAGGAGTAGAGGTGGTGAAGGTGAATGAGTTTAAATACTTGGGATCAATAATTCAGAGTAATGGTGAGTGTGGAAGAGAGGTGAAGAAGAGAGTACAGGCAGGATGGAGTGGGTGGAGAAGAGTGTCAGGAGTGATTTGTGACAGATGAGTACCAGTAAGAGTGAAAGGGAAGGTCTACAAGAGGGTAGTGAGACCAACTATGTTATATGGGTTGGAACCAGTGACATTGATAAAAAGACAGGAGTTAGAGCTGGGTGTGGCAGAGTTAAAGATGTTAAGATTTGCACTGGGTGTGACAAGGGTGTACAGGATTAGGAATAAGTATATTAGAGGGTCAGCCCGGGTTGGAAGGTTTGGAGACAAAGCCAGAGAGGCAAGATTACTTTGGTTTGGACATGTGCTGAGGAGGGATGCTGAGTATATTGGGAAAAAGATGCTAAGGATGAAGCTACTAAGTAACAGGAAAAGAGGAAGGCCTAAGATAAGGTTTATGGATGTGGTGAGAGAGGACATGCAGGTGGTTGGAGTGACTGAGCAAGATGCAGAGGAGAGGAAGAAATGAAAACAGATGATCCACTTTGGTGACCCCTAATGGGAACAGCTGAAAGAAGGTGATGATCTGAGAAAGAACATTAAACAAAATCTATAAATAGAAGAAGCATACAAGTTCATAACCTAGTTCATGTATTAATAAGAACAACATATCTGTGCACTATGACAATTACCGAACAACCTTCTCTGACATCACTAACTTCTATGCAGGCTAAAGGAACATAAATTAAACAGTCAGAGGTTTTAATTTGCCAAGTACTAAAATTTTAATAACATGATAAAATATTAAAGACTTACAATTAACATTTACAGTATATATATAAGTAAACAAGATTAATCATAGTTTTTATATGTAACAGCTTGTCACTGTCTGTAAATTGCTAAAATAGAAAAGGACTGGGACTCTATTTCTTTATTGCTGTATGTTGTGAGAACCTAGCTTCTAGTGTCATTTAGTTACCAAACAACAGTTGGCAACAATAAAGTAAATAGCGTCTGTGACCATATTATGACACCAATACAATGTATTATATGTATTTCGCAAAACATTTGAAAGCTCAGTAGCAATTGTATGTGGATACAATGTTACATATGCACTGTATGAACAGCATGTGCATGTTTCTTTAAAGAAAAAAAGTTTGGCGCCAAGTTTTGAATTTAAGCACCAGCATTTAGGAATCATGACGTTCTGATGAAGCCCACATTATGTTGGGTGAAAGCGCTTAACGTTTTTTTTTTGTTTTTTATGAAATAAAGTCTTTTACAAGTACGGAGTATCTTGGTTCACTTATTGGTGACATCTAGGCTCTTGGAAACTATTAATATAAATTATTTAAACAATAATTGTAAAAGGGGAAGTCTACAAAGATATCTAAAATATGAAAAGCACAGATAGTCTTTTTGCAGGGGATACAGCTTATGCAAGAAGATATAAATACAATCAACACCAAAAATTACACAGTGTTAAGTGTTAGCAAGTTCTCCTTACAATCTGAAAAGAAGAGGAGTAACAATATTATGGAGGAATACTACTTTAATGCCTAAAATAATAATTTCATATCAGGACAGTTCAGGAATGTTTTGTTTAGTAGCAATATCTATTAATGAAAAGATATGCACACTAGTAATTATCTACTAGATACCAGGACTAGTAGTTAAAACAGCCAAAATAGCATTTAAAGATAATATAGTCATAGCAGGAAACTTTATCTATATTTTAAAGGAAATTGATACAAATACAAAGAACACATGAAAGAAATCACCATTATCAAAGGTGCTTTCCAAATTTATTGATTCTTTTAATATTGTAGACATAAATGAATATGCTGAACCAAATATGTTATTCTTTACACACTATTCTTATAAGCATGGTACATAATCAAGAATAGACAGAGTGTACGTTTTATGGGATCTAACAGCAAAGTTAGCTGAAGTCAAAAAATGACATGTCCTCTATCAGACAATGACACAATTACTTTTGAACTAGACTTGAACTTTAATCAAATGATAACAACAACGAGGATACCATCATATATAACACTTCTCAAAGATTTATAGGAATTTATAGTACAGTGATACAAACATTTCTAGATATAAATCTCAGTAAGGATGTATCTGAGATATACATATGGGATGCATTGAAGGCATATTTAAATGGGAGAGTGGTAGCATGGTACAAAAATAAACAAAAGCAATGGAACAAATAATTAATAGAATTTATATATATATATATATATATATATATATATATATATATATATATATAAAAATTTTAACAATATCTGGCTATATACTATGACATGCACTCTGTGGTTTATATATAACAACAGATATGCCATGGTATCGATTATAGGCTCGTCATTCATCTATGTTTAAGAGGGTACAGTAAACTGAAGACAGACTGGTAACAAGAAACAAAACTGTAAATCCAAAACTCCATGAACACAGTCCAAGTAGTCACCCAGGCACAAAGCTGTAAACCATCAATGAACTGAGTAAAAAATGAACTTGCATAATATATATTTAAAACGCAATTTTATATATTATGCAAATTCATTTTACTGTCGTGATATGGCTTTACAGCTTTTGAACTCTTCTGCTGGACTCTATTCATGAATTTTGATTTGGCTTTGTTTAATTTAAATGTGTGCAATATGACTTGGTCCATGAATGTGTAATAGTAATGATTGACTGATTTGAATGAGTTGGGTGAGTGAACATAGATCAGTTCAGTTATACCAAGGAAATGTTATGATGTCATGAATATATTATTATTTTTTGTTGACAATTTATATCAATGCAATTTATGCTGCTAAGGATGAGATATGTGATATTTTTAAAAGTGGGTGTGCATAATTTTATTATGTGATGAATTTTGAGTATTATATTAATGTGGATTTGTTTATTGCATCAGCAACAAATAGTTAATTTGTTGTTTTAATCGACTGTTTGCCTACTGGGGAACATTCTTTCTTGGATTATTGTAAAACTAAATAAAGCCCCAGGTATAGACAATATTACACTAGAAATGTTTAAATTACTAACAAATGAGAGATGTTGTGTTTTAAAAAAAAAAATTATTATAAGATGGTAGAAATAATATCACCAATTCTGAAACAAGACAAAAGATCTAGGAATATAGAAATTACTTCCACTGCTAATAGAGGGAGACCAACCAGCTTCATAAAACATGAAATGGGTGGAATAGGTCTACCAGATATAAAAGCTACATACCTGACATAAAAGCGTGGTCACCCTTAATGTACCCAATTGCATATTCACAAAATAAGGACTGATATATTGGCCTCAACTGGTGGACACTGGGAAAGTGTTGACAACAGACCAAGTTAACAGAAATTAATTTTTTGGAAAATAATGTAATTGTATATACATACAGAATTAGTATATATATAAATAAACAAAGAGAACTAACTAGAGACGTTAGACAAGAAATATCCTAAAACAGATCTTACATAACACCTCACAAAATGGAATTAATGTTTAAAAAGGATATTGGTTATTGGAGATGCAAATTAAAATTGAAAGCAGACTGGCAGCATATATTCTATGATGTCAATTGCTTAAACCATACTGGGATAAAATCAATTATTTCTTACAAGCAGTACTTAATGACAAATTCCAGTTATCTAAATCATTGATCCTGTTTAAAGCATCTCTACCTGATTGGTTCCAATAACAAAATACACAATTTTATGGACTCTTTTAACCATTGCAAGAAAAAACATAATGGAAGTTTTTGAACTTTTTCTGCAAGTTGGAAATACTTTGGCTTCTGCTCTTACATCCTTATTTCTTCTTCTGTCCCACAATGTGCATCTGCACTTTCAGGCAAGCATTTCATCAACTCTACCTTACTTTTCAGCTTCTTGGGCATTCTTCTGTCACAGACTACATCTGAGACTCAATGCCAGTTGGCTGCAGCCCCTGTGATTCTAGTTTTAACCTCTTCATTCCGAGTATTAGACTCTGGATCTCAAGCTGTGACTGACTCAAGGCTGCTGGGGTTTATGGCATGCACACTGAGATGGAAACACTCAGCATGTTTTTTGGAGGTGGGAGGAAACCCATAAAGACACAGGGAGAACATGCAACCTTCAGACAGGCAGAGGTCAGAGGTCAGGAACGAACTCTTGCATAGCTGTATTGACACTAGTAGACAATTGCAGCAAATTGTCTGAATTGGATATGTACTACAAGATGATAAACTGCCAGCATTTTCAGCATCAACAATGACACTACATTCTAAGTTGGCTGTCCTGGAACATACAGTGACGTCTCTGGTAGGCTATGTCGAATGATTAACGCTGGTCAGTATATTGCATTTGGTCATTAAGCTGAAACTTCTGACTGAAGAATATATTATCAAACAAAGCCAATGTCAACTTACAAAGAGTCCATCATTACAGAGAGACTTGAGAAGGAGAAGAAAGAGTTAAGTATTAAGTTTTTTTTGTTTCACATTATTTTGTTTTCAAATGATATTACATTAAATTTTCAATTTTCAAACGGAAAACAACGTGACTACCAACAGACAAGCAGAGTCCTTTTTTTCCCAGAAAGAATCAATTTAATGAACATACTGTGAGGTAGCATAAATGTGTAAGTGATCTGATATTCACCCCTGAGATAGTTGCTTGCATGTAGACTTATATAATATGCTAATGTTCAAAGTTACTAAAAAATAGTATGTGATGTCTAAGTGGCAATATAAAATACAAGGCAGGGTCTGCCTCCCTATCCTCCTGCTACCAAAATATATATTAAAAAAAGCTGTGAATGTACTAGCACATATTAAAATATTCCTGTATGACTCCTAATAGGCACTACCAGAAGATTGCATGGACAGTTTTGTTTGATTTTTTTTTTATTTTATGAGATGAATTGGTAAATTCCTGAATTACCAAGGTGTAAGCTTAGAGTTAGGATATTTAATTTTTGGGGTGCAGGATAAAGCAACCCCTGCACTAATGCAGATGTAATGCATTTTTTTTTTGTATTTCATTGTCTCTTACATGTGAAGATTTCACTTCATTTTTCAATGATATGATTGGAATACTGCTGCTCATATGTACTGTACCAAAGGATGATTAAGCCCATAAAAATGATGGAACATGTATGGAATGCTCTGTTCTGATGAAGAATGAAGAAACAAGGGTGCATTAACACTAAGCTGAATGAACATCACCCTGAACAAATAAAACTGCAGACAGACATTTTGTCATTCTCCTGCTCCATCTCTCTCTTTATTCTTGTTTTCTTTTTTGCAGAACAGATTTGATTTGCAATATTTGTCTATTATTTCATATTTTTCCTTCAAAAAAAAAATTTTATGGCAAATCAATGAGCACTAAATTCACTAAATATTGATAGCCCTTTCAGTTCTTCTTTTCTTTCTTTCTAAACACACACACACACACACAAAACACTATATTCTACTTTCTAAGATTAAGCATTATATAAAAGCAATGTTTTGGTTTTGGGAAAGTTGAATTTGAGTGTGTCAAGGATTTTTGAAAGTGGATGAGAGCTCAGGAGAAAGTTTAGTTTAGTGCCGATTATGCCAGTGTTGTTTGCATTGTTAGCACACAACAGGGCAGTATACTTGCTTTTCATGCAGAAGGCTGGGGGTTCTCTCCCCACAATATGTCAAATCTGGTACCAGCAACCTCTTCATTAGTTACAGATCCCTTTAATGAGGAATTTATTAGATGATGACTTACTTCTTCAGATATTGTGCACATTTACTGATATTATAATGTAATGACAGAAGTTTGAGTAGACTTTTTTATGATGGAAATTCTAATGGGCAGTTTTGTCATTTATTGGTTCAGAATTTTTGTTTCATTGCTTATTGGAAAAATGTTCAAAAAATTTAAAACACCCAGATGCATAATGAATGTGGGTTTTCTGCCATTTTCAATGAAGTGAGTTTTCAGGCCAGAGAAGTTTACTGCTCATGCTAAGTCTGTTGTTTTCACGAGATTGTGTTTTTTTAGTAAGGCAAATGGCTATCGTGTTTTCTATTTTAATTCAATATCTATAATAATAATAGAAGCAAATAAATAAGAAGTAATGCTGACAGATATATATATATATCATTGAAGCTACCACTGTTCTAGAACTGACTCTCCATTCAACTAAAACAAGGCTCATCCCCATCCATATTCAAATGCAACTTGGATCAAAACATGGGCAATAGATAGTGTACTCCAGGATTGCCCTTCATGCCAGTAATGGATTGTCGATGTTTTATGGACATCGGATGAGTGAGTTTCAGTGGAGTGGTTCAATAATTAAGTAAGGGTAACCTATATATATATATATATATATATTATATATATATATATATATATATATATATATATATATATATATATATATATATATATATATATATACATATATATATATATCATTGAACAAGGCAGTTCTGAAATGCTGCATCCCTTACATGGGTCCCCTCAAATTATCTATGTTATGATCGCAGTTATTCTCACTAGGGCTAATTTACAACTATCAGCCATGGGATAGGTAAGACCAATCAGGAAATGTAAATTCAAGCACCAAAAGGGAAATTGGCTAAGCTTAAAATGCCCTCCAAGTGAACCTTTGTTGTCATAGTAAATATTTTTATAGAATTGTCCTTTTTAGATCACTAAGTGCCCCTTTCATCCTCCGCACCCCCAGCCTTCAACAACTTCCAGCGCCACTGGTTTCAATGCCATTTCAATAAATGTCAGCTTCAAGGGCACAGAAGTTTTAATACTATGTCTGCTTTCTTTGATAGACTGCATTATTTTGTTTAACAAATGTCTATCAGTGTTTGTGCTATAAAATTTGAAATAAAAGTTTTAAATTAAATCCAAATATCTGCAAGCATAGTAGAAGCAAAGCAGAAACAGTATGCACACTGAGAGGTTTGAACAGAACAGTGTTTATGGTAAATGGGGAGAAATAGCCAAGTAATGGAACATAGGAATGGCTGCGGGTTGGTGGGGGTCTGTGTATGGGGGGGCCAAATCCATTACCCTGCCTAGGGCCCATTTGACTATGATCCAACTCTGCATACAAGACATGGTAAAACGTTAATGCACAAAGACATTTGTGCCTCTATCCCATGTGCCTCTGTCACAAGAGGTTTGGGAGGTCACTCATTGGAAGTTCTAGCTCGGCTGGAGTTTTCATTTAGTTTTTACTGATTGGTTTTTCAGTCTGACCTTTTCACTCTTTGTTTCAATTTGTTAGTTGGGATATTTTGCACTCACCCTAATGATAATGGACATCAGCCGGGTATAACAACCCTGTGTTTCTTATGTTTAGTCAAACACTCTGCTTGTGCTATACTGACGAGGTCATAACAAGGCTGAAATATGTATATCCATCGCTAGTGGGGTTTGGCTTTATTGGCCAGAAATTGTCCATTAAAACGACTTCAAACATAAAATTCATGGGCAATCAGAATCGCCATATAGCTGAAACACATGATGTTCATAAGGGTCATTTGCATATATTCCATGTGCCTCTGTCACAGGAGGTTTGGGAGGTCACTCATTGGAAGTTCTAGCTTGGCTGAAGTTTTCATTTAGTTTTTACTGATTGCTTTTTCAGTGTGATCTTCTCACTCTTTGCCTCAGAAGAAAGAGAAAAAAGTAACATTAATCCAAATTCAAAAACAAAAAGTCAGACATAATTTTCTGTGCTGTCTTGTTAGGAAAATATCTTTAAAAATATAGCATATTTTGCCAAAAACAAATATCTTCTCACTACAGGCACTTTTGAACAGCAAAGTAGTTTAAATGTCTGCTAACAGTTTTTTGAATTAGAAGCAAGAGTGGTCAGTTAACAGCTCCTTGACTATAGTGATATTTTTGACACCTCAGGAGACATGTAGAAGAGGGTCTGTCAGCACTTGGACTGAAAATTTCAAGCCAATCTCCAGTTCATCTAGTTTATTTTTCTGATCATTTACAACTACTGTTAAAGAGGTGAGAAACTCTGGGAACACAAATCAGAGTAATCCAAGCAAAAAGAAAATGAAAACAGGTTCCAGAAGCTACACCAAAATGCTTGCGACTCACAGTACTGCCATACTATTTACATAGATGTTAAAACAATGATTTCCTAATGTCTAGCATGACTCACAAAAGGGGACATTAAGTAGATTCTAGGGGGGGAAAAAGCAATATCACTTTACAGCAGCAGATCCATTGGGGTACAATAACTGTAACCACTTATTGATGCATTCAATGGCGCTATGTTTGGGCTCTATCCACTCCCCTCCCCTGCCCCCAAATTCCATCTGTCCCTACTACCTCTACGTTTATCTCAACTTAACCACACACATCCACTGTAAACCAATCACAGTACTTGAAACACCCCACACTCCCCCTACACTTAACTCATACACAGCTATTAATAACCTCATACTCATAGCCATATCTCTCATAAATCCTCCACCTAATTCAACCTATAGCTACCTCCTACCTATCTCTTCTTCCAGCAAAACACATCCTTTACTTACCTTTAACACAATATTTCCATCTACTTCTTCCTTCTTTTAATTAAATCTATACACTCCCTGCACATTTATTAATGCACCCACTTATTTCCAACACTTTTCCCCATTAGATCTTGCTTCCCTCATCCCCACTCTCTAATAACTCTCAGCACCCAATAATATGACCTACACCCTCTCTCTCTACACTTACCTTTATGCTCTCCCTCAACTTCCTCCTTCACCACACTCTCTACCACATTCTCCTCCCCCTCTTAATCTCTCATTAGCATGATAGAGAAGAGGGCAGTGGTGGTGCTGTGGTGTGAACAAAATCTGTGTTGGGTAGGGGTAAGCAAGTTATAGTCAAGGAGGTGTTTAAGAAGCTGAGAGTGGACACATATCTCTAGTATCTTACAGAGGGGGGAGAGAATAGCAATAGGACGGTAATTAGAAGGTTCAGTGGAATTTCCACCTTTATGAAAAGGGATAGTAAAGAAGGATTTCCAGAGGGTGGGGACAGTAGATTCAAGAATGGATTTGTTTATTAGTATAGATATAGGATAGGCAATAGAGTCAGCAGCAAGTTTGATGAATGTAGGAGGCAATTTGTCAGTGGAGGGAAAGCATGGTTTTAGTTTAAGTAATAGAGATTTGATATAGGTAGGTGGAACAGGCTGAAAAGAGAATGAAGTTGTGCTAGTTAGACTAGGAGGGGCAGGTATAGAAGTTGAATTAAGACCAGTAGTTATGAGATTTTGGATGGAAGAGATGAAGTGTTTGTTTAAGAGGGTGGCAGTTTCTAGAGGGGAAGAGTTTGGGTATGGTGAAGGATTAGTGGGACTTCCAGGATAGAGAATGTTGTTAAGAGTTGACCAAAATCTGCAAGGATTAGATTTATTGTTGAGCTGAGCAGAACTGTAGTATGACTTTTTGTCATTGGTATTAAGTTTTTTAGCAAGATTCCTCAAGTGTCTATATTTGAGAAGAAGAGGTGGTTGTTTAGTTTTAATCCAAGCTTTACAAGTGTTGCCTTTTTTGTTTCATAAGGGACTTAGTCACTGTGGGGAGCCAGGGAGCATGTTTTGATTTTACTCGGATCTTCCTAGATGGAGCTAGGGAGTCTAGGGTACTCAAGAAGATGTTATTCAATGTGCTGACTGCATCATATAGGAGGAGCTGTTTAATGATGGACCAATCTGTGTTGTGGAGAATACAGTTGAAGTGGGAAGAGTTGAAAGTAGATAGTTTTTGACAGTCCTTCAGGAGGTGGGGTTTGGGAGTATGGTGGTAATGTTTAAGGATGGAGGTAGGGAGATGGTCACTGAGGAAATCAGGTAAGATGATGGTATTGTGGTAGTGCTAAGAGTATTGGTCAGGAGCCAGTCAATTATGGAGCTGGAAGTTGAATTTTTATGTAATCGAGTGGGTGATGAAATAAGTTGGTGGAACCCATGAAGGTGGATGCTGAGATGGGGAGAGTCAGTTGAAAATTTGGACCAGTCTATGTTGACATTGCCGAGGATAAGTGTCTCATGTGGTATATTGAGGAAGAACCAGGATAGGATGTTTTCAAGAATGGGCAGATTGTTGCCAGGAGGAATATAGATGGAAGCTAAACAAGTTTTTTTTATGTGGGTTCAGATGGCAGTTGAGAATGATGATTTCAGCAGGGAGGAAGTTAGGAATAGACTAGGTGTAAGGAGATATGTTAAGGTTGTTAGAATAGAGGATGGCTACACCACCTCCTTTTTTACAGGTCTGTCAGATCTGAAGATGTTATAGCCAGGTGGGAGTATTTCACTGTCTGAGATATGTGGCTTAAGCCAGGTTTCTGATAGGGAAAGAATGTTTAGGGTATTGTGAGCAATCCACAAGTGCAACTCAGTAACCTTATTTGTTAGGCTTTGAATATTCAGAGAGTAAATGGTTAATTCTTTTGTCAAGGAATGATTGTTGTGGCTGTGACTGATGATTATTAGAGGTGTGTGATGGGGGCAGTGTAAAGTTAATTGTGGACGAGGTGTTGGGGAGGGTGGGGGGATGATGAGTCTCGGTTGGGATGGACATCGCCAGAGCAAGTAGTTGTTTAGAGAGAGGTGTGAGGATAGTAAATGATAGATAGAGTTTGAGTAGCTTTGACTTAGCTTTAGGGGAAGGTTTAATAACCTATAAGAAGGGTGGTTTGTATAGGCTTGAGGTAGAGGTAGTGAAGAGATCTGGGGATATAGTAAAAGATGATGTTGGTGGTCTATTGTAAGAGTGAGAAGTTGGAGAGCATTGGAGTGGATTATACAGATTGGAGTGGTAAGAGGTGGTGATAGAGAGAAAAAGTAGTGTATAAGATAAAAGTAGATATTGCATGTTAGAGTAGAGTATGGTTGGGTTGGGAGAGTAGGAAGAGTCTAGGAAGTGATGTTGATAAGGTTGACAGATTAATGAGGTGGGAGTGGTAAGTGACAGGAAGTGGAGCTGTAGTGGATAGTAGGACAGGAAAGGGAGGGATAGTTAGGTATAAAGGTATGCTCTAAACTTGAAGTTAACTCAGATAAATATATGATAATCACTATTTATATTACCCCGGTAGCAAGCAAAACTCAGTGGAGGACATCCTCCTCTGGACATTCTTATCCTTCTCACAGGAAACTATTATTATGGGTAACCTCAACACTGACTGCTTAGCTTTTACCTCAGATACTTCCAAAAATTTCATCAACCTACATGGCTTTTCTGAGGTTATTCAAACTCCTACTAGAATAGATAAGGTCAGCAAAAGGGAATCAACACTCAGTTGGATACTCAGAAATAAACCTGCCTTCACCTTCTAATCAGGCTGCCTCCCTGATGGCATCAGCGACCATCTCCCCACTTTCTTACTCAGACAATCCTGTTTCCACCTAATTCAAAACAAAAAGAACTTCAATACACAAACCTTCTTATCTATCCTTCCTCTCAGTGACTGGTCCCCACTTAAAACCCTCCGCTTCGACACTGCTTTCAGCTATTTTAATAACACCTTCTTTGTAGCTTTAAATACATTAGCTCTATGCAGAACTGCTAGAATAAAATCTCTTTGCTCCATGGCTATCTAATTAAACTAAAACCTTACTAAAATAGAGTAACAAAGCATGGTAACTCTGGTGTTCCAACAACAACCAAACCAATCTCAGTCTTTAAACAACTTCGCAACAAAGCCAAATCCCAAATTAAGCTTGACAAAAAAGCCCTCTTTACTACCACGCAACAACAAAATTACAACAACCCCACTGCAAGAAATTTTGGAGCTCAGTAAAAAATTCCTCCAACCTGACAACACATCCTCCCCTACTGTCTCTGTGTCTTTAATTACTGTCAGTATTGCCACCCAATTCAATACTTTCTTTATAAACTCTATCATCTCTCACCAGCTCACATAACTATACTCCTCCATCCATACCTACTTCATTTAGCAATTTCAGTGACTCATTTTCTTTCCATCCTGTTCAGACATTCACCATAAAAACTTCTCTCCAAACTAAAACCTACAACCCTTGCAGCTGATAACCTACCTACTGAACTCCTGAAAATATCCACCCCAGTTATTGCCTATCCTGTAGCAATTTTAATTAACCATTCCATCTCAGAACAGCATATCCACACAAGCTGAAAACTATCCCATATTCTTCCCTTACACAAAGGCGTTAACTCCATTTCTAACTACAGATCCATTGCTATCTTACCCCCTCTTCCCAAAATTCTTGAAAAATGCAGCCACATGCAGCTCTTAAACTACATGTTATCCAACAACCTCTTAGCCAAAACACAGCACAGGTTCTGCTCTCACCATAGCATCACCGCTCCCCTCTTAAGATTTACGAACACCATTAACCACCACAGAAATAAAGGACAATGTATTTCCTCTATTTTCTTAGATCTCTCTAAAGCCTTTTACACAGTCTCTCACCAGAAACTCCTTGATGAGCTAGCATCTCTAAAACCCAGCTCCTCTGCAATAGCCCAGTTCCATATTTACCTATCCGGTCATCAGCAAGCTGTCAAATGGCAACAGCAACTCTCTTCACATTTACCTGTCACCCTAGGGGTTCCTCTAGGGTCTATAGTTGGCCCCTTCTTTTCAGGATATTTACTAACCAACTAATGTCTTCAATCCCATTAGCATCCTTGGTCCAGTATGCAGATGACTCTAATCTGTGCCACTCCTTCCCTCAACAAACTTAGTTGTATAACCCAGCAGTATTTCCTAGCCATCAAGGCATGGCTATCTAATCTACAACTCTTACTGAACCCCTCCAAAACCAAATTGATGTTCTTTCTCCTCAGTAAATTATGTGATCCCTATACCCCTTTCCAAATACATTCATCCAACAACACCTTAATATCAGCAGTATCCCACAAAAAACTATTAGGTGTTCTAATTGATAACAACCTAAAATGTGATGATCACCTAGCTCAGTCATCAGAAATACTCATATTAAACTATGTTCTCTATACAGAATAAAGCCTTTCCTTACAATTCCACAAGACAAAACATAGCCAGAACCCATCCTCTCTCTACCCATCTATACACATCTCCCATTTTTACTAACCTAAATGAGACAGAACTATCTAAGCTGGCAACCTGTTATAATAAAATCACTAAATGATCTACCAACGCATGCCTCTGAACACACCTCTGCTCTGCCTTACAGCAACTACACTGGCTAGAATTACCTCACCAACTAATACATACCCAACTCTCATTCACACATCACCTCATTCACCAACCCAATAAAACTCCCACCCTGCAGCTCATAATTCAACCCTACTCTAATAACAATAGCCTCCCGTCCTCCAGCAAATCATTCCTGCAAGTTACCAAATTCCAAAACAGAGCTGGTGACTCACACTATCCTAACTATATTGCCAAAAATGAAATTCCATCCCTCAGCCCATAATAAGTACTCCTGGCCCATTTCACTTCAAAAAACTGCTAAAAGAGTTCCTAGGGAACAACTGGGTCTCTTCATGCTCAAGCCCTGGTTGACAACTTATACTTCCTCTTTCCCTCCCTACTCATCCCAAACCTAATTTCTTCTTGCTCACTCCCTGTATACTCTAACTATCCTAACTAATGTCTCCTCCTCTTCCCCTCACTCTCTCATGTTACTTCTGTCATTTTCAGATTTCTTCCTCATTGCTACACTCCCTTCAATTCCCCCAATCTTTTCTTACTTGCTCAATATCTCTGTCTTCCACCCCTACTAGATTGTTTTCCCTCCCTAGAATACTGTAGCTACAGGATCAAACTGTGAATCTATACATTACTCTCCTTAGGATCAACACTCTTCATACATTCAGTTCCTATCTACTATATGTCACAAAAAATCAACCACTCCTCTGTACACACAGTGTACCTTATTAAACTTTTTTCTGATCAGTTCCTCTGAAAAATCATCACTTACTAGCCTCTTTCTAGTTCCGTGTTTTTGTAAAACATTATAAATATTGTACTGTGTTTTTTGTAAAGGCTTCTAAGTATAAGTTATAATCTAAATATTTTTAATAACAATAGAAACAAAAAACATTTTTTTTGCTAATATGTTGACGTCTCTTTAGACAGCAGTTAAAATTTCAAAATGACAAACATCGGTTGCCATATTTATAAATTCTTTCATTGTTGAAGTTTGCTCATTTTTCCAATTTGTTGTAATCACTTTTCTTGATACTGATAGAAGACTCCATAAAACTGGGTAGGTTACCTTCTTAACACAATCAGGTATTGCTGTGTTAAATAAAATTAATGACTTGGTTAGACTGAATTTAACATTAAATAATGATTGCAAAAAAAAATTATTAATTTCTTCCCAGAATGGTTTAATAATTTTACAATTAAAAACATATGCTGTCAATCTGTAGTACCACTTACCTTACATCTCCAACAAATTACTTCCTTCTTGTATATTAATTCTATCCTGTGTGAGGTTACAAAGTCTTTATGCATAAATGCCCATGTAAACAGTTTCCATTTTATGTAAGATGTGGTTTGTCTTGAAAATGTCAACATATATTGTTTATCTTCCTTGCTTGGATAATAGTTATTTAGAGTTTTGAAATAATCCCAGTATTTCTCATTAATATATTCCTTTACATTCTTAATGATGTTATATATTCTAGATACAAGTCCTTTTTCCATTATATTTTGTATTAATATTATTACTGAATCAATAAATTTTAGTACAGTGTTTTTATTAATGGTTGCATTAAATTGACCATATTTTCTATTGCATATCTACAGTTTTGTATATCTAACCATATATATTTTCTTAGATTAAATTGATTGAATATAATTTATATGGTTTGTAATTTATTACTATTCATCAATTGGTACCAGTAAATCATTGTACATTGTACTTAAATTAAAAGTAAAATTATTTTCTATATATGCTATTGGAAACAACACAAAAGACCAAGCTCTGTATCTGGTTTTGTATATGTAAGCTTTAAAAAAGTTTAACATTAAAGTAATATAGAAAAGATTAATCATAATATGTCAATTTTCTAATATGCAGTGTTTTAAGATGCATAAAAAGTTATTTCTTATTTCATTTAGGTTCATGGGAATTATCTGATTTGATTCTGTGCATATATTCTCTTGTCCACCCATCTAGCATTATAGTTTTTATTTAACCATAATGAAATTGTTTTTATACTTGATGATATTCAATGTAGTTCTATCTCTGGCATACCAATTCCTCCCATGGAACAATCTCTTACATGATGATTCAGTCTCAATCTTGGTTTATTAGGATGCCTAAAAAATTATGAATAATAGAATTAAATTTGTTGGTGTAAATTTTTATTTGAGGGTAATGATAGAGATTGTACTAAATACAAAACTTTTAGTAGTATAATCATTTCTATTACCACATAACTTGACCCTCTCACTATCTTTCTCCTCTTCTCTCTATAACCACTTGAATCTCCCTTTCTCTCAACCACCCCATACTCATTTTATTTTTCCTTTCACTCTGAGCCTGGAGTAAACCTACATTACCACACTGTTTTTCCTTCTTTTCTGCTACATATCTTAATCAATTTTTAAATTTACCTTTATTTCATAGTTTCAATCCATGACTATATGCTATTTTCCTCACTGTTTGTCTCCATTCCACCTTATGTTACCAACCTATTGTAAATAATCATAATGTTCATCTCCCATTTTACTTCTGTTAATAATCTAGCATATGTAATCATAATGTTGTTGTATTTGCTGCTGTTGTATTATATATCCTGTATCATTGTAACATATTTCTTGTCTATATGTGTTAAACATGGAGCTTTTCTTCCTGGGCCTCCGCTAAAAATGGGTTCTTCTGGCCCAGTAGACTACCCTGGTAATCAAATGCAATAAATAAAATAATAAATAAATATTAATGCAAGTCTTTCTTCCATGGAAAAGAAAAATGTATTCCACTTATTAATGAGAGCATTAATGGTATCTAGACTATTTTATATTTTTTCTAATATTCTGCTCTTGATATTTTCTTTTAAAATTATCCCTAGGCATGTAATTTTATCTTCTACTACTTACTTAGAAACTCTTTCCTCACTATCACTAATGTTTTTATTTGTAAGTAAACTTTTTGTTTTATTTTCATTAAATGTAAGTCCAGATTTTTTTCTGAAAGATGTTTTCATACCATTAAATACAGCCAAGAAAGATTTTTTATTATCATTTAAAGTCAAGAGAATATCATCTCTTAGTAGTGTTTTTTTGGAATTTAAATTTATTATTTATCTATATACCTTTAATATCTATTCTTGATCTTATAAGATTCACAAAAGGTTCCATAACTAGTATAAACAACAGAGGTGAAAGCATATAGCCTTGTTTAATTCCTTTATAAATTGAAATTGAAAAGATATATAAGAGCCAATTTATATGCAATCCAAAGATTTATCATAAAGTAAATTAATAAGTTGAGAAACATATGTTGAGAAGTTCTCCTTTTCTAAAGCCAATAATAAATATTGCCAATTAACAGTGTCAAGAGCACTATTTATGTCTAATCTTAACAATGTTAGACATTGTTTTGTGCTGTCTGCATAATCTATAGTGGTTAATATTATTTTAATATTGTCATAAGCGTTCCTGGTTAGTATAAATCCTGTTTGATCATTATTAACCAAATATGGTAGAAATTGTTGTAAGACAGTAGCATATATGGCCAATATTTTGTAATCAATATTTAAAAGTGAAATTGGTCTACAAGTGGAACAATCTTCTGGATTTGTATCAGTCTTTAACATTGGAGAAATTAGTGTGTACTTCCAGGATGGTAAAACTTTAGTTAAATCTCTAACTTTTGAAAGACTTTATGAAGGATATTTAAGGCTTACTTAGATAATAGTTTATATAATTCCAGGATCATGCCACCATTGCCAGTTGCTTTGTTGGGTTGTATCAGTCTTTAACATTGGAGAAATTAGTGTGTACTTCCAGGATGGTAAAACTTTAGTTAAATCTCTAACTTTTGAAAGACTTTATGAAGGATATTTAAGGCTTACTTAGATAATAGTTTATATAATTCCAGGATCATGCCACCATTGCCAGTTGCTTTGTTGGGTTTTAGTTTATTAATTTGATTTTTAATTTCAGCCATTGATATGGGTTTATCCACTAGTTTTTCCTGATCATCTGTCAACCTACTTTTAGTGTGTTTTTAATGCATTTTTTTAATTATTTCTTTAGAATCTATCATAATGTTTTCTTGGTTAACTTTATTAAAATTATTTCAGAATATTTTTAAAAAAATCATCTATATCAGTTACTTTTTTCTTACAATCTGGAGAATGCATTTCTTTAACATAATTACATTTATTAAACAGTTTAGTTCTGGAGGCTAATTTATGCTTAGATTTTGGATTGACTGAATAGTTGCTTAGTTTAAACCTTTCTAGGTTTATCATAGTTTTATGATTTAGGATATCTAATTATTTTTTAACTCATCAATTTCTTTCATCGTATTATCTTATCCTGTGTGACTCTTCATATTTAATCTATCATTTTTTCTTGTATTTCTATCAAATCTTTATTCCATTTTTTTAAGATTATACCAATTTTGTATTTTCCCTTTAAGTATGCTTTTAAGGCATCCCATATATAAATCTCAGATATGTTCTCTGATGTTAGATTAGGAAGTAAGTCAATCATGAACCAATTTGAATAAGAGTCAACTAACAACAAGTAATGTTGACCATTCCATTCAAAAATGTCTAGCTATTGTTGACCAAGGTAGTTCATGAATCTGGTTTAGCTTAAGTGGTTCTTTCTGTTGAGTGGCTTAGTTCTATTACATAAAGAACAAGATAAAAGTACTCTGTTGATATACTTTGACATTGAAGGCCAAAATAATAGTTCTCTTGCCCTTCTTTTGGTAGAAACCGCTCCTGGGTGGCCACAATACACTGTGGAATCACAAGGAGCAGAATTTAGGTGAAATCAGAAACATTTGGTCCTTGTGTCTGAGCCTGTATTGCAGTATAATAACTTTGAGAGAGACATTCTATCAATTAGTAGTGCATTGTTGTTGCAGGTATTTTGGAACAATCACTTTTGGACCTTTCATGATGATACCATTGTCAAACAAAATCTCATCTCTAGAAGGAAAATATGGTTGCACTTCTACTGGAAAACAATATTGCTTTGATGGCCATCCTTCACTGATAAAGTGGTTCAGCTCCTGAAGAACTGGATCTGAGGTTGTATGACTTCTAAGCTCATCATTATGTGTAGTGCAGAAATTTCTCACTTCCATAACTTCAAAAGCAAGTTTCTCATTTTCAAGATGTTTATTGGTATTTCTGGGCAATCTGGATAAAGTATCAGCAAGATAAAGAAGCTTGCATGTGTGTAGATAAGACTGAAATTATACTTTTGCAATTTGAGCATCATGCTATGCAATCTGTCAGGAGCTGTATGCATAGACTATCTCAAAATATTGACTAGAGGTTGGTGATCTGTTTCAATCTGCATAGGTCGACCATAAATATAATTGTGGTACTTAGAACATGCAAACACAATGGCCAAGAGCTCTTTCTCTATTTACACATACTGCATTTCAGTTTAGGTTAGAGTTCTGGATGCATAGGCTACTGGCCTACCCTCTTGAAGAATGACTGCACCAAAATCAAACTTCAAAGTATAACAAGAAAGAGTAACTGGTTTGTAAATATTATAGTATCTGAGAGTTGGTGGACTGGCAATTTTCTGCGTCAGGACATCAAATGCTCTTTGATGTTGTTATAACCATGACCATGATATATCTTTGCATGTCAGCTGTCTAAGCAGTGCTGAAAGTTGGCTGAGTTCTGAAATAAACTTGCCTAGGTAGTTAACCATGCCAATAAAACATTGTAGGATTGAACATTGCCTGGAGCTGTTATCTCAAGAATAGCTGTTTGCTTGCAAGGATCTGGTCGTAAGTCTGAACTGGTAAATAAATGACCAACATAAGTAACTTCTCATAGCCTGAAATTGCAGTTCTGAGGATTCAGCTTAAGATTCACTGCACGTGCTCTTTTCAGACCTTTCTTGAGGTGTCTATCATGCTCAGCTTCACCATTAGCTCCTATATCATCTACTATAATAGCACATGGATACCCAGAAAAAAAAAATTGTTCCATTGCATGCTGGAAGACTTCACTGGCAGAATTTATCCCAAATGTCAATTTAAAAACTCTGCACCTGCCAAAAGGAGTACTGAAAATGGTTAGCAATGAAGATTTTTGATGAAGCAAAATTTGCCAAAATGAACTCTTTGCATCTAAGACAGAAAAAAACAGTTGTATTTTGCATAAGAGTAGTGACTTCTTCAACTGTTTGCATTGGACAATGAGATCTTTTCAGTGCTTTGTTCAAATCTCATGGATCACTACATATTATGATATCATCTGAGCTTTTCTTATGAGCTATGACCATGGAGGATACCCATTCAGTATGATTCAGTATGTTCTTCTACTGGACAAATTACAGCTTGCTGCACCATTTTATCAAGTTCAACTTTGACTCTGTTCTGCATAAGTACTGGAACTTTCCAGGCTGGTCTGACAACTGGGTTGACTTCAGGGTCTAACTTCATGGAGTACACAAATCGGAGTTTGCCTAGTTTGTCTTTGAAAAGATCAGCATAGGTAAAAAAAAATAGACTGGGCAAAATTAAAACAGTGGTCTTTTAAGCTAACATGATGGACTTCTTTATTAAATGAAAGTTATCCCTCTTTTGAACTGTCTCTGAGGCTTAATAATGGCTGTATGTGCCTTTTGCCACATAAAATTGTAAGTCATAGCTGTTCCCAGCAGAGTAACATGAAAGCACTACTGAACCTATGGTTTGAATTTCTTCACCTCTATAAGTGACAGGCTTTGCATACTTTGCCAAATCAAGCTTCTCACCAGCACATATTCTCACCAGCACATATTCTAGTAAATGTTTCTGCTGACATAACATTGCACTTTGAACCTGTGTCAACTTTGAGCTCTATGGGTCTTTCATTTATCTGAACAAAACAAAATACTTCATTCTTTGCCCACAAATGTATTGCACTGACTGTTTCACCAAGCACAGACACACCAGCCACATAAAAAGTAGGGTTACAGCTTTCTAACTGATCAACATGTCTCTTTGAATGTTCTCTTTTAATAAAAGAATGAGCCTTATTTGATTTAAAAAAAAACTTTTGAAATGATTCCACTTATTGCATTTGTGGCACTGCTGACCAAAAATCTAAACACTTTTCTCTTTTCGTTTTATGATTTACACCACAATTATGACAGCCAGATATGAAACTGGGTAGAGGCACATTCTTTGAGTTTGCTAACTCACCCTTGTGCTTCACTGAGACTGTGCATACTCTGGAATTTTCTAGAAAGCTACGGGGTTCCTGTCAGAAAAATATGTATTAGTGTATGTATTAGTAATATGCTTAAGCTAGAAAAGTACCTTGAAATGTAACACATGAATTAGAACTACACAATAAAAGCTTGTAACGGGCTAGAGCCCACCAAGGCCAGGTTGTTTTTCTCAAAATGTTTTTCATAAATCCAGTCATGTCAGCAGAAAATCTGAGTAACATCTGCTGTAAAACAATACTAAAAGTTGTGTTTGATTACGTCAACCATAGAAGGCAAGGTCTTGTAAAACAGTATAAGAATAGCATACTTCCTGTTAGTAGTTAGGCAAAATCCTGTATTTGCATGTTTTTGTCTCCTTGCAGCAAGTTATTAAATGTGCCTTATCTGAACCGTACGTGTATTGGTCTTTAAAGTTTTTTCCTTTGACAGACAGAAACCCTCACTTCGCCTCGGATCAGACAGGCCAGGTGACTTGAAACCGTACGGGGAAGAAACCACATCCGTTCTTCTTATTTGAAAAGCCCTCTGACTGAATTGTCATACAAAAGAGGCCATCCACTTTCTGATCTGCGACTGAAGGACGGGTTTTCACAAACCAGGTGATCAATCACGAAGGCACAGGTAAGGTGAATCTACCTTTTTTCTGTTTTAGATCAGGGACTAGATTTGTATCGTTTTTGTCAGGACTGTATTTTTACAAGTCAGGGACAAAAAAGATTACTGTCTTGTCATAGATCAAGGAAACAGAGTAGGTAGGCAGTCATTCTGAAGAGACTATAACAAAATCCGTGGTACCACGTTAAAAATAAAGAGTTACGTAATGATTAAAAAGGGTAGAACAAAATGGGTAATAATTGCACAAAAAGACCCCAAAATCCGCCATTAACCAAAGACGCAAAATACATGCAGTCACAGTGTGCTGATAATATTAAATACTACTCAAAATGGGTTAATAAGTATGAATTTGACGGTAAATTAGAAAAATCCTCGCTTATCAAACTTGTCAAACAGCTTAAAACTGATTTCAAAGGTCGGGTAGAAAAGCAGCGCCAATTAGGAATTCCTCAGGCACACAGGTGGATTGAGGAAGTAAACCATAGGGAACAAAAGAACAATAATTCAAAAGCAATTTTTTTAGATAAGAAGGACAATAACTTAGTAATAGCATCAGCCCTTCTGTCCCCCTTACCAGAATATGAAGCAAGTGAACAAGTTAGTCCACCCCCGCGATATCCTGCTGCCACTGTAAATAGAGACACTACAAAAGCAAAACCGTTTATTAGAGATCCCATCGAGACCAGGTCTTGATCATGGGCAGGTAACTCGAAAGGGGACATTGAATTATATCAAATGGGTAGGAATTCATGATCTACGAGTGAAGAAAAAATATGCCCATTTATAGAAGTACCTAATCCTCAGGCAGGGCAAGAAGGTCAGGACCCAACTATTCTAGTGTATAGACCCTGGACTCCGGAAGACATCCGGAAAGCCCCTGAGGCAATTCCCCATCCTAAAGTTAATTTTAGAAAGTTCTTAGAAGATTTGCAAGGAATGAGGCTAAGTTATAATTTAAACAGAAAAGAGGTAGAAAAAGTAGTCAGACAAATTGTGGGACCAGATTGGCACATGATTAGTGGCAACTGGAATCCCCGTGACGCTGCACACAGGCCCCTCCCACATAGCAGCGCAGAACTAGACAACAGAGTAAAAGGTCTTACAGACCGCCTCTCTGAGAAATGGAAGCCTAGGGCAGACTGGACTTGCATTAATCAATGCATCCAACAAGAAGGTGAAACTATTGACAGATATTATGCCAGACTAATGTTTTAATAACCATTGTGAAATGCAGGTTCCTGAAGATCAGACACAAGATTCCCCATATGAGCAACAGTTAAAGAATGCATTTTTGAAAGGCAGCATTGCACCCATACGCAGTTTTATTAAAAAGCACATGGTAGATCATCGTACAAGCAGGTTACAGTCATTACTTGAATATGCTAGGCATGCCGAAAGGCATTTTAATAGCAAAAAGAAAAAGAAAGCCCAAGTATTTTCTGTAGAAAATGGAGCAGAAGTTTATGTAGTACAGTCCGGGAAAAAGGGCAAGAGAAATGCCCAGGGAAACAAACAATCTGATCAGCGATCAGAGGATTTTGAAGGCCGAAAGAAAAGGGGTGAATGTTTTAAATGCGGTAAAAAGGGACACTTGGCAAGGGATTGCAAGAAAAACAAAAAGGCAATCACGGAAGACAAGGAGGGTGAGGACTGACTATATGATAGTCAAGAATTACTAGAAGGGGATAGCAGAGAAAGGACAAATGAGAATGTGATAGAAGGAGTAGAGGATGTGACAAAAGAAATAGAGGAAGTGCAGGAAGTTATGGATAGTGACGAAAATGAAATATTGGATTTAGCTTTATTGAGCTTAGAGCTCTATTTAGCAGACACAAAACCAGAAGTTACACTCCTGGTAGAAGGGAGGGAAGTCAAATTCTTGTGTGACTCAGGGGCATCACGGACCCTGATACATCCCTCCAAACTGCCAGAGAACTCAGAGTCACCTGATTACATACTAGTGAAAGCAGCTAATGGACAGCTGTATCGGGAGCCCCTCTCCTATAATATTGCAATAACTGATCCTGTTTCAGGATTGACCCAAAAAAGTAAAATTGTTGTTTCTGCAAAATGCCCAGTAAACCTCTTGGGCAGAGACCTTATGCAGCTATTTGGTATAGCAGTAGTTCCGACTATGCAGGGTATGGAAGCACAGCAACAAATTGATACCTTTGCGGTGCAATCGGAGGGTGAAATGTTCTATTGGTACAGCCAGGACGTGGTTACGACTGGTCCAGGGGCAGTGACTGAAGAGTTGATGAACGTAGCCATCAGCAAGTTCCCCTCCCTTGACATTGATAAACAACATTTGTTGCACTGTACTCTGTATTATTGTAACACACCGGGACCTGATAAGGAATATAAGCAAAAATTGTTTAGAAATTGTGCAAACAGATTGATATTACGTAATCTGTACTGGGACATGGAAGAAAACTGTTTAGCCAGTTGTTCGTTGCCCCAGGAGTTCTTTGCACTCTATAAATCTAATCGATTACCACATGTTAGCTTAACTAAGGACAAAAATACAAAATGGGTAGACTTAGGAGAAAAAGTCACGAGATGGAAAAAGCAGACAGAGTTAAAACTGTCAAAACAGGGAATACAAATGCAGAAGTTGAATTGGATAACTCAGACCCACCCAGCCGTGCACTTGTAGTCTAGCAAGGACAGCTGATTAGCACTACTATTAAAGGAGGAAGAGAATGCCTTACAGAATATATCAGAAACTCTTTGGTCAACAGAAAAGTCAGATATAGGACTTATTTGTACAGCGGGAACAGTTACTATCACGCCAAAGTCAGCATTTAGACCACAAAAAAGACAGTATCCCTTAAGAAAAGATGCAGAGGTAGTAATCAAACCTATTATAGCTGCTTTACTTAAGTTAGCGGTGCTGGTGGAATCTCCTGATTCACCATGTAACACACCCTTATTTCCTGTTAAAAAAGTGAATGGAGAATGGCATATGGTCCAAGATTTACAAGCTGTAAATGACGCAGTAATACCAAGGGCACCTACAGTGCCAGACCCACACACCCTGTTAAATAATTTAAAACCTCAACAGAAATATTTTTCTGTGGTAGATATCAGCAATGTGTTCTTTTCGATACCGATACACCCTGACAGCCAATATTGGTTTGCATTCACGTTTCAGGGGAAAAGGTATACATATACGCGACTACCACAGGAATATTGTAAAAGTCCGACAATATTCTCACAAGAAATGGCAAGCAACTTGGCGGGATTTACCCCACCAAGAGGCAGTCAGATTTTACTTTATGTTGATAATATCCTGCTGGCGCCCCCCACCCAGCAAGATTGCAAAGAAGATACCATAGCGCTATTACAATTTTTAGCCACTAAAGGACATAAAGTAAACAAAAATAAACTGCAGCTTTAAAAAAAACAAGTTAAATACCTAGGATTTGTAATATCCAAACAGGGTAGGACATGGGTAGACTTAGGAGAAAAAGTCACGAGATGGAAAAAGCAGACAGATGAGGACAGAAAAGTAGCGATTTTGCAAGCACCAAAACCCACTACCAAGAAGGAAATGATGTCCTTCCTGGGTACGACTAATTTTTGCCTGAGCTGGATTCCAAACTATGCTTTGGAATCTGCACCGCTGACTACCTGATATATAAAAAGCCTATGGCAGCACAGGATTTGTTACAATAGACGTAGTTTTAGGATTACCAAACTATCATAAACGTTTTTTCCAAACTGTAGATTGTAAGCAAGGTTATATGACATCAGTGTTAACACAGCAGCATGGGGACAAGCAACGCCCTATTGCTTATTATTCATCAGAACTAGACCCAGTCTTTATCCCACTGTGTACAAGCAGTAGTTGTAGCTGCAATGGCAGTACAGGTTTTGGCCTCAGTAGTTTTGTTCCACCCTCTCACATTGAGAGTGCCTCATGCAGTCGCGATTATTTTACTGCAAGAGAAGGTAGCATTTCTTTCCCCTGCTAGGCATCTTTCCTGTATGACTATATTGTTGAGCCAACCTCATATGACAATTGAACAATGCACGACTTTGAACCCTTCTACCTTGCTCCCAACCCCTGCAGATGGCACACCACACAGCTGCCTGCAGGTGATTGAGCAAAAGACACTGCCTAGAAAAGATCTCACGGATGTCCCCTTGAATGATGCCAAGTGACATACTACGTGGATGGCTTGTGCAAAAGGGAGGGGTCCTGCAGGACAGAACCTAGTAGAATATGCAGTAGTTTCTGATACTGAGATTATAGAAGTGAAACCTTTACCACACAATTTATCTGCACAGGCAGCAAAATTGATTGCCTTGACATGGGCATGTACCTTAGCAAAGGGTAAATGTGTAAACATTTTTACTGACAGCCAGTATACTTTTTCTACTGTACATATTTTTGCGCAACAGTAGAAAAATTGAGGAATGATAACATCTACTGGCAAACCAATCAATCATACACAGTTTATTTTAGATCTTTTAGAATCTATTCAGTTACCTCAGAAAGTAGCTATTTGTAAATGCACAGCTCATACCAAGCAACAGGATAGGATTTCAAAAGGTAATGCGAGAGCTGATACAGCTGCAAAACAGGTAGCTTCAGAAGTATTTCTTTTAAATGAGGAATTACAACCCTCTGAGATTTTAAACTTAAAAATGTTAAAAACAATGCAGACACTTACTACGCAAGCTGAAAAACAAAGATGGGTAAGACGAGGAGCAATTCTCGAAAAGGGGCTGTACATCTCTAAAAAAGAAAAACCGATATTACCATCTAATTTGTTTAGATATGCAGCTTTGTTGAGCCATGGGCAATGCCATGTCTCAACAGGGGGGATGGTACAGCTGGTGAACCAAGTGCTCACGACATATGGATTCTTAAACTACTCTAAAAAATTTTGTTTAATGTGCCATGTTTGTAACAAACATCATGCACAAGGGGCGTTAAAGCCCAAGCAAGGGAGTTTCCCTACACCACCATATCCGTTTCATAGTATATGTATGGATTTCATAGAATTGAACAAATGTGAAAATAAGAAGTATTGTCTTGTCATTATAGATGTCTGTTCCACAAAAGGGAACTGTGTGTTTTTATAAAAATGATACTGTTCACTTGGGTTGGAGCAATTGCAATGTGACTGTTCCTTATAAATATTACACTAAAGCTAACAATGCAGGTAATACAAACTATGATTCATTTCTTGAATTGATGCACAAAACAATTGATGAAGTAAAACATAATTCTGTTCTTTATAAACAACTGTCTATAATTGACAGAAAATGTTTCATGCAGGGCGAGTGTATATTCATAGCAAAGTTACTACTAAAGTAGAGGACTGTTATTTTGTATGTGGCAGAAAGGCATACAAGTGGTTACCTGAAAATTGGTCTGGCAGTTGTTTTTTGGGCTACCTGGTTCTGGCCATATGACACACTGTAGTTTTACCTCAAGAGAAAATTCAGAATGTCCGAGAAGTCATCAAGAAACCTGTAAATCCAGTGGGGCAAATTGATGCACGTTGAAAAAAACATCATTCTATAGGCAATGGACTGACACACATGGACTTGAGTGATAGTGTTATATCGTGGGCAGGCATATTACCAGCATATGGAGCAGTAAAATTGATCTGGGTGCTGAGAAAACTGTCTAAACTTATCGAAGTAATGAATAATGCAACTTTTTCCGCTCTCGAATTGGTGACTGATGAACTGAATGCCATGAAAACTGTAGTGCTTCAAAACCGCATGGCTCTCGACTTCACCCTAGCGGCGAGAGGTGGTACTTGCGCTTTAATCCAGGAGGAGTGCTGTTCGTAAATTCCTGACCATAAACATGAGATAGACAATCACCTTGAGGTAATTCAGCAAGTGTCGGCCATGACCAAACCATGACCAAACCCACTGACGGACTTTTTCCAGAAATGGTTTGGGGGGTGGGGTACTATCCTAATGAAGATCCTGATTGCCATTTGTGTAGGAATGATCCTACTGGGAGTATGTGTTTTCTGTGTCATCCCCTGCATGAAAAGACTGATTAAAGACTTTATAGATATGTCAGTTTCTGAAACCTTATATCAAAGTACTGAGTTTGAAGAACTGTTAAAAGATTGAAAATGCTTTCATAAGTTTAAATTAAATGACTCTCTTAACTGCAAATCCTAAGTAGGAAGAGGTTAGGAGAAAAAAGACTGTTTATGCTTATTTTTAAAGTAGAATAAAAGTATTAAAAGGGGAGAAATGTCAGAAAAATATGTATTAGTGTATGTATTAGTAATATGCTTAGTGCATTTAAGGCTTGAAAAGGGTTAACACATTTATTCTATTTCACACTGCATAAAATCTGTACAAATTCCAAAAGCTTTCTAACCTTGTATTGTCATAAAATATGCGCAGCTATAATCTTTGCTTATGCTTTGGAAATTTACAGGGAAGCAGATAATTTCTGCTTGTGTCAGGAAAATAATGAATAGATGTATCACTTGTATAGACTTAGACAAGAAGTTCCGCTTGTGCTGTGAGAAAATACACAGCTGCAGAAGCTATAGATAATCCGAACAAAGACTGCTTGAAAATATGAACTGCAATCAGCATTTGCTTGTGCCTAAGCTAGAAAAGTACCTTGAAATGTAACACATGTATTAGAACTACACAATAAAAGCTTGTAACGGGCTAGAGCCCACCAAGGCCATGCTGTGTTTCTCAAAATGTTTTTCATAAATCCAGTCATGTCAGCAGAAAATCTGAGTAACATCTGCTGTAAAACAATACTGAAAGTTGTGTTTGATAATGTCAACCATAGAAGGCAATGTCTTGTAAAACAGTATAAGAATAGCATACTTCCTGTTAGTAGTTAGGCAAAATCCTGTATTTGCATGTTTTTGCCTCCTTGCAGCAAGTTACCCAACTGGGTGTCATCACCTCCCGAACTGCATCCTCTGGGACTAGCCAACCCAAATCAATTCTACTTTAAATGCTTAACTGTTGCATCTCCCTTCCGTTATTTGCACCTATTTTACTTGCCCTTTGCAGTCCTACTCTGTAGAGACCTTAGCACTGATATAAAGCTGAATAGCCAGTCTGTGTATTAGAACAGTGTACCTACCACACTCAAGGCTGTAAATCTAATCATTCAGCTACCATGGATATATGGGGATGGTCAGTTTAGTTTTGTTACTGAAAAGTCAAATAGGTATAACATAAATAGCAAACCATTTTGTAGAAATGTACACAATTAACAAGTTTCCTTCTCAAACTGCTCTGTTAACTGTTATTCTTTGGGTTCTGTAATAAAAAAAAAAAAAAAAAAAACACCGCACGGAGCCGACAGTGCATTAGCCATTCACATAACTCTGCCACCTTAATGCCTGTGAAAGGGAGGATGCATCATTTCCCCACCCTGTCGCATTAGCAATGCCACAAGTCCAAGCCGCAAGTCAATGACATCCTGCCATGCCACAAAATCTGAGCATACTGTGAAAATTAGGACAGCTGTGTGGTATGCCCATAATAAGTAACTAGGTTGCTCTTATGCTAGCATTTCTGGACTCTGTAGCAATGCCTACCATAACCCTCCCCCACAGCCGTTAATGGTGCACAATGCATGTGCCTGACTGTCACTCTTTAGGGGAGAGTCACAACCCCTGCTACACATACTCTCACCCTCCCATGACAAAAACCCACAGTGGTGGCAACACTCTATTCCCTCTATGGAGGGCCAATGAGTGGCAAAAAAATGACCAAACCAAGCAAACACTGAAGTTTCCAGTCTTAGAATAAATGGCTTTCTTCCCAGAACTATACACCATATCACAGTCTAGCCCATTTTTACCACTATGAAACTTATACCTCAAACATCAACAATTGAAACCCGTGTCCGAACACCCATCATAAACTCCTTACCAAGAATCAACTGCCTTCGTGTCACCATGCATTATTACCTTTATACAGTTGACAATATGAAGTTCTGTTAGCATGCATTGCCCACAAGATTTGGAGTCTGGCACTGAAATTGGATGTTATTTAGAGACTTCACCATTAGCTCAGGAAACCTCCCTCATCAGGGAGATTCATGCACTATACATTTTACTAGCTGAAACAAAATAACCAGGAAATTGTCCCAGACTGTTACAAATGGGAGACTTAAACTACTAATTATCTGGCAATTGCCTGGCCACAATGGCAATATTCCATACCTCCATTTGGCCTGCATTCCCAAAAAGAAAGGGTGCCATAAACATCATTGGGACAGCCCACAGAATTGTAGATACACTTCTTCTCCTTTCCACGTGTATTCATTTTTGTTCTCCTCTCATACCCACTTTATCACTCCTTTAAAACCATTAATACTGCTCAGCTTCAAAGCCTTAAATTGTACAAAAGAGCCAGAAAGATGAAGCATTTATATATATATATATATATATATATATATATATATATATATTTTTTTTTTTTTGCAGTAGAATATCTTCAGGTACTAGTCCAGGCCTCATACAGTTAATCTCTTAAATGGATTTAATTTCATGAAAAACTTTATACAATTAAACTCTTAAATGGATTTAATTTAATGAAAAAGGCAGTAAATTAAGGAAGAACATGGCTACCTCAATACCTACAGCCTATCTTGGCAATAAAGTGGCGTATGTCAGAGAAGTCATGCTCGTCAAGCTGTTCAGAGTTACATGTGCCGATAAGGTATCTAAATAAAACCCGTTACTCCTGCTATGACTGAACTGTCTTGGTATCTGTCTTCTACATTGTCCTCATTTATGCCTGCAAATTCTCAACATGAGCATCCCCACAGAATCAACAGCTGACACTGAATGGCTGTCAGTTATTAGCCTCACCAACTCATAAGCCATGAAACCACTCACAGGTAAACTTAGAAGTCATTTCACATGTATGACTAATGGCCCTTACATTCACCATCAAAAGCATGCTGGCAGCAACATCAACGAAACTGAATGAACAAAGCATTTTTTTTTAAACTGCTGCCAAAGAGAGGAGCCGGACAACATATTGCCTCCCCCAACCATTGGCCATGCTATATATCTGTTTGGCCAACAGCCATTACTCTCTGCCTGCAAACACAACCAGAGAAAGGAAAAGCCGGTACTGTATAAACACCTCTACAAATCGAAGCAGAGGAAGGTCCAAAACTCACAATACTGCCATTTTTATTTTACTATTGATATATATATATATATTTATATATATATATATATATATATATATATATATATATATATATATATATATATATATATATATATATATATATATATATATATTTTTTTTAATATACTGCTCACACAAACATAGAAGTCTGTAATAATTCCCCACTAATTGCTAGCAACCACATCTTTGAGAAAAATGGACTATAAAATGGGTCTATGTTAGAACATTGAAGTTTCAGAACTTTGAATGTTCTAATATTGAACCCTATTCAACAAAAGCTGAAAACATTGAACATACAGAACAGCAAATTTTTTCCTAGGGAAAAAATTTGCTATTCCAAAAACATACACACAACACAAGCACACCAAACAGACAGCAATCCACACACATACACCTAAAATCTTACACCTAACCCTACACTAAACTATACACACACCACTAACTATCCACTTACCTTAACCCAAACCCTAACCCTAAGGTCTGTCACTATTGCACACTCACCTCACCTGCACCCTAACCCTAACTCACCTACCCCGCCGTAACCCTTACGTCCACACAATCTCACATTTACCTGACCCGCGCCCTAACGTTAACACACCTAACCTGCCCTAACCCTCACATCCATACAATCGCACACTTACCTGACCTGCGCCCTAACTCACCTAACCTGCCCTAACCCTCACGTCCACACAGTCGCCCACATACCTAACCCGCACCCTAACCCTAGCTAACCTAACCCACACTCAATCGCACACTTAGCTGAACCCGACCCGTAACTTTCCACCACAGTGCTGAAAATACCGAAGCAAGAAAAACGGACAACCAAATTCTTTCCCTAGGAAAAAATTTGGTTTTCTGTTGCTTCGATATTTTCAGCTTTCACTGAATAGGGTTCAATATTAGAACATTTGAAGTTTTGAATCTTCAATGTTCTAATATAACCCCTTTAAAACATAAGGCAAAATATGGACAGTCTGCGAGATCTGTACAGTTAAAAGTTATGAGCGATCAAGCTGTAGACAGCCAATCACTACCCTTTCTCTTTTGACACTCGATAGCTGGGTCCTCAACCCTCCCCCTTGCGTAAAACATTATACATCTACCAAGCACTTCACATTTACTTTATAGTGGTTGTCTAACGAAATGCTGACCCTTTGGCTGCCTGAATTGTGAGGCAGAATTGCACATGCACTTCACCACTCACACACACCTCCCATGCCACACGCATCTACAGAAAATGCTGAAACAGATTTTCCTAGGAGAGGCATGGCTAAGATGCCAGTCTGATAGCAGCAGAAATCCATAGCTTTGCTTAGATTTTAATATCCTGACAGGAAATATATTTTAATTTTTAGAAAAATCTAACTAAAAGTATACTAAAAGATAGATTAACATAGATTTTTTTATTATTTTCTAAAAAGTAATACGTAGTCAAGAGAATTTTGTAATTATTCCTGTCAAGATGTTTTCTACTGGAGATCTCAGCATGAGCAACTCAAAGAACCCACACCAGGAGAGGGAAGTGAAGAAAGAACTACATCTTATAATAACAAACATCCAAGAACTGTCACTAAAAATGGACAAATTTGAAAAAAATGGATATTATAAAACAAGAATGCAGAAAACAACTGACACCTCTAAATGGAATAGTAAAAAAATAATCTGAACAGATTCTTGCCTTAGAGGAAACAGTAACTGACCTGGATACTAGAGTGACAGAAAATGAATGTCACACTGAATTTCTTTAGAAACAAAACACCACGCTGACTCAGGAACTGGAAGACCCTGAAAGTAGATCAAGGAGGAATAACATAAGAATACATGGAATTCCTAAGAAGGAAGAGGGTGCTAACATGATTCAATTCCTCAATAAGTGGTTTTCATCAGCACTAAACATGCCTAAATCCCTCTCTTTTGGAATTGAGAGGGCTCATCAGTCCTTGGCAAATCCAGCTTTGTCTCTGAGTTAATCTAACCCCAGGTCTATAATAGTTAGATTTCTTTCCTCTCAAGACAAGGACTTAGTGCTGAAATCCGCTTGGACTAATTCCCCTATCAAGATGGATGAAAAAGTTATTTATTTTGAAAATGACTACACCTCTACAGTCATATCCAGAAGAAAGGAGTGTGTTACTCTAATTAAGTCCTTGAAAAAAAGCCAATATTAAATCTCAAATTCTTTTTCCTGCAAGAATAAAAATCACCTTGCCAGAAGGAGTGAAGATATTTGATTCCCTACAAGAAGCAGTAGAATTTATCCAAAAGAAGAAAATACTGCCAGATATAGCAGGAATGGAATGGTCATCCCAGAGTCTGAAGAGGCAGGTAACAAAAAAATGGATGGTCTGTGAAGGAAGGAGCAAACAAAACTAAGAAACTAAAGGACAAATGAATAAATTCCTTCTAAATTTGAATGCTTTAATTTTATGAATTATAATATATTGATTCTGGAAAGTCTCTATACTGTAAGGTAATATGAATCATCTTTATTATTAACTTTCTCTTTTCCTTTCTATATCTACTTATTCTAATTACATATAGTACTAAGTATTTAAATTACATTCTCTTTCTCTCGCTCTCTTTCTTTCTATTCTTTTTTGTAACTAATGTTCCTTTTCTCTCTTTCCCCACTATAAGTATTTTACATACTTTTCCCTTTTAAATAACTACAAATGATATATGTCTTCTAATTCTTCAGTAATAGAATAATTTGACTTAATACCAAAGTGCATGTTTTTTCTAGTGGGTCAGTGGTGGGGTAACAATATGTTTCTGATTAGTGTTTCTAACTAGATATTTTAGTCTCTTTGTTTAGACACATATAAATATTAATACAGTACATTAATATGTGTTTTATAGAGGGCTAAATATAAGTTTTATATATATATATATATATATATATATATATATATATATATATATATATATATATAGGTTTACCATCATAATATTGAATAACAAAATGTCTAACTATCATTTGGTTGAAACATTAGATCCCAACCCAAAACATTGAATTGTCAGGATGTCTACAGTCATTACATTGAAAAAGCAATGAGATCAACTCTACTATTTTGCAGGGGGGCTATGCCCCCGTGCACCCCTCATGTGGGGGGCTGTGCCCCCCCTACTTAAATATATCAACTCCGAGATCACACTATCATGCAGAAATGGGCAAATTTGATCATTTCAACATTGTGAGTTTGGACTAATTTAATTTCAACATTTTGATCATTCAATATAGTGTGTTCAACCAATTCACTTTCAACCATTTGTCATTCAACATTTTGATGGTAAACCTATATATAATATATATATATATATATATACACACACACACACACACACACACACACACACACATATATATATATATATATATATATATATATATATATATATATATATATATATAAATACTAGGTTCTTTTTTTCTCTGGTCTGGTTAATTGGTGGATAAATGATTGAAATGTTACAAAATGATTTCTGATTTGAGGCAGCTGTTGTTACTTCTAAATAGCTGTTTTTATATAAAAGGGTTAATTTGTTCATGATGTTGCTGTTTTGTGAGGAAACTGGTGATCTGTGTGACTGTTCTCATTGCGGAGATTCATGACATGCACTGACAAGGCAGCTTGAGTTTTTTTTTGTTGTTGTTTTTTTTTTTTGCTTTCTGTAAACTCTAAATGCTTCAGGGTTTGATTTCACACTGAAAATGCTTTTTTCCTCACTAGAGATGATCTCTGCTGTGTATGAGCCTATTTTGATACATTTTAACAAGTCTATGATGCTGCAGCATGAGGAAACAAGTGATGACATCACTTGACCTTTTGAACTTGTTAAATGGCTCCTTCACATAGATACTTTAAATAGTAAATAATTAGTTCTAATAATAGTATTTAACTTCTTTGAAAATATCTATGTTCTTTTATAGATGCATACATTTTGCAGATTCAATGACACTTTTAGTAACTAAATGACATCAAATGAACTAGGAGCTGCATTATAAAACTCATTATGCATATTAACATCAGACTTATGTTACATAATTAAACCTTTAGTAACTAAACAGAGGATTGTGAGGCTTTTTTTTTAATAAGAATGCGTGAGTGACTTGCTGTAGATTGTAGACTGTGTGCGTGTTCTTTGAATGACACTTATTTATACTCCTTGAAACCCTGACATGAGCTCTGATTCATCTGTTCCATTCTCCTAGACATCAAGGTGTCAACAGCTGGAGTAACAGCCCCAGAGTGTTTTATATCACAGACGAAAACACACACTGGTTCAATAAAGCGTTTACTGTGCATCAGTGAATAAAGTGATTCGTTCGACAGTTGGAGGACTGTTTCCGTGTTTTTTGGATTTACTACTTTTTTTAATAAGTGTTATATATATACTCAACAGATCCTTAAATGAAAAATGTTAGATAACTGACAAAATGGTTAAAACATCTGATGTTTCTTGAAAAGTCTCGGAAATATTGACAATCTTCTTAACCTTCAGCTTTTAATGTTTATACATGCTTTGATCCGACGTGTATTTCTGACATATCTACTTATCAGAGGTGCTATTATTATATGTGCCATATTCATATAGCTTCAGTTTTATTAGATCCTCATTTTAATGTATATTTCATGGACTCATTTCTTTAGTTGCTTTTGTTTTTATACTATATTCTAAGCAGAGATGGATAATTTCTGTCTTTTGGTGTTGGAGAGGTGGTGGATGGATGGATGGTTTAGTTAAGTTTTTAACTAAACTGGAAACTTTATGTTTCATGTATGTGTTTGTATATAGTTTGGGGGTTTTGAAAGTAGTGCTTAATACATGTTATACATCCATGATAAGTATGTTTTCAGTAGATTTTAAGTCAACACAGAAAAAAGGTCTTTCAGCAAGTAACAACATACACATTACAGTCAATGGCTTATAAATGTTTATCCTTAAATATTAATGGTTTGAACAATAATGTCAAAATAGCTGGTTCGCTTAAATATATCAGAATGCATAAAGCTCAGATCATCTTTTTCAGGAAAAAAATCTATTATAAAATAAGACCTACAAAAATACTCATTTAATGGCTATATCA
The DNA here is from genome assembly GCF_019279795.1 of Protopterus annectens. Taxonomy (NCBI): domain Eukaryota; kingdom Metazoa; phylum Chordata; order Ceratodontiformes; family Protopteridae; genus Protopterus; species Protopterus annectens. The sequence goes on from NC_056735.1 coordinate 590,298,952, forward strand.
TTATGGCTGATTCATGTTTTAAGACTAAGAGACGGGGCACTCTTATTCTATGGAAAAATACTTATACTATGCCAAGAATTATAGATACAATTTCAGATAAAGATGGGATGCTAAGCATGGTTATTTTGGAAATCAATAGGAAGTATTATACTTTGATGGATACCAGGACTAAGTACTAAATATGTTGACAAATATCTGGACCTGATTACTATAAATGCAAAAAGGGAAATTATAGCAACAGGTGATTTTAACTGCCTATTATCAGACAATGATACATCTAAAAATGGTAAAATAAATCTAACATCTCAAGCTAAGAAGTTAAATGACTTTACAAACCAGATGAACCTTAAAGATATACATGGTTTAAGAGAACATTATTCCTTATTCTATGCTCACTATTCATATTGGTTTGGTACACAAACAAACATTGATAATGTCTTTGTATCAAATAATATATACTCAAAAATAAGTGCCATATCTATAATGACTTGTCCACTTTCAGACCACAGTGGTATAAACTTTACATTAACTACGCATAAAGATGATTTAAGATTTCTACAGAGAATTCCTGCTTACATAACTAAGTTAAAAGACTTTAGGGAATGGATAATGAAAGAAATAGCCATGTTTATGGAAAGAAATGATAATGGTGAAGTGACTAATACTATACTATGGGACACCTTTAAAGTTTATATATGTGGTTGAATAAAATTTTGGTACCTTAAAAAAAGAAGAGAGTGGGACAAAGAACTTTTAGACTTACAAAAAACATAGACAAGATAAAAATGGATGCAAAACCAAATAAAGTAGCACATAACAAAATTACTAACTTAAATCAAAAATACTTAGAAGTTATTTTATTTATTTATTTATTTATTTATTTATTTTACATTTGTTAACTGGGAAATTCCAACTGGATCATGCCCATTTTCAGCAGATGCCCGGGGAGAAAAGCTCTGGCATCTAGTTGTACAAAAACAGTACAGCAAGTATAATACACAAATAAGATGTAGTAAACAGGTTATAACATAAATGATGAACATAATAATAAAACAAGAAATTACTAAAAATACTCCAGATAAATGATGATGTAGAAAATGAGTAAAATTACAATGTCAGTTATACATTGGTAAGAGAAGAAAATATATCAAGTAAATTATACAGTTAAAAGTTCAACTTTTCAAATGAACAAGCATGCAGGTGATCAGAGATCAAGCAGGTGATCAGAGACCAATTTAGGGAGTTAATAGCAGTGTGGGTAAGGTTATGTGATACAAGGTCATAACCAGGTACTAAGGAGATGTGATTTGAGGGAGTTTTTGACTATAGAGCTGGAGGGGGCAGTGGACACAGAATGGGGAAGAGAGTTCCAATTTCTGGCAATGGTGTGGGAGTAGAATGCTATCCCTGCATTATTATTAGCCTTGATGATGGAGAGGATAGATTTTTCACTAGATCTAAGTTACCAGTTTGCAGTGTAGAAAGTAGATTGGATATTGAGGGTTTTTTTTCAGGATATTTCAGAATATTGTAGGCTGTACCCAGCTGGTGAAAGTTGAGTAGCTGTGTTAGCTCAAGCCATTTTAGTTCTTTTAGTGCAGTACAGTGATGGGATCTATAGGTTGAGTTAGTCGCCAACTTGGCTATTTTATTGTAGCATGATTCTAGTTTGTCTAGGTCACACTTTTTGATTTAGGTGAAGATTGGTGCTGCGTATAATAGAGTTGAGAGGAGGTGGCTTTGTGCAAGAGTGACTCTAGCTTTTTGTGAGAGAAAGAACTTATGCCTGTATAGGGAGCCTAGCTTTTTGTGTACTACTTTTATGGTATGTGAGATGTGGACATCAAAGTGAATATTACTGTCAATTTCAATGCCCAGAAGTTTGGTGTGGTTAGAAGGGGAGATGGTGGTGCCGTCCTTAAATGTTATGGTAAAGGAGAGGGTGGGGTTTGATCTATTAGGGGAAAATAGTAGCAATTTTGTCTTTTTGGGATTTAGAATTAGTTGGATACCTGAGATCCATTTTTCTGTAGAGTTGAAAGTATTCTGAGTGAGTGTTTGTAGGGTGGTGGGAGATGAGGCAGAGCAGATCAGGGTTGAACCACCTGCATATTGAATGAGTGTGGCATGCAGTGTAGAGCTACTGAGGTTATTTGTGAATATAGAAAATAGTAGTGGGCCCAGTATAGAGCCCTGTGGGACTCCTATGATGGTTTGAAGTTGTGGAGACAGAGTTCCTTTCCACTGGACAGATTGTTGCCTGTCAGGTAGGTAGCTTCTGAACCAGGCTATAGTAAAGGAGGTGAAGGATAGTGATGTTAGTGAGTCTAGTAGGATGGAGTGGGAGACCATGTCAAATGCCTTTGAGAGGTCTAGGAAAATGGCTGATACATATTTGTTATCATTCCTGTGAAAGTTGATATGATTAGTGAAGGACAGAAAGGCGGTGGTAGTGCTGTGATGTGGTCAGAAACTGTGTTGTGTGGTAGGTAGGAGATTGTGTGTTTTAAGAAATGTTATTACCTGCAAGTGGATGCATTTCTCAAGAATTTTAGATAGGGGGCATATAATGGCAATAGGTCGGTAATTGGAGAAGTCATAGGAGTTACCTCCTTTATGGAGAATAATGATGTGAGATACTTTCCAGAGTTTGGTATGTAGGACTCTTGTATGGAGCAGTTGATTAGGATGGAGACAGGATATGACAGGGAGTCACTAGCCATTTATAAGTATGCAGCAGGTATGTTATCAGCTGCCAGTGTGGTTGGTTTGAGTTTTAGGAGGAGTTTTTTGATAGTTGAGGTGGGCACAGGTGATAGGCTGAAAGAGGGGGTACAGTGGGATAGGTTGGGCTGCAATTGAGGTAGACTATTTTTGGTTATTTGACTAGACAGGGCTAAGATGAACTTAGTAAAATGGTTATTAAATTGAGAAGCTATGTCTAGGGTATTGTCTGTAGAGTTGGGTGCTGGAGTAGTAGTTTTGACTGGCTTTAGTAGGGAGTTAATGGCATGCCAGAAGTTTTGTAGGTTCTTTGAATATTTGTTTTGGGCAGTAAGAAAATATTTTTGTTTGTTTATTTTGGATTTAGCCTTGGCCTTTTTTCTAAGATGATAGTATTGCCTGGAGCTAGGGGTATTGTCAGTTTTCCACATTTTTCCAGGCTTTATCTCTGGCTTTTAGTAAGGCTTTAGTGTCCCTACTTAGCCAGGGTGCGTAGTTGGCCTTAACTCTGATCTTTCTGCTGGGAGCAAGACTGTTAAGAATGTTAGAGAAGGCAGTACTGAAGTAATCTACTGTCATGTCTAACCCTAGTGTCCATAGTGGTTCACAGTTGCAGTGGCTTAGGACAGTATTTAGGTATTTTGGGGTAAGGTTACGGTCATCTTGTACTAGTCTGTAGATAACTGGTTTTGGATGATTTGAGTGTTTGTGGAGTAGGAAGGTGGGGAGATGATCACTTAGATCATCTGGGACACAGCCTACTGTATAGTTTTTCTTGGGATAGTTGGTTAGTGTCCAGTCCAATATAGATTATTTTTTTGTTTTCTTATCTATTCTAGTTGGCACTTCAATTAATTGAGAGAACCCATAAAGGGTGATATGTGTAGAGGGGCTGCTGGACTTGCAGGCTGTCCAGTCGGTGTTAACGTCACCTGGTAGGATTGTTTCCTGTGGTAGGTTGTCCTTTGTCCAGTGCAGGATGTCTTCTATTATGAGTGAGTTACTGCCTGGAGGTATGAAGCAGCATATTATATTGAACTTCTTGGTGTTTCTTAAGGAGAGGACAGAAAATAGGACTTCAGCATTTTGAGAAGTGGGTGGTGTGGTGTGCAGGAGCTGGAGGTTAAGGATGTTTTTAAAGAGAATGGCTACTCCTCCTCCTTTCCTACTTGTTCTATCAGATCTAAGTGTATTATACCCTGGGGGAAGAAAGTCTTTATCTTGGATACTGAGTTTAAGCCAGGTCTCTGTAATGGTGAGTATATATCAGGGTTGTAGGGGCTATGAATGCATATAGGTCTGTTAGCTTGTTAGTAATACTTCTTATGTTGAGATTTAGGATCAGCAGGTCAGATGTAGGTTTGGCTGTGAGGGGACCTGGATTTGGGTGAATGTCACCAGAGGTTAGCAGAGTTTGTATGAGTGTCAGTATGTGCTTTTTAATATTAATTGTTTGCTTGGTCTATGTGTGTTTTTCCTAATGTAATGAGTTGATGTTATGATTGTATGTGACTAAGATGTAGTTGTGAGATTTATAACTGTAGGGCAGATGTAGAAGTGTGCGTGGGTTTGCGAGGGTGGGCAGGTGTGGGTAGTATGATGAGTAATTGTGCAGAGGTTGGTTTGTTTGTAAGGAAGTGAGGAAGGTTAGTGATAGTAGAGCTAGTGATAGGGATGTGAGTGTGGATAACATGGTAGTCCTTAGAGTGAATACTACAGTTAGGATCCCTGGTTGGTTGTGGGTACGGGTGGAGGTGTGTTGGCTTGGTATGTGTTGTTGGGAGTGGGATCAGTTTAGGACGTAATTGGATTGGAGGGTGGGAGGGAGGTGGGAAGAGTGAGTTGGGCTAGAGATAAGGCAATTAATTAGGGGTTGGACTAGTAGTCAGGTGATTGGGGGGGTAGAATAAAAATAGAGGTAGTGGGGGCAGGTGGGAAATGGGGTCAGGGTAGGGGAGCAGAGTGAGCCGAGAGGAGCGAGGCAAATGGAGTGGGGCCAACATTCTGGTCAGACCTAGTCCATATAAAACAATCAGTAAGAGAGAAAGTTAAACTAGTTAGGAAGGAAGCTGGAGGGGTACAGAAAAAGCAAGAGCAGATGTAGAAAAAGAAAAAAAATGAGATGTTGCAGGAGCGAGTAGAAGGAGATAGTGCTAGGTTTAAGCTGTACAGGTAGGTAACTATGAAATAAATTACCTATGCAGTACAGTAGGTTGAACTGAAGAGAGTAGCTATACAGTTGAACAGGGGAAATTGCAAACAGGAGAAGATCAGGCAGGGACAGTGGCAGTGATTAAGAGGGATAAAAGTAGTACAGCAACTAGTCCCAGGGAAGGGTGGGATATAGGAAGGAAAAAGACACTGAAAAATGCAGATTGAGGAGTGAGGAAAAATGGGGGAGAAAGAAAGGTTAGGGCTGCTGGCATCGTCTTAGCATATGGGCTACTGAGTTTAGTTAATACAAGATGCTGCACTTAATATAGGCAAGCATTGTACAATGAAGAATGCCTGTTTGACAAAAATAGCAATAAGTCAAGTAAATAGTCACTTGCTAGGACACATACTTAATTGGTCTTTTAGACTAGATATTTCTGCAGGACAGGCAGCCAAAATGGAGGAGGGTATCAGATAAAGGTCCACAAGGAGGGTTTCTTACGATGGCCAGGAGAACTGCTGGGAACACTCTGCTAGGGACTCTAAAGACAACAGGAGGAGAGACTGGTTAGAGCAGAGAATAAAAACAGGTGTTCTGAATCATAGTTCTGAATCATAAGGTAGCCATAAACCTGGAAAATTGAAATTATAGTTTTATGCTGTAAATCCTAAATATCTACATAAAATAGCAGTAAGATCCAAAAAATAAACAATCAAAATCTTAGTAATGAGATTAAATTTAAAAGTGATGGTTCAGTTAAGAGTACAGCTAACTTAATAGGCATATTAGAAATGTTCAAAAACTACTATAAAGGTATACATAATAATGCACCACGTTTGGAGACAGATAATTTAATAAATACTTTTATTCAAGAAAATATAACTAGTAAGGTGTCAATGTAACAAAATAACATATTAAATAAACAAATAACACTAACAGAAGTGAAAGAGCAAATAAACAATTTAAAAGATAATAAAGCTCCAGGACTGGATGAAATACTTACTGAACTATATAAGATTTTTCCTGAATATATAATAAAGAAAATGATGAGTGTCTTTACTGTGGTTAAGTAAAAATGTATAACAACCCCATTGTGGACATATTCAATTATCTCCCCCATTTAAAAACAAGGTAAGGACCCCAAATCGTGTGATTCATATAGGCCAATTTTATTACTGAACACTGATTATAACATTTTCATGACAATATTAGCTAATAGGATAAAGAAATATATTATCTAATCTAACACATAATGATCAGACAGGGTTCGTTCTTCATAGAAAAGTATAAGATGACATTATTAAATTATTATCATTAATAGACATAGCATGCAAATACAAAAAAAACAAATAACTATTATCAGTCTAGACATAGAAAAGGCTTTTGATTCTATTAGTTGGTCTTACCTACAAAGAATTCTGATTGGTTTTGAATTCTCCTCAGATTTTGTCAACTTATTAGTGAAAATTTATAGCGGTGAACAAGCTTATGTGAAAATCAGATCATTGACCGGATTCACGATGGCTTGCACGGAGTCTACGAGTAGAGTAAGACTCCATGAAGCCATCATGTCCAACGAGCGATCCAGGAACAGCCTGCATTGGTGTGTAAGAGAGCTCCTAAAACGTCTCCTACACGGACAGGGCTGGGATATGCAAATTACCTCACTTGCAGCCGAAAGGCATGCAAATGAGGTAAATTTGCGATCCAGGAAGCACAAACCTGTCCGAGTAGGAGACGTGTTAGCTGCAGAAATGTACTCAGTTGACAACTGAGTACCGTTCTGCAAATAGCACAATGGAGCCTTGTCAGCTCTAAATAAATGTTGCATATGGTTGAGGAAGCATGCCAATGGCCAAATATACGGCCACTGGAAAGTTTCCCAGATGCAAAATTAAAATAAAAAAATTTTTTTTCGGCGATTTCCGATGTTTAAGCGTAGCGCAGCACCGTGAAAATGGGGTGCGCTAAAAAAATCATAAAATAAGAAAATAAAAGCCACAAACGTGGAATCTATGAAAACTGTTAAATTACAATGTAAGGGAATAGCAGGCTGAAGACAACATGGCCACCGAGTAGGGGTTGCTAAGGGGAGAAGCCCAGTCTAAGACATGTCACCAAGCATTAGTAGGCAATCCTATATAAATGAGTGTTAGGATAGTGAATCACACTTTTACATAGCAAATGAGCACAGTCAGTGGAGTGTAGGAGTAGGATATGGGGAGGAACAGAGTAGGAGATAGGTGACATCACAAGGGGGGTATGTATGAAAGTAGTGAAGCTCATTGGACCACAGTGGCATGTGTTAGCTGTCAGTTAGACAGCATGGAAAGAGGTGTGTCAACAGGTAGGCCAGGGAAAGCCAAGAAATGGAAGGTGTATACTGCGGATAACACCAAAGTTTCTTGCTGAGCGGGTATGCTCGTGTGTTCGCACCTGTAAACTCGAGTAAGACAGAGTGCGTGCGTGGAAGCGTGAGTGCGTGCGTTTAAGCTGGAGTAAGCATGTATAAGGCTGTTGGAAGACCTGTAAGTGGGTTTGCGCTGGTGTGCGCGCGTTCTAACCCGAATAAGCAAGTTTTAGTCCATCTAAGCATGTGTGCATGCGTGTGAGCTGCTGTGAGTGTGTTTCCGCTTGTATGCGTGTCGCTCCCCCGAGGAAACAGAAAGGAAAAAGGAAGCACAACAAATAGTACGAAGCTACCAGGGAATACTAGTAGAGCTAGCAGGTGCAAACAATCAGAATCAGGCAATTACACAGGCAGAACACTAGCCCAGCCCAGCACTTAAAACTCTGCAAACAACAGTGCAGTTTGTTTCTCTCAAGAGACACTACAACACTAGAGTAAGCTACTAGAAGTGAAAACTGAAAAAGCTACACTCAGACAAAAAATGCTAGGGGCTGCCATTGCTGTTATAAGGCGACATATGCAACACACTGAGGGTGGTGACAATGCAAATGCTGCCGGACAACCCACAGTGAGGAGACGGAGAAGAGTGTACAAGCCCAGGGACACCTACCAGGGGTTACATGAGCTGGAGATAGTGGAGCACTATAGAGTGGACAGAGACCTCCTGCAGCAAATTGTTGAGCTGTGCAGGCCACACCTCACACACAGAACCAACAGAGGGGAACCCCTCCCAGTGGAAACCAAGGTATGTGTTGGCCTAAGAATACTAGCAACAAGTATCTTTCAGAGGCCAACTGGTGATATGATGGGGATATCACAGGCATCAGCATCCAGGGTACTGCACCAGTTCCTGGATGCCTTGTCAGCACATGTCCGCGATCATGTATATTTCCCCAATTCCCGTGAGGTATTGGCCAGCAATATGTGTCTCTTCCAGCAAATAGCAGAATACCCTGAGGTAGTGGGTGCAATAGACTGCATGCATATACGCATCAAAGCACCAGCCGGTGAGCGGGGTAGGGCCTACATTAACCGCAAGGGCTTCCCCTCCATCAACTGCCAGGTTGTGTGTGATGCCCAGGGCATAATAATGAATGTGTGTGCTGGCTGCCCTGGAAGCTACCATGATTCCCATATCTGGCATCTGACGCAGCTGTACCAGACATTTTCCAATGGGGACATCCCACATGGTCACTTAGTGGGGGATGCTGGCTATGCACTGGAGCCGTGGCTGATGACACCCATCAGAAATGCACACACACCTGAACAGGAACGCCATAATGAGGCACACGCACAAACACGAAATGTAATCGAGCGTGTGTTTGGGTTGCTCAAGTCACGGTTCCGGTGCCTGGACACATCTGGTGGAGCCTTGCAATACTCACCAACTACATGTACCCAAATTGTCATGGTATGTGCTATGCTACATAATATGATTCTGCGAAAACAGCTGCAGCAGGCCCAGCATAGGCCTGGGCCAAACAGCCCCCCACCAGTTTCAAGGCCATCACAGGCAGAGCATGGCTCGGAGGAGAAACAACCTGAGCCTGCCCCAGTAAGCAGAAGGAGGTGTGCCCAGTATGCCTTGGCCTTGGCAAAGAGGCAATGCATAGCACATACACTGGCTCAGTAGGAACCCTGGAAATGATACCTCTCTCTGACTTGCACATATAGTAAAGGGGATGCCTAACTTGACACTACCTGTTTCCAAACATGTATAGGGAGTGCAGTATATGCATCTGACATAGGCAGCCCTGCAGCACCGCCTGAGGCATGATTGCCATGTGTTAAGCAATGTAAGGTAGTGCTAAACAGCATTTACCACCATGTAGTATATGCAAACCTGATGACCTTGAGTATCATCCTACCCTCACCAAACATGAGGCCACAATATGAAGACAAGATGATCAATTACAACAATTGGCTTAAGTATTGGTGTCAGTGAAAGGGGATACAATGCCTGTCAGCCTGGGATGACATGCTCGACAAGACATGATGCTTCGCTAGGGATGGATTTCACCTATCACCTGTGGCCTTTTGGATATTGCCAAAGGCTCTTGTCACCCCCATAGTGCCTTTTTAGGTAAGGCTCAAAACACAAACCCACCTCCATAGGTATCACAAGGGATAAGAAACTATAAGTAATGCTACTCAATGCCAGAAGTCTAAACTGCAAGATGCATGCACACCAAACTCTCCTCAGCATGGAGAATGTTGATATCTGTGCAGTAACAGAAACCTGGTTCAAGGCACCCAAGAGCACCCTAGCATTAACAGGTTACACCTCATACCATGCTTTACAGCTGCAAAACATGGAACAAATTACAAAAGGAAGGTGATTATCAATATTCTTCAAAGATACCCACACCCCCAGGTTGGTGGCACAGCATGAAGCATCAGAGACTATCCATGTGCAACTAAGAGTGGCTAAAACCACCTTCCAGTTCATAGCTTGCTACAGACCACCCTCCTAAACCCAGGAACCACACTTGGCCAACTGGAGAACACATGAAAATATGAAGGTCTCCCCAAATACCATTATATTGGGTGACTTCAACTACCCAAACATAGACTGGGAGCATTACCCTAGCCCCAACACCCTAGCCCAAAGGTTCCCAGAATTTATAAACTAAAATGCTAAGGAACAACTTGCTACCACTCCCACAACAGGGGAAAATATACTGGACCTGATCATCACCAACATGGGGACTCTATGCCCAAGACCAGAAGTGTATCCCTCACTGGTAAGATCAGACCAGAGAGTAATCTCACTGGATATTCACATCCCGATCCCAGCCCATGGCCAGAAAAACACAGTGAAAATTAGTTACTAAAGCAAATGTCACACTCCTCAAAACTGAGGTGGAATCCTTCACAGCCCCTGTGCCTGTGGAAAATATGGCCCAGACCTCATAACCCTTTATAAACACATTCTATGAACACCTTCAGGAATGCATGGATCATGCAATCCCAAATAAAACCAAGGCCCAATCCTCCAAAGCCAGGCATCCTGTCTGGTGGACCCCAGCCATAAACAAACCATACAATACAAGGAGGAAGTTACTATATGATAGATCAAAATCCCAAAAAGGGAAAGCTTCTCTGGTCAGTATTATTGAAAAACTACGGCCACACATAAGATCGTCTAAGGCCATCTTTGAGATAAAAATTGTACAGGACACCAAGGATAACCACAAGGCATTCTTTACTTATGGTAGGAATCTGTGTGGGAATCCCCAGATATGCTCAGAAGTAGTCCAAAATGACAAACAATACACCAAACCCACAGACGTTGCCAACATCTGAGCTGACAGGTTCAGTGCAAACTCCCCCCCCCCCACCAAAAGGGCAAATATCTATCCCAGCAGATTGCTGGCCCCCTGACATCGCAGATGCTCAGGTAACAGCCATCCTCTCCAAAGCAAAATACACAGCATCAATGGGACCAGAGAGTGTCCTGGGCTGTGTCCAACATGAACCCCAAGAAGAATTGAACACAACATAAAACCACTGTTCAATCTCAACCTTACCACAGGATATGTACCCAAAGAACAGTGTACAGCAACAGTGGTCACTCTCCACAAAGGTGCTGTCTCAATGGATACTGCAAACTATCACCCCAGAAGCCTGACTAGCTTGGTCTGCAAAGCTATGGAAAGGATCATCATGGACCACAGAAATAAACATATTGTGGACCTACAGAAACTTGATCCTACCCAGTTTGGCTTTGTTAAGGGCAGATCCTGCCTCTTAAACCTGGTTGAGTCATTTGAAACAGTCACCAAGGCCATTGATGAGGGGAAGGTGGTCCACACAGCCTACCTGGACCTCGCAAAAGCCTTCCATACAGTACCCCACTTGGTCAACATAGATAAGATCACCAGCTTCAATATAAACCCCTATGTCACTAGATGGGTTGCAAACTGGCTCAAGGACAGAACCCACATTGTCAGAAATGCTGGAGCCATGTCAGACCCCAAACCAGCTACAAGTGGCATCCCACAAGGCTCAGTCCTGGGACCTCCCTTGTTTGATATATATTTCTCAGAGGTACAGGCCAACACAGAAGGACTGTTGGTGAACAAGTTTGCAGATGACTGCAAACTGGGCACCATAATCGACCCTCCAGCTGACACAAGCATCCTACAAAAGGGCCTCATAGAAACAGACAACTGGTGCCAGAGCCATGTCCTCAAGCTAAATGCAAAACAGTGTATAGTCCTCCCCTTTGTCAAAAACTAAGTGCCCACAAATTACCACATAGGTGGTAACCCATTAAGTATGGAAGAAGTGATAAGGGACCTGGCCAAGCTGATAACAATCTCTCATTCGATAACCACGTGGCCAAAGTGTTTTGAAAAACATTTCATATAGCCCAGCTAATCATGAAGGTATTCACATCTACATCAGGGGAGGTCATCGTGCCTCTTAACTCATCCCTCATCAGGCCCATAATTGAGTACAATGCCCCTTGTGGGATGTACCTTATCAGACACCTGCAGCAGCTGGAAAGACCACAAAATTACCTCACCAGGAGGATCAAAGGGCTCAAACACATGCCATTCGCTGCCCGGTTAAAGAAACTGCAGCTCCACTCAGTGGCATACTGCCTGACCAGAGGCAATCTGTGTCTGATGTATAAAGCAATGTCCAACCTGGAATCAATGGACATGCTGCACCTCAGAAAATCAGAATCCCATCAAGCTACGTGCTCAAGAGACCTGAACTTCAGGACTGAAATAAATTGGACATGCTGGAGTGACAGATTCATAACCCAGAGACTCCCCCCACTCTTGAGTAAACCCCCACTCCAGGTTAGCCAGAGTCCCTCACTGACTCTCTTCAAGAGGAATCTTGATGAGTGGATGGGAGATTGTAGGTTTACCCTGGGTATCACTTATATGTCACTGTTAGACAGAGGCACAGTATACTAACCTTGCAAAATGTCATGGCAAACTCCACTTAAAATGTGTGTTGAAAGCCAAACACACTCTGGCTAGGATTATAAATGCCCTAGGGCAGATAGCCTAGTATGAACCTATGAACAGAATCACACACACCAACTAGTACAACTGTGGTCAATGTGGAGTAATGTTTGGCAATGTCCACCCAAGTTGGTGAATACACAGCAATGTCGGACAAGCCTGGTTTAAGTAGGCCATAGCTGAACAAAATGCAACATGCTCATAGTTGCTCAACTGGCTCTTAACCAGTCTGGTCTGCTCAGTATTAACATTTAAAGCAGTGATGGGACTCAAACCCATGATACTGTGCACCATAGTGAAAGTACTGAACAACTACACCATGACAGTATTGCAGTGTTCAGCCAGTATGAGAGAATGTTGTCAAGTCTTTGCAAACTATCACATGGGAACCCTGCAGGCACAGCATAATCCCTGTTGAGTTATGACACAAAGGAGTCTGGCAGTATGAACACAACATGACTTCCAACACATACAGTATAAATGTCAATATTGGTCATGTTCACACACAACCAGAAATGTTGTGGACTCCAGATCACAACATATGGAAAGGTCACACTGGGCATGCTCACACACTTGGATAAATGAGACATATGCCAGGCAACAAACCATGGATCTGGCTGTTGTATGTGTTAAGCCAGGAACCTCCCACAATCCAGCAATCCACCCTGTGCACACAGTTAAATGACAACAGACACATATATTAATATACTGGAACCCTGTCATGATCAAACATGTTATGCAGATACAGAAGTTGTTCATAGAAACTGGGAAAGCTACGGCAATAAAGACCTGCAAACAGTAGCAGTAACAAATATTGTGCATCCCGAACATAAACATAGGTGCAGAGGTCAATACTAGGCTGTCTGCCCTAGGGAATTCATAAGCCTAGGCAGAGTGTATTTGGTGTCCACCTCCCCAGTCGAGTAGCCTACTGTGCCTCTGTAAAGTAGGTCACAGAAGGCACCCTTTAAGGCTAGTTTGCTGTGCCTCTGTCAAGCAGGGATGCAGTGGAGATCCCAGGGGTGAATTTGCAATTTCCCATACATGCGGCTGTATTTCGCTGGAAGAGGGTTGGCGAGGGGCTATGTCTAACTTTAATTGGGATTCAATTCCAGAGTGAGGGGAGCCTCTGGGTAATGAATCTGTCCCTGCAGCATGTCCTATTTATTTTTGTGCTGAGGTTTAAGTCCCTGGAGTGTGTAGCTCTAAGGGTCTTGGATGTTATGAGGTGGAGCATGTCCATTACATCTGGGATTGAAATGGCTGCATACGTCAGGCATAGATCACCTCTGAGTAGGCGTTAAGCAACTGAGTAGAGCTGGAGATCCTTTAGTTGAGCTGCATAGGACATCTGTGTGTAGCCCATGATCGTCTTGGGGAGGTACTATTGTGTTCACTGTAGTTGCCGCAGGTGTTGGGTAAGGTACACCCCAAAAGGGACATTGTAGTCAAACATGGGCCTGATGAGTGACTAGTAGAGGGCCACAATGACCTCCCATGATCTACATGCAAACACCCATGTGATAAGGAGGGCTATATAAAGGTCTTTGCAATGACTCTGTTAATGTGATTAGCAAAGGAGAGGTTATGATCTATGTGGGTCTGTGGGATATTGCTCTGTTATGTAGTAGCTTCCTCCTTCTGTTGTACAGCTTATATATGGCTGGGGTCAATCAGACAGGTCTCCTGTTTTGGAGGAGTCATGGTTTTATTTGGGATAGCATGATCAATGCATACCTGCAGGTGCTCATACAATGTGTTTGTAAAGGATTCTGCAGATTGGGCTGTATTATCCTCCAGCACGGGGCCTTTGAAGTATTCTACCCCAGTCTTCACAAGTGCAAGGTCTGCTTTTGAGCAATTCTTTACAGTGATTTCCTTGGCTGGGTGTGGGGACAGGATATGGATGTCCAGGGAATGTTGTTTATGGTCCTATCTTAACAATGACGGTTCTACCTCCTCTGGTGTGGAACATAGAGTCCCCATGTTGGTGATGATCAGGTCCAATATGTATTCCCCCTTGTGGGTGTGGTGACTGGTTGTGCCATAGCACATGGATTCACAAATTGTAGTGGGTGTAGGGTGATGTTGTTGAGGGCCTGAGTAGTATCCCCAGTCAATATTTGTGTACCTGAAGTCAACCACTATAATGGTGTGTGTGAAGACCTGTATATCCTACACTGTTCCCAGGAAAGCCAAGTGTGGTTACTGGGTATGGGGGGGGGGGGGTGTGGTCTGAACTACACACCAAACCAAAAAGCAGTTTTGCACAATGGTAGTTGTATATGTATGGCCTGTCATGCTTAGTGCAGTGGTACCAACCCAGAGGTGTGTGTATCTCTGATGTATATGGCTACACCCCCTACTTGTGCTGTGTGTTACAAGTCCTGTGGTCACGAAGCATGCTATAGAACATAACCTGGCAGTGCCAGTGTGCATATGTGACCCTGAACTAGGCATCTGTTAATGCACAGATATTATTATCCCCCATACTGAGGGATAGTTAAAGATGTACATTCCTCTTTGGAAAGACTGATGATGTCAGCACCCTATAAATACAGCAGGAGAAGGGAAATAATCTAGTAATGCAAATAGCGCGCTGTGCTAATGCGTCTTTCTCAAGTATCATAACATAGTTAGGTAGGAGTTTGAATCCTGCAAACGCTGTGTGTGTGTGAGGGAGGGGGGTGTGTATGTATGCAATTCTCTGTGAAAGGAATGGCCTTTTGGAAGACTGGGAAAACACACTAAAAGATGTACATTCCTCTTTGGAAAGACTGATGATGTCAGCACCCTATAAATACAGCAGGAGAAGAGAAATCATCCAGTAATGCGAATAGCGCGCTGCGCTAATGCGTCTCTCTCAAGTATCATAACATAGGTAGGGGTTTGAATCTTGCAAATGCTGTGTGTGTGGGGGTGGATGTGTATGTATGCAATTCTCTGTAAAAGGAATGGCCTTTTGGAAGACTGGGATAACACACTAAAAGATGTACATTCCTCTTTGGAAAGACTGATGATGTCAGCACCCTATAAATACAGCAGGAGAAAGGAAATCATCCAATAATGCGAATAGCGCGCTGTGCTAATGCGTCTCTCTTAAGTATCATAACATAGTTAGGTAGGGGTTTCAATCCTACAAATGCCATGTGTGCATTTGTCAATGAGTTGCATGTTTTGCTTTTATTATTGTATGACATATTATTATAACAGTAATTTCAATGCACACATCAGGTATGTGTGTGCCACATACAGATATGTACCTGTGTTTGTCAATGTGTTGTGTGTTTTGCTTTTATTATTGTATGACATATTATTATAACAGTAATTTCAAAGCACACATCAGGTATGTGTGTGCCACATACAGATATGTACCTGTGACCTTTAATAGTTCCTATGTGTGAAGCCTGCCCCACATGAATACAGTTGTTACCTTTGCCAGCATGTGCCGCAGCTTACCAGACCTTAGGCCATACATGTATGTTGGTGACAATGCAGGCTACTGCAGTGATCTGTGTCCTAGGCCAACTATGTGACACACACCCATGAAATCTTTGATAGATTAATGTGGGTGAGGGTTCATGTCGGTAGTATATGTCAGACATGTTAAAACACAGCAAAGACTGTGAGTGATGGACACCCAGTGTAGGTGTATGGCAACTGTTGCCGATATGCATACAGACACCTTCTTGCTTAGGTGATACACCGAGGGACTGCAGAATACCTTTGGAAATGTGAATATCACAAGAAAGACAAGATAACACTTGTCCACATGTACACACCATTACCCGTTCTACATGATGGGTGCTACCACCTACATGGTACTGTTGGAATACTATGTTAACTACATGCCGTTGCCAATGCCACAGTTGCATTACAGCAATACAGCATGGCTTGGACAACAGGTATCTGTCCGTATGATACCCTTGTGGTGATTAGGTGTGTCATGTGTAGAATGCATTGTAGGCCACTGTATGTATTTGCAGTCATGGATGGACATATCCGTAGTGTGTTGGCATGTACGTGAGACTGCTATATGCCAAAGAGTATTGTTCCCAGGGATGTGTGGGGCTCAGTAAGAAGGGCTACTGGTATAGTGTAGTACTGCAGGGATATCACTGACACCAGGTTCCTACATCTGTGTATTAGTTGAGTAGACACCATGTAATGACCACTGAATGTCAGGCTATGTAAGCTGTGTATACTACCAGAATGCAGACCATTGACATTTGGAAACCATATCACCCACAGCATACTGTCAAACCATGTCATGTTCCATGCTAACCATGTTCACAAATGTACACCTGCAACTCAGTGCTGCAAACATCACACATGTACTGTCCACACCCCAACACATGCAGGCACAAATACACACAACAGCCATGTGGCACATGTGCAGACAGGACACTTTGGGAATTAACATTGGTGTGTACAAAACTGCAATGACAAACATAGGTAATGCATCATGCATGCCCGAATATACCCACAACAATATCATTACACTGTACTGTTAACAACATGATAATATTACTACAGTGCTATGTAGTCACCCTGTGCATCAGCACCATGCTACCCTGTTCCTGCATCAATGTTACAGATGGCAGGAGGTGGCACAGTTTCATCATATGCACAGGGTGTGTACTTGGTTTGCCAGAGTCTGCCATTGACACATCAAATTGACATGTATGTGTGTGTGTGTGTCTGTTAGTGAGGGACAACAGTACAACATGGGGCAATGTTGCTGCAATGTGTGTGCGTATGTGTTAGCCGTAGGTGTTAGCATTATGTGTGTGTGTATGCATGCACACAGTTCCACCATATGGCTGCCATATACGGGTGTTTGTGGACAGCCACAGACTGTACCTGCCAGGTCATACAGATCACTGTCTCTGGCCATGGACACGGTACCTGTGCCTGGCAGGGGTGCTACGGACAGTATCAGGTACTAAGCCAGACTGGGTACTGTCATCAGAAGCAGTGGGTTGTTGACTGGACACATGTCCCTGCTGGGATTGTCCAGTGCCACGTGCACGTGGTCTTCTCGAATGGTCTAATGACAGCACAGACCCAGCATTGCTGGGGCTGGTACTGGCACTATGGGAGTGGCTGTGGGTTTGTTGTCATCCGCGATGACTGCCAGCTGATATTGTTGCTGGCATACATCCACGTCGATGCCTCAACCATCCTGCACTGTCCTGGCTCCTGGACATGTAATTGTGGAAGAGATCTAATGTGTCCCCCCAATGTCTATCAATGACCTCGCTGATGTTACGGATGGCAGATGCAACGTCACGCATAGTGTCATTCATAGTGGTGCGATGTGCTCTAAGCTCCCTCAGACCCTGTCTGGTGTACCGTTCCATACGTGCCTGTGCCTGCATTACAGCCCGGAACATAGCTGAGGTTGAAAGACCTCTGTGGGCATGTCTGACAGGGGCAGTACGACCACAGATGCTCCCACAAGAACCCCTGGACATCTGCCTGTGTGGTACCATGTCAGGAATCTGGCCATGGCTGCTGTGAGGGGATGCATGTGCCAATGATACCACACTACCCTGGTCAATGTCCACTGTATGCTGTCCCTCAGCTAAGGACATTGGTGACAATGGATGTATCAGTAGGATGACTGTGCACATTGATGGGGTTGACTGCTGTGTAGTGTCAATTGGCTGACCAATGACAGACCCTGTCACACCTCCCTGTGCCATTACACATGTATCATCATAATCACTATCCCCAGCAGTGGCTTCAGGTTCCCTGCTGCACTCCACCAGAGCAAAATTAGAACCTGTGAGAGGAAGATAGGAAACACAGTTTACAAATGTGTACACAATATTAGCACACATGCACACATGCACACATGCGCACATGCACACAGGCGCACATGCACACATGCACACAGGCGCACATGCACACATGCACACATGCGCACATGCACATGTGCACATGCACACATGCACACATGCACACATACACACAGGTGCACATGCACACTTAACACCTGCACACATGCACACATGCACACAGGCACACATGCACACATGCACACATGTGCACATGCACACAGGCGCACATGCACACATGCACACAGGTGCACATGCACACTTGCACACCTGCACACATGCACACATGCGCACAGGTGCACAAGCACACAGGCGCACAAGCACACAGGCACACTCCTCAGTAGAGCAGATACAAACACAGACACACCTGCAATCCAACACATACACAATACTGTTTTAGGTTGGGTGACAGTATCACAAGGAAAAACATCACTGCACACGTGCCAGCATGCAGAATATGTGTTACACAGGAACATGCAGTGTAAGTGTAGACAGCCCTTGTTAATAACAGTATACGTGTACTTGATGCTTGTGTGTAGCTATTCAGTGATTGCCTCCACCCTGGGACACAATGTGTACAAGGACATAACAATGTTGTGCAAGTGTTACAAGCTGTGGGTGCATAAATTTGCACACACACACACACACACACACACACACACACACACACACACACACACACACACACACACACACACACACAACACATGACAGTGCTACGCAATGACTGCTATGTGTACCTTTGTGGTCGGCGGAACTGCATGTGGTGTAGTAACTTGAGCCATGATCAACATGCTTCTTGTGGTCAGTCAACAATAATAATGTGTGCCAGACAGGCAGCTACCATGCTGTACCTGATGTGCAGTAACATGACTACATCCACAATTACACAGCCACTTGTTACATGGGTTTGTAAGGTGGCCAATAGTGAGCATTGCCTAACATGAATGTATTATTTGTTCAAGACTGTTGCACAAAGACATGATAGGCCTCTACCCCTCAGGTATATTATGTGTGTTGCGTAGATGATAAGTGGGATACTGAAGGGTTTCCATACAGCAGGTGTCATAATTGGACATGTGTAGCAGGCTAAGGTGTAGTGTGTATGCCAAATATGTGTGTGTTGTGTACATGTGTATCAGGTATGCCTATACAATGTCCAGTACTGTGTTGCCACACATGTGTGTCATGCTCTGTGCATTGCATGTGAGTGAGGCAGCTATTGAGAATAATGGGATATGCATAGTCTCACAGAAAACATGCACAGCATGCATTATGCGTAGGTGTGTTACATGTGCACAGACTACACCTCCATATGACATGCACATGTCATTAGCAATAGTATTGTTATTACACACTCACCAGCATGGATTGGCTGCCTTGCTGTCACTCCAGAGGGACCTGCAAAAATATGAGAGTGATTGCCAGTGGCCACAACTGTGCCATTGATACTGTGAGTATGATAAAGTACAGTAGTACAACAGGTGGCTTTCACAGGTGTACAGATTATGCTCAGACTATCAATCTTGCAGAAGAATAGGCAGGTTAACAGCTACAAAAACAGCACACATCTCACACACACATAAACTACCAGTACAGAGAACAGTCAACTAGTGATATGGCACGTTACCTGCACACTCCATTTCAACATGCTGGGTGGCTCCGGCCTCCATGATGACACATGTTTGTGGATGTTGCTGTTGTTGGCCTGGAGCCACAACACATAGGAGGTGCTCCTCCACACTGGTGGGGGGGTGGATAGGTACCCCACCGCCTGTGGCAAGCTGTTGTCTGTGGATATCAAACGCATGCTGCCGGACATGTCTAATTAAATCACTGCAGTGATGGTGTACCTGCTCATATGTCCAGTTATGCATGCCTATGTCATTTACCCGACGGACAAGATCTTGTCACAGTGCAGCCCTCTCATGCTGGTTCTGACTGGTCCTGGAAAACAGCACACAGTAATTCTGCACCAGGCTCTGGTGGATCTCCTGATCCTCTGCTGCTGTATAAGGTGGGTTTCGCTGATGCACCATCACCTTGGAAGGAAATGACAAATATGTGAGCAAGTCATGTGGCACACTTAATATTCTAATGTACTGATATCAATTAACTGCCATATAATAGCATCTGTCTGTCTATCAGGGGATACACATGTTCGATACCACATATCAGTGCTCAGCCCACAACTGTCTGACAGTGCCTGCCACACTCCATACAACAAACTAGTATACAAAAGCACTCGGCACACTGTGTGGGATACAATGCACAACCTCACACTGGGGGTAAGTATCAAGCTAATGGATGAGGAATATTGTCATCCCGTGCAATGAATGCAATGCGCATTTACAGTTTCAATGGTAATCCACCCTAGTCTTTGATGCCATACCCCTACCTGACATATGTGCACAGTTGTTACTATAGCCAGCATACTGCTGTCACAGAGTATACATGCTGCCAGGTACACACACATACCCTGTAACACACATGTGAGTGCGGCCATGGTACCGGCATCATTGCACACACATTACACATACATACAAGACACAAATGTATGACAACACAGATGAGCATTAACTGTGTACCTTATAGTACTGTGTGCCCCTACTTACAGATACCTATGCATGAGGTATGTAATCTGTGCGGACTACAGGAAACACACCAGACAGTGTTACCAGGGAATGTGAACATACACCATACTGTAGTGTTTAGGCCTACAACATCAGGTAGTACAGCAGTTCATATGTGAGCTGGATTCAACAGCAGTACCACTTACTGAGCATACATGTATTGCTTCTGCCTATGATGGGACACCGCAGTCATACACATGGAAGTACGGCACAACATATGCCAATCTACTATGTTTGCATCCCGATAACTGACACATCTTTCTCTGGCCTCACACCAAGGACACCAACTACCATGACAGACACAAACTCACACTAAGCTATCACACCTTTACAGACCTTGCACACAATCAGTGTCACACTCATTCAATGTCACATAGCTGGTATTGCACTGAGTACATGTGTGTGTGCATTGTGTCATAGGTAGGTACTATGCTATTGGCACTGGGCCTAGGGCAGCCTAGCCATATGCTACCCTGCCCTTTGGGACACATGTAATGTGACTTTACTTGCTCCTGTGAAACGGTTACACAGAGGAGACTCACAGGGCATATTTCCTATCTCCATAACATTCATCAGGGGTATGTATGACTTCTACTAATAAGGAGCCTTGTTTGTTAATGCTGGGTGGTTTACTCCAGGGTATGGCATATTTGTGTATAGAAACCTGTACCTCCAGAATGTGCAGTTTAGAGCGGTGACAAGGATTAGGGCCCTAGGTCATGTAGGCTGGACAGATTGTGAGGTGTTGCCATGGTGGTTGGCCAACTGGTATGGGTGTGACATAACTGTGTATGTCCAGCAGTGGTAACCTCTGTGTAGGAAGTATGCAAGGCAGTCTAGCTGTGGTTTTGAAAGTCAGTCTGCATAGGGAATATGTTTGAGGGCATTATCAGTCTTTGTTAGGTATGTCTGTGGCCTATCCAATTGCTGTAGTTCTCATGGGAGGTACATACTGCATAGGACATTGTGAGGTGTAGAGGGTTACACTGACTTACATTTCCCTAGCTGACACACCTTTTGTGATGACACGTACCATGTACAGGGATTACAAGACTAGTGTGTCACTGTAGATATCAAAGGGGAGGCTATTGTACACCTGTGTCCCATGTTCCCTTCTGACACCTCCAGTGGTAGGCGGGCAACCACCTATGTGGTAGTTAGTGGGTAACATGTTTTGGAATGGGGTATGGTACTGCAGTATCAACACTGGTGTTCAGTCCATGCCTTGGTCACCAGGCACATGTTGCAGTACATCTGCCCCCATGTCCCCCTCTCTCACTCTCTCTTTATATATATATATATATATATATATATATATATATATATATATATATATATATATATACATATAAATATATATATATATATATATATATATATATATATATATATATATATATATATATATATATATATATATATATATATATATACATATACATATAAATATATATGTAAATATATATATATATATATATATATATATATATATATATATATATATATATATATATATATATATATATACATATATATATATATATATATTGATATATATAAATATATATATATATATATAAATCTATATATAACTATATATAAATATATATCTATATAAATATATATATATATATATATACACCACTATATATAACTATATGTATATATATATATATATATATATATATATATATATATACATATCTATAGATATTCATATCTATCTGTATATATGTATGTATCTACATATATATCTATATATGTATGTATCTATTATATCTATATGTATATACATATTCTATCTATCTATATATCTCTATCTATCTGCACATACTTCTCTATCTATGTATATATATATATATATATATATATATATATATATATATATATATATATATATATATATATATGTGTGGATATGTAGATATATATATACATAGACTGCCCACCTTTCATGGTGGGAATATCACTTCTGAAACAGTTGTGAGACATACCATTCTGTAATGATATTGCACAGTGGTGTGCATAATGCATTATGCTGTCGTCAGGCCGTATAGCTGTAGCAGGCCTCACTGGCTCAGTCCCACAGAAGTTCACCACCACATGACATATACCTGCACTGCATGCTATTTTCAATGCCACACACTACAACCTACATTGATATGTGCACATAGTAACCTTCAGCTACATATGTATGTCCAGCCTTCACTAACAGTTGCAGTACGTCCCTTGCCCTATGCACATCTGCATATACATATAGCTACAGACTGCTAACACATATGGAGGTTTCACAGTATGTAGATTATTAGATTATGTAGTTTACATTACCTTTGTCTCTGACAGCTTTTTTCTGCTGGCTTGCTGGCTTGCTTGCTGGCTTTCTGGCTTGCTTGCTGGCTTGCTTGCTGACTTGCTTGCTTGCTGGCTGGCTTGCTTTTTATTTTTTTTTTGTCTCTGTCTCTGTCTCTGTTTCTCTCTCTCTCTCTCTCTCTCTCTCTCTCTCTCTCTCTCTCCCTCCAGTTGCTGCAATGATATTATTGCATGTGTGGACTGGCAGTACAGGCTGGTTTTGTAGGTATCTGCCCATGTGCATGTGATGGCCTCGGCTCCAATTGGTGGCCAGTATTTAGTAATTGCATGCAGCCTGCTGTGTGGTAATTGCAGGTCTCACTGTGATTTCAGGACACTGCTATAAAATGATAGGTTAGGTAAGTGTAGGCCTTTCAGTTTTGCAAGATGGGGACCATGCTGGTTTGCTGTGGACACTGTTGTGTGAGTCAGAAGGTTGGTATATCTCTCATATCTAACGCTGTGTTGTAGCCACTGAAATGCATGTTGTACTGAAACCTGACTGTTGCTTCTACCAGTTCACTCTTCTCAGTGTGTATGTTAACTCACACCTGCTAATGCTAACACTGTTTACATGTGAGTATGTACTTACCTGTGGGATTTGAGGATTAACTGGCATACAACAGTAGTTCTTGCAATGTGTTGCTATGGCTCTTGTATTTTCCCTTTACATTCACTCCTTGAATGCCTGATATTTGTCTTTACTGGAATGTGTTGCTATGGCTTTCCTATTTTCCATTTACATTCACTCCTTGTAATGCATGATATATTTCTATCAGCACTAAGTTCTTATATGTTTGCTGTGGCTTGGTGGTACTTTATGCAGTCTGGTGAGCCCCCAGGTCTGGAGTTTGACACTTACAGGGGTATTTTATTTTGCTTCTGAGCAGTACTAGGGCCTTGTCATACAGAGTGAATAAGGCACTTTTAAACAGTTGTAAGCAGGAAGCAGGAAGTCAGTGGGGACACCAGCTAGTAATGTGTAGGCTGGGTGTAGGGAAGGTCCACAGCTGCACATTTCTTTAACTGCAATAGCTGTACATATGTTTGACATTTGCTGTGACATTTAAAACCTTCCACCCCTGAGAGAGGGGTGAGGACAACTAAGTATATTGTACTAACAATTATGAATATCAGGCACATGCAGTGCTTGTGAACTGCTATACTGTCATTAGTATGTTAGATGGCTACATCCTTTGATATTTCTGTGTTGTACACCTACATAAGGGCATGCTTGTGGAAGTAATTCTACAGCTATTCGCAGAGTATGTAACAGCAGACAGGCTGATATGCCTGTGTGTTTCTGACACTTGCAGGCCTCAAATACTCTCAGGTATATATTTGACCAGCCTCAGGGAAAGGTACATATCAGTGGGATACACCCGTGATATATTTCAGATATTCTGCAGTTGTGACTGTGGGGTATTTTGAGCATATGTATTACTACACCATTTCTGACATGCAAGTAGTGTCTACTTTAACTTATTGACAGTTACCATTACGTGGGATTCCCCACCTTTCTGCCTACTGTTAGTACATTTCACAGGGGGTCAGTGGGGCACAAGTAACAGTTCTTTGCAAATCAGGGGCATCCCTGTAAATCAGTCACAGTTGGGAGGTCTGGCCCCTTACCTATTCAAATATGGCGGTGTTTATCCTGCTCTGATACTGTGTAGGGTTTGTAAGGTGCTACTGTAACATTATTACCTACTAGCATGGCTGTTTCTCTTCTCACACTAATGTAATGCAATTCCACAAGAATTGCCAGTAAAGATACACAGAATAAGCTTTGTGTAATGGCCTTCCTATTTTCCCTTTACATTCACTCCTTGTATTTCATGATATATTTCTTTCAGCACCAAGTTCTTGTATATTTGCTGTGGCTCAGTGGTAATTCATGCAGACTAGTGTTTCCAAGGTCCGGGGTTCGAGACTGACAGGGGTATTTTATTTTGCTGATGAGCAGACTACAGGCCTTGTCATACATAGTGACTAAGGCACTTTTAAGCAGTTGTAAGCGGGTTTGCACGAGTTTGCGCGACACTTAGCTACGTTTATCTACGCTTAGCTAAGCGCACACAAGCGCACACCCACTGACTACTGCTTAAAAGTGCTTACTCCCGCTAACACCCGTGCTAATTTCTTTTAAAGAAAAGAAAATGGGGAAATAGGAAAGTGGTGAAAAAGGGGGCACAAAGAGGGAAAGACAGTAGGGAAACCAGCTTGGGATGTGCAGGATGGGTGTAGGGAAGGTCCATAGCTGCCCATTTCTTTATCAGCAACAGCTGTGCATATGTTTGAAATTTAGTGTGAAATTTGAAACCTTCCACCCCTGAGAGAGGGGTGAGGACAACAAAGTATGTTGTACTGCCAAATAGAATTATCAGTTTACATGTCTAGCGGACATGTGTGCGAATTGGGCAGCTATGTATGGGGTGTAATTTTTTTGTGGGAACAGAGTGCCCTTTTTTTATTTTTTTTTCAGGTGAGAGTGGAATGTGAGGTACAGGAAGTAGGTATATTTGGGGAGGTAGGTTTGGGAGGTTAACAGACAAGACAAACAAGATGCATACAGGGGCAGAGTATGACACATGTGGGGGGGTAAACACAATTGACGGGGACGGATTTTTGGATTTCGCGAGCCCATGAGCCCACAGATGGCAACAGTAGAACTGAGATCCCCACCCATGGGCAGTTACCACTGTGCTTTCACACCCCAGGCCGGGGCTGTGCTGGGGGCTGGATAGAATGGGCAGGCACACCCGTGAGTTGCGCCACTCTTGCCTCGAGCTGGCATAGGGGATCAGTCACAGAACGCCTAATCTGACTACGCGTCACAGACTGGACCCTATGGAGGGTGAGTGTAGAGTCTCCTCCGGCCACGTTTGCAGAGGGGGGACGAGTCCCATCCCCTGCAGCACTTCCACCTGAAGGTGGCACAGGGCCACCGGAGGAGGAGGTCCCGGCCAGGGCACTGGTGCCAGGTGCACTCGTCAGCTGAGGTGGGAGAAGTGGGTCCGCTGGAACCCGCCTTCCCTGTTGTCCAATGTTTAGCAGTATTTTATGGCATTTTGGGTTAGTAACAAACAACACCATTCAAAATTAGTTGTAACAGCATGCATCAGTATTCCCATTAACCAAACACCCATGAATTCCGAACATTGAGCAGCAAGCATACCACATGCATATTTAGAACAACAGTGCACATTCCAACAGCATGCAGGGTTGATTGGTGGCAACAGTCCATCAGGTTTGGATATGTGAACAGGGCATATGCATCAACGTACATGCAGATATGTATGAACCAGCAGGACAAATGTCCATGGGAATTAATTGTGAATACACATACCCAGTTTGGTGTGGAATGGCATTATTTGTGAAAATAGGGTAGGGTGGAGAAATATTACATTAACAACTTACACTAACTATACATATACTGTACATTCCTAGTAGATGCAGATATATATCCCCTACATGTATTAGTACAGTTTCCTGTATGTAACCTTAGGAATGTTGGTGATGGGGATGTTACTGCTACATTAATATGCATTCCATTTTTATTCATATATGTTCATATCTGGCTGTGTTCAAGTACATCATCCTGCTACATTTGATTTATATGGGTCTAGACAACTGTGGATGTTCAGCATTTCATACAACCATACTATCTCCATAATGCAAGGGTACAGCAACATATCCAAATTGTAGGATGGACACAGTCCAGGTTCTGTACTTTATTTAAGACATTACACTCTTTGGTTGTGGCTGTCTCATTCATTTCATTATGTAGTGACTGCAGTATACCTTTATTCCAGACTTATTACAGCTTTCTTGGTAGCTTCTAACTGTCTTTCTCACACTCTCTCACTTATTTTATATTTACATTTCAGAATGGTACTTAATTCTAGGCTTTATTAACATTTATTACTGGGTTAGAACAATCCTTTCCAGATGACTCACTTATTTCATATGGCAGAATTTACAAGGATGTATTCGACACTTGTTTATCCTTTGTTGATTGATTACCACCCATTTTCAGGCTGAAGCAGTTATCTGATATTACAATACAGCTGGAAACTCTATTTGAGACTTGTTTAATCTTTATTACTGGATTGCAATACACTCTTTTCCAGGCTGCATCACTTATCTAATATTACAATACTAGCAGAATCTTTATTCTAGGCTTATTTCACCTTTATTACTGGGTT
The DNA here is from genome assembly GCF_019279795.1 of Protopterus annectens. NCBI lineage: Eukaryota > Metazoa > Chordata > Ceratodontiformes > Protopteridae > Protopterus > Protopterus annectens. Next base: position 590,326,259 of record NC_056735.1, read on the forward strand.
ACAACACGGAATTTTTTTACAATCTGTCTCACTTATATTCTATAACAATACCAGCTAAATAATTACTAACCTGCCTGGTGGTGCAACCTCAGCAGCCTATCAGCATAGGCTCATCAATTCGCGGAACGAACACCTGCAGCTGTAATATAAATGAAGGAATATTGGAACATACCTCTCCATACTATAGGCTAGGATAGCATTTCTTACATACGTTCTTACATGGATACTTACTCAGTAGTGGGGCATTGAGCATTTGGCAGGCCTCCTGGATCCAACAGTTCAGCTGGTCCTCCTTACGTCGCTTCAGGTCTGCATGGTGGTGACGGAGCTGTTCACCAGTCTTCAGAATGCCTGTGGCACTGGTGAGATCATGTTCCAACTGGTTCCACACCTCTGCCTTATACGCACCCCATTGAACCTGGCCCTGCATGAGTTGTGCTTCATGATCATGGACTAGGAGCCAAACCATATATTTTGACTCAACACCCCACCTTTGTGCTCTAAAGCAATTTCCCTCTCCTGCACCTGCCATCCTGACTGCAAATGGGTACCACAATCAGTTATGGTGTGTATTTCCGCCTATGGGGCTTATATATGCCGGTTTTCCCGCACTTATCTCTGATTGGCCATTTTGGATATTTATCAGCTTAAAGCAAACCTGCTTTGTCATGGTTCTATTTTCATTCATTCCTATATATATGCTAATACTGTGTTTCTTAGTACAACTGTCATGGCTTAGTGGTTCAGTACTTTGACTATGGTGCTCAGTATCCCGCGTTCGACCCTTGGCATTGCTTTTTTTATTTTACTGCTGTCTAGACAGGCTAGGAGGTGTGTCTGTGAAAAGGCAGCTTTGATACAGCTTGCCCAATGTTGCCCGGCGGTAAGCTGGTTGGCGTGCTGCGCAGCTCCGCGCAAACGGCTTACACTGGGTAACGCGTTATTTAGCTATGAGCACTCATATTACGCTGGGTGAAGTGCTGCTGAGCTATGGGCACTCATATTAAGCTTGTTAAAGCACTGCTCAGCTATGGGCAATTATAATCCTTTTTTATAAATTATTCTGTCGGATTTCTTCACAAATACATGGCCCATTTCATTACATTTTACTTAAATTATAGTTTTATATATATATATATATATATATATATATATATATATATATATATATGTCACGGGATTGTTTCATACTTATTTAAATAAAAATGGTGAATGATGTTGTGGGGGCTCGAACCGTGATTACCTCCTCTTTGGCCAATGTCTCTACCGCTATGCTATTGCTACTTTGCTTAATTTGCATATGTAGATCTTATATGCTTTTCAATGTCTGCTAACTGTGGCTGAGCAAAGGGCATACCCGCACAAACGAATGCAAATGCGGGCAAACATTTTTGAAATTATGAAAAAAAAATGAAACTGCTATTTCTACATTTTACACATTTTCAGTAGTGTTTATAGTCTGTGGGGATGTGTGGTGTTGTGTTCCTTGACATTTCTAAGGACTCGCTCATGGGTGTTTACTTTCAGGCCTCTGACTCTTCTGGGGGCGTGTCCCTTTGCAGTACTCGGCATTCGGACATGCCCCCTACTTTCCTACATGGACCGTGTTAGCCTAGGGTATGATTTAGCATGCCCTCATGAATATGCATGGCATGCTGACGTCATACCGTTCAACTGCAGCCTCCGAGTAAGACATATTAAGTCTTACATGGAGGTTTCGTGAATTCGGCCCCATGTCTATCCTTACCACCAGAAATTCTCACGGGAACTAGACAAGGTTGTCCTTTGTCACCATTATTGTTTGCTCTTTTAATAGTACCTTTTGCTACATATATCAGAAGCAAGCAAAATATAAAAGGCTTTCAAGTTAATAAGGACTATTGTCCTAAGATACAATTATTCGCTGATGATATGTTGTTAACGGGTGATATTGATGTTTTTTTGCATGATGTTATAAATACCTTAAGCAAGTTTGAAATAAATTCAGAGCTTACATTTAATCATAATAAATCCAAAACATTACTAATTACAAAAAGTTCAACAAAAACCTAAGAGAGAATAGCCTGTTTATTTGGAAGAATGATGTATTAGAATATTTGGGTGTCAGTATAAAGAGTACAATAATATAATAACCACCATAATGTAATAACTACCATTAGTGAACTAATCAAAAGATGGATACAATGTTCTTCACAATGGAGGATAGGTTCTCTTTAATTAAAATGATGATTTTACCTAAAATTTTGTTTTATATACAGTCATTGATACTATCCCCTTCCAAAAACTTATTTAAAAAATTAGATGCCATGCTACTTAAATTGTTATGGTTCCCTTAAAACCTAGGATTGCATACAAATGGCACATTAGAGCTTGGAACAGTAATGTGATAGCATCCCCTAACTTAGATCTTTATTCCAAATCTGTTATAATTAATGTAATATTACATTGGATTTCACCTACCTACATATATGGCTGGAAAATAATACATGAGATTCATATAACTGATGTCAGAACTATAGAAAATCAATTTAAGGAACAATACAGAACAAGGAGAGTTCATTGGCGTTTACGTGAATTTTGTTTATTTAATAAGAAGTTTGATCATTTTTCTTATGGCATTAATCAAATATTTAATAACTTTAAAAATATAATTAATTGTAATTATAACATTAAACGGTTCCTATTTCTTATATTCCCTATAGGATACTCCCCTGATTGCCTAGATTCTTTCAACATCAATGCAATGCAGAAATTAAAGGAAAATAAACGTAATATTTTAGCATTAGTTTATTGAAAATAAGAGTATTAAATCATTAAACTCTTCTATGTAGTTTTGATAATAGTCAAGACGTTTGTTTATACACTCATTACAGCAGTTTATAGAAAAGAATATGAGAGTATCAATCAACCTAGAGACTGAATCTATACCTAATCTGATCCAGCTTTCTGTTAGGTGCTTTAAAAGGCATATGATCAAAAATTAATTATCTTACCTATCTATAAGATACTAAGAGAAGACACCCTAAAGTTTGACTCAGATTTTTGGAATTACTATGTAAATATTAATGGGGAACAAATATCTGAGTAATCCAAAAAAAAGTTATTGTAAAACAGAACTGCAAAACATTTGTTATAGAACTCATAAAATTACTCATAAAAAAATAGCATGGCAAAAATTGGAAAACTCATACAATACGCAGATGACTCAACCATCATCTGCTCAGCCCAGTCCCTACCCAAACTGCAAAACGTCACACAGGAAGCCTTTTCTTCTGTTGAAACTTGGTTATCCGATGCCCAATTAATACTCAACCCAAACAAAACTAAACTACTAATCTTCCAACCCACCAAACATACTCCAAACAACTCTCACTTTAACATCACAGCAAAAGACAAAACCACTATATACCCAACTGAACACACCAAATTGCTAGGAGTGAAATTAGACAATAAACTAAAATTTGACATTCACATATTCATGACCATAAAAAAGTCCACAAAAAACTAGGAGCGTTATACAGAAATAAGCAACTTCTCACCAAAGCAGCAAAGATTTCAATAGCAAATTCCCACCTTATCTCCACCCTACTTTATGCCTCTCCAATATATACCAACCTAAGGCAATGCGATCTAAACAAGCTAGAGACCTGCTACAACAAAATCACAAAATTCGCCACAGGGGTATCCTACCATAGTCACCACTGTCTCTCACTTGCTGAACTGGGCTGGCTTGAACTCCCTCACCTCCCTCAGTGGTATCAATTCTCACTCACCCACAAACTAGTAAACCATTCACTAAATGTCCCATCCCTCCAGAATCTACTCCAACCCTATTGCACCACCAGCCACTAAGATCCAGCAACAAAAATCACTTGCAGATCACTAAAGCCAATAACTCTGCTGGTGAAGCACTATTCTTTTGTGCCATAGCCAAATTATGGAACTCCCTCCCACCCACAATTACCTCCATACCATCATGCACCCACTTCAAAACTTTACTAAAAGCGCACCTAAAAACATGCTGGCTATGCCCTTGCAACTCCCACTCTAATATCACCCACCCCATCCAACCACTACCTTTCTTTCCACTCCACTAACTACCTTGATTATAGCAAGCTCAGATGCTCATACGCCTAGTACTTATTATACAGCAGGAACTTCTTATTGTAACATTTGTTAATGTCTGTTATGTACTTCACAGATAAAGATTCTAGTTGTCTACTGATGTACTATGTTCTTCATCTGTAAATATGTTGTAAGTAATTGCTTATGTAAATTGTTAATTGCTATGCAATCCAATGTAACTACTGTCTGTTTATTTTAACTGTGGAGCTTTTCTCCCCGGGCCTCTGCTGAAAATAGACGTACGTCCAGTCGGACACTTCCTCTCAACAAATATAAATAAATAAAATAAATAAATAAAACCTTTTGAACAAATTCTGATAACTTCTCATGGATAAAATAATTGTTTATTATGGATGAATGCAAATATTGTAATTAGTTTTGTTATTGTTTTATTGTATTTGTTATATGTATATTTGCATATGTTTATAATGAAACCAAAATAAAAATGTTTCTAGAAAAAAAAGAAAATGCTGAAACACTTAACCCTTTAACGTCCACATAGCAAAACAGAGTGAACATACCTCTAAAGGCAATATATACAGGATCATTGTGCCCAGCGTAAGGTTGCCCCCCAAGAAAATTAACCTGTGCATCCAAATTATATTTCTACTTCTAGAGATATGTAGAGCTGTATGATAACTGTTCCACCTCCAACGCATTTCCATGGTGAAAGAGAACATCAAGAAAATAATAAAGCAAACAATCCATCAGTATTCCTGCTCTCTGCTCTAACTACTTGAAATTGCATGAAATCTACTGGAAACTTCTTCACTTCATAACCCTACCCTCAACCACAAAAAAAGGGGGCTAAAGGCACCAATAAGGAAACCTCCTCCCACCAAAACATAAGAGAATTCTGAGTCTAACAGGGCATAATAAAATGATAACCATTAAGCAACAGGGGATAGAGACAGACTTGCATTACAGAAAAAGAGGCTGACACCAAGATAAAAACTATCCAGAAAGTCCATGAAAATACCCCATTTCTCCACATGAATTTCTAAACCCCTGCACCCCAAACCACTGTAGAAAAGAAAATGTTTGTAACTCAAGAAGCAACCATACACTGCAATGAAAACTTACCCAAAGAAAGAAAAGAAAAGAAAAAAAATACACCAATACTATTAACCCAACCTCCCAATACCAAAATTAAGCCAAAGCCTACCTTTTCCCAACTACCTACAGGTCATCACAGATGTGATCCTTGCAGTAGCAAGTTCATGCCAAAATGTGATCCTATACCAGTTACACTTGCCTAAAACTCTTTAAACCCCTCCCTGCCCTTACCTCATTTCCTCCCAATCATCCTTCATTCTCATTAAACCCTATCCTCCCTCCATCCTCTAAATTCCTGCTACTATATTTATTTAATCCCACCTGGACAAATAAGTCTGTTACCAAACCTCATTTATGAGGTTGTAATAGCAGTTTTAATTCATGGACACATAAAAATAAGGATCACTCATTACTTTTCTTTTCTAAGTTTTGTATAAGTTTATGGCATAATATCTCATCCCATAAGGTGGTGTTTTAATAAAACTAGCCATTTTAAGTGTAAAATGAGTTAAATGAAGTGACCTGACAAAACCATTTGAGTTGGTGTCCTGTAAGGTTTAAATAATAATTATGCAGTATTATGACGTTAGTGGTATCTCCAGAAGATGAGATTCATTGAAGAGTTTCACAAGGATCAGTAGTGGGACCATATTTATTTATTATTCTTTTGTCTTTCATCTCAAAAGGCTCCTTATACTGGATAATGATGTTTGCAGATGACTTAAAAATAGCTAGGTTTGCATTCTAATGTCTATGATCAGACAGAATCTTAATCAAAGAATGACAAACTGCAGTTGTGAACCATACAATATATAGACATCTTTAACACCCAGAAATGCATATTACTGCATACAGTGCAGCTGAGCTGTTCTTTTCCAACACATCACATTTCTATTTAGAATGAATAATGCTGTTAATATAGCCTCTATGTGCCAATCTCTGTAATTAGTCATTAGCTGCTTTATTGTATCCATCTTTAGCCCTACAAATCTGATTTTCAGGAACTGGGACTTAAGGGTGTTATTTCTCATAAGGCCTTGATAGCATGCACCTGCACTCAAGAGTGAAATCTTACTGTGAGATAACCATGCAATCTGAGTAGCTTAAGCAACTTTGATTTTATGATAAAAGATCTAATTAAAGTGTATGCACAATAAAGCCAAATCTCTGCATTCATTTCCATTCAGTAATATAACCTAAAATGAAACAGATGCTTCTCCTGTATTTGTATAATATTAGATGTTAGAATTAAAGTAATAAAAAACTCAGATTCTGAGCTCTAAGTTAAAATTCTAACACATATATTCAAAACCAATAGCTCAGACTATAATTATTCTAAAATCAGACTGTGTTAAAGAAAATACATTTTGCTGTATGAAAATGATGTACTGCCCCTTTAACTCCTGTGTGCTGTAGATCTAGCTGCCTAGTATGCAACACTTGACATAACTACCGCATCTTACACTGTCAGACACTTCACATTTAGCAGCCAAGGCATCATTCAACAATTCACGCAACTGTAGCAGGAAGCCAGGATTATGTTTTCCGAAAAGGCTTCACCAAGTTAATGCTCAAGGTTTTGTGTTTTAAACTGTTTGAGTAGTTCAAGCTGATCTATGCACCAATGTTGTCCCACCAGCAAATTAACATTTAAGCGATGCACGATGTTATAAATATCAGTGAATCTCTAAAACTAAGCATGCTTCTTCTAGGCAGCATCACCACATCAAGAATGGCCAAACCACCCTCTAAATCAAAGAAGTCTGTTGATCAACAACAGTTCAAACTGGAAATTCAACTTCATCCATCAACTGATGCCTCCATTCTCCTTTTCATCAAAACACCAATCACACACCCGTTGCTCCTCACCCATCCATCTCCAAACCAAATGAGCAAAGCAAAACACCTCTCTTGCAGCTCAGACATCCACCAAAATCCTCAAGCCATCCAAACCAATAAACAACAACAAAAAAAGAAAAGGAAGACAAGCAGACAATCCAGCATCACAACCACCATTGTCACACTACACTCAACCACTCAGCTTTAAATTTTACCACAGTCTCCCTCTCCTCTCCGATCCCGGCAACCCACACCCAACAAAGAGATCCACAGCTACATTTCAAATTGCAACCCTATCTAAATAACAAACCCCAAAGAATACACAACATATAAATGACAGAAAGATAGAGAAACAAAAATGGAAAAGATGGCAGAACAAAACAGAAAGTCTTGTACTGAAGGAAGCCAGATGCAGACAACCACACAAGATACATAAAATTCACCCTGCAGCTCTACATGACAGTTATAAGAAATATAACTCCCTTTTCTCTCTTTTTTCTCTTTTTTCCTTTCTTTTTTCTTTTCCGTTTTCCTTTCCTATAGCTTTCTAAAATCATTTCACTCCCAGATCACTATATAATTATTTTACCAGCCATGGGAAACCTGCATGCAATCCAGTCTACATTACTGTTAATATATGATTCTATATGCTATTAAACCCAATCTTACTAATATTTTGTAATAGGCATGTAGACATCCATCCAAACACATGTTCATTTATGCATACATACATGCATTACTAATAATTGTACAATCAGAGACTTACATAGAAAAGATAGAAAATTAAATTAAATTAAATTAAATAAAGTTACTTTATTAAGGAATGCATCCAGGTCTCCCATATGTTATAGCCTTACTAGAATAAATCATTTGCATTTGTTATTTATCTGTTTATAGATTTCATAAACAACTATTAGAAATACTTATATTAAAGTCATTTTTCTTTTAGTTTCTTCTTCCTTCCATTGTTTTTCCAGTTACTTCTTTCCACTTGCCTTTTCAGAGAGCTATTATTCCATATCTTCCACATGCTCTATAATGTTTTTTGTTTTTAAAAAAGGTCACAGCATTGTCAACTTCAGCAAAGATTTTAGTGTCATCTGACAGAAATATCTTAAGCCTGGCTGGGAATTGCAAATGAACATTGATTTGTCTCTTTTTTTTAATTCTTTAATTAGTGGAAGACATGTTTTTCTTCTAGACATTACTGTGGTTGAATAGCCATTGTTAAATCTGGTTATTTTGTCCTCTATTTTGATAGGAGATTTTATACAAGCTGTTTTCAAGATTAAGCCTTTGTCTTGAAAAGAAAATAATCTCACAATGTTAGATCTTGGCGATAAAGGATTTTTAGATGAAGATGGTGTAGCTAAAGATCTATGGGCTCTTTTAGTTCAGTATGATATTGCCTCTGCTAAATCAAGAATCTTAGGAAGCCAGGATGTTAAGAAATTTGTCATACTTCCACCTTCTATTTTCTCAGGTAACCCAAAGATTTGGATGTTGTTCCTCTGATACCTATTTTCTAAATCATCCAATTTGTTTAGAAGTAAAGTGTTTTGTTTCAATAACAATTCAGTGTTTTTTTCTTCTGCTAATCCCCCTTTCATGTTGTGTAAAGCAATGATTTTCCTATATTTCTTCCATTTTTTTGAATGTTTTTCTCTAAAATTGTCCAGTTTGTTGACAATTTTGTCCATTTTCAGTGAAAGCTCTTGAATGTTAGATAAAACTGCCTGGATATCTTTTCTCCTTATAGTCTCCTGAGAATTAGTTTTTGTATGGCGCATTCTTCTTTTCCTATGCAAGATCTTTCAAACAAACGTTTGACAGGAAAATGATATAGAATATTAATATTTTGTTGATGTTATCTTTCCGTGTAGTCCAAAGTAATAGTTTTTGATTAAAAATGTTCAAATAAGGTACCTTAGAAATATATTTTCTGATCAGAAAATAAATAAAATAGCAGGGCTAAAAAAAAGTGCTGCAAGCCTGTCAGCATTCCCGCTGGAACTCCATGCAATTATCATTTTTGAAGGTTATTAAGTATTTGAAGTTTTAATGAATAAGGTCATTAAAACTACATATCCTTAAATTCTTAAGGTGAGGATTTTCCACTTCCACTTAGTATGCTTTGACATTACCATAGCATTCATAGCAGCAACAACCAAAATAATAAAAAAAAAATGCAGCCATAGTCAGCTTTCCATCTTCAAAATATGGAGCACTATGTTACTTTTCAAAAGGTTTAACAAATACAAACAGCTAGAGAGGGAACGCACAGCATGGTTAAAATGTTCTTTTATAGTTGTTTTATAGCGCACACAGTTCTTTAAACACTAGAGAATCTCATGAGTAATAACTCACGTTACATAAGTCAAAAGCCCCATATGGGCAAGCCAAATACCCCCCCAATAAAACGTCAGTGTAGTTAGTGTCAGGGAATCAAGCAATACAGGTAAGAGTAGGTTTGCAACATCATGAATACCATCATCATCATCATACCATGCCATACCATACCATTCCCCACCATACAATTCCGTATCATACAATAAAATACCATACCATACAGTACCATACCATACTACATCAAACCATACCATACCATACTACAAAACCAACAAGCCAAAGAAATTAAAGAAGCCACAACCATAGTCAACCTTCAAAATGTGGAATATTACACTATCTTGCACAACGTGGAGCACATGGGTATAAAATTACGCATTTACTAACAACTTAGAAGGAACCTCAAAGCATAGAGAAACTCATGACTTTATAATTAAAGTTCTTTGCTTGCTAGAACAGTTACTTGGTTACAATGCAAAATTTTCATTTTTTTACTGTTTATAAGACAAAATAGCTATATATTAGTTGTAATATATGTTTTTACCATGCATCCACCTTTTCAAACATTTAGTTGAAAAAGTCCAGGACCACCTCACCCCAAACACACAAACAAACAAAAAAGCATTTTATTGTCATCTTGAGTTATAAATTCTCAGTGACAAACACCTTTATTTTTTCTCCACTTATTCAGTTATACACTACACAATACTACACACACACAAGTGATAGAGGAGTTACTCAGGTTTAGGGTGGAGAGGACACTGATGAGTTTATCATGATTGCCCATATCAAACGCTTTGGACAAGTCTAAAAATATGGCAGATAAAGATTGTCCGTTATTTCTATAGTGGTTCATTGTGTTAGTGAAGGACATCAGGGCTGTGTTGGTGCTGTAAGGGGGCAAAAACCATGTTGAGTGGTTGATAATAGTTTATGTGGGTGAAGGTAGTCCATGAATTGAATATATACAACCCTCTCTAGTATTTTAGATAAGGGTGACAGACAATTGGCCAATACTTAATAAGCTAGGTAGAATTACCTTCCTTGTGTAAAGGTAAAATGTGAAAGATTTTCCAAATATCAGGAAACAGGCTCCCTGTTATTGATCCGTTTATGAGTATAGCTACTGGGTATGCTATAGTTTCTGCTGTGATAACAGAAAGTCTGCTGTGAAGTTGTGTGCGGCTAGGGTGGTTGGTTTCAGTTATTTTAACCTTTTTCTTATGGTATAAACAGACACTGGGTGTACTGTAAAGTGGTTGATGCTATTTTGGAAGTTTGTGCTGTGTTGGGCTGTGGATTATTGTGGTATTATTTCTAGATATTGTGGTAGTAGTTGATTTTGCCTGATTTTACTTGTTTATTAGCTTTAGTTGTAGTTCTAAGAATGTTTGTCTTGTGATTTGAGTTTTGTTTTTGTGAAGCTGTTCCCAAGCCTTTTCTCTAGCCTTGAGTAAGTACCTGCATTCTTTACTTAGCCAGGGTGCATAGTTAACTTTTAATCTAATTGTTCTAGAGGGTCTGTGGCAGTTTAGTGTATATGAGAAAGTGGTATTAAAGAAGTTAACAGCATTTTCTTGCTGTAAGGGTCTGAGAGAGTCCCTGTTGCAGCTATTTAGAACAGAGATGAACCTGTTTGAGTTGAAGCTTTTTTTTATTTCTGATTAAGCAGTATATTGTTTGGTTGGTACTGTGAGTGCAGGTTCCTAGAAAAAAAAGGTTGGGAGATGGTCACTCAGGCCTTCAGGGAGACAGCCTGATTATGATGACAGGGTGTGGTTGTTAACCAAAATCC
>NC_056735.1:590342419-590347419 GCF_019279795.1 Protopterus annectens
CAGGTAAAAAAACACACTCTCTAAAGCCAAGAACACAGCATCCATGGGACCTGACAACATGCCAGGCTGCGTTCTACACGAACTACAGAATGAACTGGCACCCCACCTAAATACCATGTTCAATCATAGCCTCAGCTCAGGCTTTGTGCACACTGAATGGCGCACAGAGATGGTTATCCCACTTCACAAAGGGGGAGCCACCACAGACCCCGGGAACTACTTGCCCATTAGCCTGACGAGCCTGTTCTGCAAGGCTATGGAATGTATCATCATGGAACTTATAAACAATCACACTGGTAATCTCCAAACTCTGGCCCCACCCAGTTTGGGTTTGTAAAAGGCAGATCATGTCTTCTAAACCTGACAGACTTCTTTAAAGTGGTCACCAAAGCTGTAGATGAGGGTAGGTTTGTTCACACAGCCTATCTAGATCTCGCCAAGGCTTTCGTCACTGCCCCCCCACTCTGGAATTATAGATAAACTCACTAAACTGGGTATAAATCTCTATGTCACAAGATGGGTTACCAACTGGCTCACTGACAGAACCCACACTGTGAAAGTAGCAGACTCCAAATCCAATGTCAGACAAGTGACAAATGGAGTACCACAGGGTTCAGTCCTGGGTCCTCTCCTGTTTGGTATCTATTTCACTGAAGTACAGGCTATTTCGCTATTGAAGTTCACAGATGACTGCAAACTAGGAGCCATAATCAAAACTCCTAATGATGTGGACATCCTACAAAAGGGCCTCACTGAGACAGATGTCTGGTGTAAAAGCCATGGCCTCAAGCTCAATGCCAAAAAGTGCATTGTCATCCCTTTTGGTAAAAACTCTATACCCATGAACTTCCACATAGGTGGTAGTCTACTCAACACCGAAAGTGTGATAAGAGAACTTCGGACACAGGTGGACAGTAGTCTCTCCTTTGATAGTCACATCGCCACAGTAGTCAGGAAATGCTTCTGCTTGGCACACCTCATCACAAAAGTTTCTCATCCAGGAAAAAAAACAGGTCATTGTTCCCCCTCTATTTGTCACTCATTAGACCCATTATAGAGTACAATGCCCCTTTTGGTATGTACCTCACAAGACATATACAACAACTGGAAAGGCTGCAGAAATACCTCACAAAGAGGATTACTGGCCTCAAAGAGATGCCCTACGCAGACTGTCTCAAAAAACTCCAGCTTTACTCCATCGCATATTGCCTACTCAGAGGTGATTTCTGCCTAACATACAAAGCAATGTCCAACCCAGAGCTGTTGGACATGCTCCACTTAAAGAAATCCCAATCCCTCTGAGCTACATGCTCTAGGGACCTAAACCTTGTCACCACAATAAACAGAACATGCTGGAGTGATAGATTCCTGTCCCAGAGACTTCCCATACTGTGGAACAATGTACCTGTCTATATCAAACAAAGCTCCTCATTAGCACTCTTCAAGAAAAATCTTGATGCTTGGATGGGAGATAGGAAATTCACCCTGGGGATCACTTCTGTGGCTCTGCTCAACAGGGGCACAGGAAAATAATTTTCTTGGGTGACGAAAGACAGGGTACCATTTGGCTAGGCTTATATAGGCCCTAGGGCCAATAGCCTAGTACCTACCTATGAACCTATGAACCTAAAATAGTCTGCAAAATAATATCAACAGCACTATCTCCATCCATGTATAAAAAAGCTGTAACTATGTTGGCAAAAAATAACATTTTTTTCAGGCCAAATCCCCCCTGTGCCTCCCATACCCTTGATAATTAATTATATCAACTCCGAGATTGTAAATATAGGGGAAACAGCAGTATGTCAATCTTGCACAAATGCAATATGAAACCACCAAGCTTTTGTCTCAGAGCATGAAAACACTATTGTCAATATTATTTTTTACATGTTGATATTTTTAGGTTTAAATTTTTCAGGAATGATAGATAGATAGATAGATAGATAGATAGATAGATAGATAGATAGATAGATAGATAGATAGATAGATAGATAGATAGATAGATAGATAGATAGGTTTACTATCAAAGAGTGGAATAGCAATTATGCGAAACTGGGATGGTTGAAAGCATATTTTCCAGTTTCTGTAATGCTGTTCTGAAAATGTATGCACTTGACATTCTGATAACAGATCACACCACAGTAGGGATCAGGAAATTTACCCTTTTCTTTACTGCAATGTGATCTCAGGGTTGGAATGTATAAATTGCAGGGAGTGTGGGGTGGTGCAGGGGACTTGTCCTCCTGCAAAACTGTAAAAAAACGTGTTGAAGATGTATAATTCATACAACAGCTTCAGCACACCTTTCTGAGGGTCTGATGTCACCTCCTGACATTCTGAATTTGTTTGAATGCGGATGTCGAGGTGATGAATTTCGCCATTCCTTGAAATTCACATTGACAAATTCAGAATGTCAGTTCGATCAAGTGAATAAATGTGTGCATGTGTGTATGCATATATGTATATATATATATATATATATATATATATATATATATATATATATATATATATATACACACACACACACACACACGTGTGTGTGTGCATGTGTGTGTGTGTGTGTGTGTGTGTGTGTGTGTGTGTGTGTGTGTGTGTGTGTGTGTGTGTGTGTGTGTGTGAAAGCTATAATTCCAAAAAATAAATAAACATAGAACCTACACTGACCAAAAAATAAAAGCAGAGTTTTTCTTTTCTGTCTGGTTTAATAAAACATTACACCTAAGAGCACCTTCCCACATTGTCTGAATAGTGATTCTGGTATGGAAATTATTTTTTGTAAAGTAATTTGCAGAATTGAGATTAGTGGCTTTGTCCCTTTGTCCCTTTGTACCACCTTGCTCACATATGTTATCTGTAACCCTAATGCTGCCACTGTGCCAACCCAAAAACCTGCTCCTCACATTAGAACAAACCATTTCCATAACAGTACCACTGCACAAGGCTTTCTCTCACATACTTCACATATACACACTTTCAGAGCATCGCATCATCCCTTTACCTAGCCCTAAGGTCACAGGGATGAGAGGCCCAGTCCTCCATGTGGAAGCTGCAAAGTCCAACAAAGGGGCAATGGAGAAGAATATTTTAGTTTGTTATGGCCTAAACTTCAGATGTAATTTGAGTATTTTGTTATCAGTGGCAAGGTGCTGTTGATATAATGTGGAAATATATATATATATATATATATATATATATATATATATATATATATATATATATATATTTTTTTCTTTTAAAGTGTTGCAATTTCTCCTCAGCTGGATGAATATGCTTCTATAACATATTGCCATGTAAATAATCGTTGAAGCTTCAACCAGAAAAAAATAAAATAAAATAAACTTTATCCCTCACAATTTCTTCTTACTTATATGCACAAAGTCATGATCACAGAAGAAAAGAAAAAAGGATAATCTCAAAAAAATGAATCACTGGTGGTGACCACCTACAGGGAAGCCACCATCGGGTTTTTGACCCCCCCCTAGAAAAATGTTTGCTTTTTGGAGGAGGAGGGGGTTCTCAGTGTTAGTGACATATCTCTATCTTTGTGTCACTGTTAATAGCACCTCTTTTGTGTCTGTGATGCTTAGTAGTAGATTTGATTGCAGCATTTGCTGGAAATACATTTAACAAGTAAAAATGGTCTAATTTATACATGGTCCTAAAATATTCTAATTACAGAAGAACTGCATTAATTGATAAAAGAGCTTTGTGAAGAAGCTAAACAATGACTTAAAATTATAAACACTACTTCTTCTTCTCCTTTTGGCTGCTCCTGTTAGGGGCTGGTACAGCAGATCATTGGTCCGCAGAACGAGTGGCAGTAGAATTATGCTGAGTCCAGTTGCCAACCTTCCTCAGAAGGCACACATATACACACACTCACACCTCGGGCCAGTGTATAGTGTCCAATCTACCTGCAGCATGTCTTGGGAATGTGGGAGGAAACCAGACCACCCAGAGGAAACCCATGCGAATACAGGGAAGACATGCAGACTCCGCACAGAAGGCACCAAAGCACTACAAAAACAAATAACACCATAGAATTCTGGAATTTTTCAAAGAATGGTTATTTCGCTATCATGAAAATACAAATAGAAATGGTTATTTAAAAACAAGGATGCATGATATTTTGATTAATTTTATGTCATGTTAAATCTGCAATACTAAACATATTTAATTTCATTCATTTATTTTCCAACATACACAATGTCCTAGTCAGCCAGTTTAGAATGAGAGCCTTTTCCAACAAGTAATGGACATAAGGCAAACAACTAAACCTGAAGCCATTGCAGGATGAATCAAACACACACACACACACACACACACACACACACACACACACACACACACACACACACACACACACACACACACACACACACACACACTAAAATCATACATGCAAATACATGCACACCTATAAATAGTTTACATTAGAGATAGTTGTGATTTAATTCAAACGTTGTCCTTTAAATCATTTTGTTTCCCTGATCACATTCTTTTGGTTATTTACCATGTTGATGAGGTTGGTTGTTGGTGATATTGATGGAAATTATCATGATAAATTATTTATTCCCATACTGTGGAACAATGTACCTGTCTATATCAAACAAAGCTCCTCATTAGCACTCTTCAAGAAAAATCTTGATGCTTGGATGGGAGATAGGAAATTCACCCTGGGGATCACTTCTGTGGCTCTGCTCAACAGGGGCACAGGAAAATAATTTTCTTGGGTGACGAAAGACAGGGTACCATTTGGCTAGGCTTATATAGGCCCTAGGGCCAATAGCCTAGTACCTACCTATGAACCTATGAACCTAAAATAGTCTGCAAAATAATATCAACAGCGCTATCTCCATCCATGTATAAAAAAGCTGTAACTATGTTGGCAAAAAATAACATTTTTTTCAGGCCAAATCCCCCCTGTGCCTCCCATACCC
This sequence comes from Protopterus annectens, assembly GCF_019279795.1. Taxonomy (NCBI): domain Eukaryota; kingdom Metazoa; phylum Chordata; order Ceratodontiformes; family Protopteridae; genus Protopterus; species Protopterus annectens. Next base: position 590,347,363 of record NC_056735.1, read on the forward strand.
TTGATAATTAATTATATCAACTCCGAGATTGTAAATATAGGGGAAACAGCAGTATGT
>NC_056735.1:590349919-590357419 GCF_019279795.1 Protopterus annectens
AACACACACACACACACACACACACACACACACACACACACACACACACACACACACACACACACACTAAAATCATACATGCAAATACATGCACACCTATAAATAGTTTACATTAGAGATAGTTGTGATTTAATTCAAACGTTGTCCTTTAAATCATTTTGTTTCCCTGATCACATTCTTTTGGTTATTTACCATGTTGATGAGGTTGGCTGTTGGTGATATTGATGGAAATTATCATGATAAATTATTTATTACCTGTGTGTATATGTTGGAAAAAATAAAATAATTTTAAATAGGCTGCCTGTCAGAAACCCAACATTTAATAACTTGATGTGAGGCAGCTTCACTAGGTGTAGTACACCATCACAATTTTGTTTTTATTATTTTATCGCTGACTACATTAGTACCTATATATACAGAAAATACATAAAAGGGTAATAGAAAAGTCAAACCAGTGGGCAAAAATATACCCTAAGAAAATATACAACAGTTCTTAGTCTCTTGTTAATTACTTTTTTACCTTTTATTATCTATCCGATTCAAGCTTCCTCAATGCACTACATCTTCATCTGTCCCCCTTCTTGTTGCTGCCACTGTCAAGTTACCCTGTCTGTGTTCCCCTCTCTCCAGTGAAAATTTGTGTCTTAAAACCCAAATGGCAGGATTGGATTTTTTTTCTTGTGCAAACAGGCACCCTCTACTGGCCAGCAGACTCAGCGCAGTACCTACCAGTGCATTACCTGTGCTACGCAAGTTGAGTCTAGAAGTCCTTGTCTGAGCTTGCAGAGTGTACATCTGGCATGTTGCTTAAATTGTGTTCCAACAACCCAAGGTCATCAGAAGTCATCAAAAAAAAAAAAAATGAAAGGCTGGGAATGCTGGCATGAGCTACTCAGTCCCTTCCCTCCACAGCTGGGTCCCCAGGGGCAGGACCATTGTTTGAAATGAGGTCATATGGAGTGCATTCGTGGCTACATCCTTCAGCATCTTATTGCAGGTCACAGCTGTTACCAGTCTATACAAACTAAAAGATAACAAATCAAAGTTAATACAATTTATTAAAGACTGAAAAAGCAAATACAAGGAAGGTCTTATGACTAAGGTCAGAGATAAGTAACATCATTTTTTAATTATGCTTACAGGATAAAAATGGAAGATAGGGATACAGTTTCAATAAAAAAACATAAATTATATTTGGATCATTTCAATTTGTATTGCAAGAACGGCATAGAAAATATCTACAAAAATGGATAACACTGAAGGCCTAAACACCAATAAAGATTATATCACTTTTGTACATTTAAGCAAGAATACATAAGCTTTTTCGGAAAGATAACAAAGCAGAATATATAAAATAAAATAATGTACAACGTAGTTGAATCAGTAGAATTCAATATATCTGTCCAAAGCAACAAGTTTGTAAAAAAAGAGTTTTGATGGTCTATTTAATTCCTTGTTCATTACAAAGCAGCCAGTAATCCAGCAAATTACTTAACAGCGTGCCTAATATGCAACTTTTGTAAAGTACTGGGAATAATAACAGCATGTTTAATCTGCTAGGAAGTAATGATTTAGTATTGTGCATCAAGATCAATTTCTTTTTGTTTTTAATTTAGAAATTATTTTGAACAGATATCAGCAGTAATGTATGCAAGGTCAATGTCAAAGTATATATAAAAATGTAGTTTATTTCATTTTAGTACAACAAAATCCACATTTTGCTGTATAGTTGACATGCCCCACCACTCAACCACTTCTCTTTGGGTTCTATATACTAATAATTCTCAATATCATAATGGATCTAGCCACTGCTGTTGATAATTCCATACCTTTTGACAATTCTGTCTCCCTAGTAGTCAGGAAAACCTGCTCACCTTATTTCCAAAGGCAGAAGCCTCTAGATCCACAAATGTCTTAATTATTCTTTATTTATCTTATATCAGACTTGTTATTAAATATAATGCTTTTTTGTTATGTATATGTCAAAATATATCATTCTGCATAGGAAGCCTCAGAGAGTCCTGCCAAAAAAGACAAATGGCCTCAAGACCCTCAGTTATCCAGATAGCCTGAGACCCATTCTCTATACTCAATCTCTTATCTGCCAGTGGAGAGAATTGCTAAGCCATTATTGACCATTTATGAATTTCACTCAAAAGAGTTAAAGTACATAGTGAGTAGAAGCATACATTCATACTAGCTTTGGCTAAATTTCCTCACACTAATTCAGCAGTAGCTATCCAACTTGCCAGTTTTAACAAACTATGTTATTCATTAAAATATGAAGAGGATGTGGAATCTGTCAGCCAGGCTGCTGATACAAATATGACAAAGAATTATTGGACTCGTATTTATAAATCTTAGATATGCCTCTTGACCTAGTTGACTATTCTGTCCTTCTCATTTAAAAAGTGAGATTTTCATAAAGGGTATTAGTAATAATTTAAATGTTATCTCAACATCACATCATTAATAGCTGTTCTTCACAATACTAATTTACAGACTGGGTATTCCCAAATAGGACCACTGTTTTCTTGCAGTCTTACCTTTTTTTCTCTTTTTTTATCATTATTTGTCAATAACTTAAACATTGAGTCATCAAGACTAAATGCATTTATGCCTGCTAATGATCTAGCCCTTATAAGGTGTGCTAAAATTGTTGCAAGAAATGTAACACTGAGCTTTGACTTAAACAATGTTTGAATCTGGTTTGACAATATCAGACGTAAACAAATACGTTCAAGAGCAAAGCAAAAGCCATTTTCACATGCCTAAAATGTTGATCATATTACTCCATTCTGCATCATTAATCCACTAATAGTTCGATAAGAATGACATCTCATGTTTAAATGTATTAGCATTTTCCTCAGCCCTTTGCTAAGCTAAAGGAAGTGGGTTCTAGAAATGTAACTGTAAAACAGTTAAGACTTCTTCTATCTGCATACTCATCACTTTCTTGTTTTTTTTATTTTTTTTTTTTTTTTTTTTTTTTTTTAGTAGTAGCAGTTTCACCTCTGCTTGAAATGGCCACAGACAATTCATAGAAAATCTGCAAACTTTACTGTATCAGTGACAAGGCAGAATGATTCTATCTGCATTGCTAAGACCCACAACCTATGGATCATTGGAAGATTTACTTTAGTTATGATACATTGCTGCAGAAACTACTATATGCTGATTATATAGCAAAAAATCACCCCAGTGTACATTCTTATAGATTGCGTATAGTTACTGCTGCTCTAGGCATTGGCTACAGATGGCAAAGATTTCATTTGTTTTGTCTCTTCCAGCTCATGTGTTTCATTACTGGACAATTTTGTTTACGTAATAGTTACTCTTGTACCTTGCCTTGCTAGAGTAAGCATTAGAGTCAAAGGATAGATGAATTTCTCCATGTAGCCCTCCATCCTCCATAACATGTGTGGAGCATATTACTGAATTATTGAATGTACCTGCTATACAGTTTATTAAAGAGATAATGACCATTTAATCACCATTTCAGAAATGGCAATGACATGGCTGTCTACAAATAGCTTACCATGAGGATCAAACTCTACTGAATTTTTATTTCACAGAGACTAAGTAAATTTAGCTGCACTGTCAACTGGTCAGTGTAACGGTGACTAATACACTCTGGAATCCTTTATGAGATACTTTTTAACTTTAAAACTTTCCAGTGTATTGCAACAGATCTTCCTGCAGATGTTCTCTTGCACTGAAAATACACCCTCAGCATGAAACAGATTCTTTAGCATTTTAATAATTGTATGAAGTATGGGTAAGAAACAAATTTCCAGAGGGATGCCATTGCATAAGCCTGACCCCTAAATGAAAGATTTTGTAGTTAGAGAATGGAAATGACACAGTGAGTGAGAAAGATGATGTCTAGGATGCTAGATTTCTGGAACTGTATGTCATTGTTAAAATCAGTAACAGCAGTCAGTAATGATCGAGATATACGGCCTTCAACATTTCTGATATATATATATATATATATATATATAAGCGCTTTCATTCGTTAAAGTGTGTCAAACAAAAAAAAACATTTAATTAACGTTTTTGCAGGAGGTCAAGCCCCCCTGCACCCCCCATGTGGGGAGCTGTACCCCTCACCACCCCTACTTTAATATTCTCCCTCCAAGATCACACTACAGTGGGGAAAAGGGAATTTTCCCTTATCCACACTGTAGTACGACCTCCGCAACAGCCATACTTACACGAAAGTGCTTCTTCAGTGAAAATCACTTTCGCGTAAGTATGCCTGACTGTAATGGATTCAGACTTTTGATCAAAATTCCTATATATATATATATATATATATATATATATATATATATATATATATATATATACATATATGCAATAGTAGTATATGTGCTAAAACAAATATCATAACTGATTCTCTAAATTTATGAATAAATCTGGTGAAGAACATCAGGAAGTGATAAGTGCAATAGCATCAAAATCTTGTTATTAAAACACTGAAAACCTGTATTTCATGCAAGGGCAGTCAGATATTACATGAGTGAAATGAGCTAATTTGTTTGTAATCTGAAACTGTGATCTTGCTCTGGAACCAGTCAGACAAAGTAATGCAGACAAACAATTAGTAGTGCCAACGGGCGGCCACGGTGGTGCAGCGGTTAGCATTGCTGCCTCACAGCAAGAAGTTCTCCGGTTTGATTCTCGGCTGGGGTGTCTTCTGTGCGGAGTCTGTATGTCCTCCCTGTGGTTACGTGGGTTTCCTCCGGGTGCTCCGGTTTCCTCCCACATCCCAAAGACATGCAGTAGGTGGATTGGACACTCTAAAATTGGCCCTAGGTGTGAGTGTGTGTGTGTGTATGCCTTCTGTGGAAGGTTGGGTGCCGGGCTGGCAACTTGACACCGTAAAAACTCCACTGCCAATCATGAGCAGACAGATGATCCGCTGTGGTGACCCCTAACTGGGAAAAGCCGAAAGAAGAAGAAGAATTAGTAGTGCCAACCTCAGGAAAAGTCACATTGGTAATTATAAAATCACTTAGCAGTGTCAGCAAATATGTTCATCAATAAAATTAAAGTGGCTCAAATAAAATCCAAAGCTGTTTATTGAATCAACACCCAGTAAGTGTTTTCATCTCTTCTCAAGACTTCTTCAAACTGAATGCTCCAAAATACAAACATCACATTTATACAATTAACTTAATTGAACATCAGTTAGTGCTTGATTCACTTCCTTCGTAAAAAAAGTTTAAAATTCTTTTTGTCATTCAAGCCTGGAGGGTAACATGCATCTAATTTAACTTGCCATCCATATTCCTCCAGTCAAACTCATCTTCAGTATTAAAAATTATATCTGTGTTCATAATTTGGTATCAGACAAACTTAAAATCCATTTTGCAATTGCATTTGAATAATTTTAACATCCAAGTAAGTCAAACTTTGTAGTATATTTGATAGTATGTGTTTCCTGTAATGTATTTTATGTTGGAAAAACTTCTAGAGCCCTTTGTCGTAGAATATATGAATATTAGTATGCAAAAAGGAGATGAGAAAAATGCCTTAAGTAAACATTATAACAATGGTAATTGCAAAATGGATTTTAAGGTTGTTGTTTTAGATCAAATTATAAACCCTGGCATAATTTTTAATGCTGAAGATAAGACGGACTGGAGGGAATATGTATGGCAAGTTAAGTTAGGTGTATCTTACCCTCCAGGCTTGAATGACAAAGAGAATTTTAAAGTTTTTTTGAAGAAGGAAGAGCATCAAACAGTAATGGATGTTCAGTTAAGTTAATTGCATAAATGCGATGTTTGTGTTTTGAAGTATTCAGTCTGAGGAAGTCTCGAGAAGAGATGAAAGTGCTTACTGGATGTTGATTTAATAAACTGCTTTGGATTTTATTTGAGCTGTGTTTATTTATTGTGAATTTTACAGTTTGATTTTATTTTCCATTTTTTGCAAGTATGTTCATCAAACAAAGCATATAACTAAATCCATTAATGTGATTCAGATAGCAATGTGCCGAGAAATGATTTGTGCAAATATTCCTTAAACTGTAGATACATACCTCAGCAAATAAAAAAAGTGAAACATATTTCAAGGAATTATTCTCAATTTGCAGGAGATTCAGAACATTGGTTTTGGTATTTACTATGAAGAATATCAAAAATTATTATTTTTTGTGATATTGATGCACATATAGCAGACATTCTGGTTAAGGCTTGCACCTAACTTGCATCTAATACAGATTGAGCTGGGTTATTCTTTCCAACACTGTAAACAATAGAGTTCAACAGCAAGAATAGCTGTATGCTTTGAGAAGTGCCGACATGTCACTGAGTTAAATATGGATGTGGTATAAGAAATGATAGGTAGTCTTTACTTCTGTTGTTACAAAAACTGATTGCTATGCTAATCAAACAAAGTCCCTGGAACAGTACAATGCTGTAATATTAAACAGCTGAATAGCTAAATGAGTTGTGCAATGTGCATAACTACACTCATTGTTAGAGTTTATTAAATATGTATACTGTTTGCTGTGCACTTTATCAACTTATTACTTGTTACAGACCATGTTGATGAAGCAACAGTGATATACACTGTCAAAGGTCCTTGATTGTTTTTGTGCAATTGTATGTCCCATATTTCTTTCAGAGAATGGTATCTCAGCACTGTCTGCATAGTTACTTGTTTCTAGAACAAAAGGTACAGCTCAAATAAAGTCAGCATTTTCCTTTATATTATTTGTGTGGAAGTGCTTAAAAAAAAAAAAAGAGTATCGTGAAAATGGCAACTGGTGCCTAGATATATAATACTCCTCTAACATAAGACCTGGTATACTCAGTATTAATGAAGTTCATGGATATTGCTAAAGGTGAATAGCAGGATAGATGCTGAGAGTAAAGTGCTAGTCACCTTTTATTGATAGCTGGAGACAATCAGGGGTATTCAGAATGTCGGTTCCATTCCAGACCAACAACACAGTGACTTGCCCTACTGACTGCATTTTGTTATATTACCTAATATGTTACATTTTGTCCTTTAAACACTTTCTGTCAGTAACTTTTGACAAAGGTACACCTGAAAACTGTCCTCTAAAATTCTTAACAAAGCAAAAATTGAAGATAACCGAGTGTCTGCCATGAGTAAGCCAGTACTGTATGGAATACTTGTTAATGGCCTGTGAAAGTGTAGCATCATTATTGAATTCTTACAGCTGGCCCAAACTGCAGTATCAGTTATCATCTGGCATGGTGCCATACACCTGTGATTGACACTAGTGCAATGTTACACTGTTGACAAGTGTAATTTCTAAAAGTCTTTACCTAATAAATTGCAATGGACTAACAGTTTTAGGGGGAGCAAGGTGAGGGATAACAAGCTTTGTTTTGTGAAAATTTGATATGTAATTCTTATAATTACTGCACTCCTGTTGAAATGCCAATTCTACTAGTAGAGAACAGCTGTACTGGTAATGGGATTTTAAAAGGTATGTATGGAACTATTAAGGAGTTA